>NC_137823.1:36818965-37173965 GCF_963921795.1 Nannobrachium achirus
GAGTTGCTACAATACTGATATTAAATTGTTTCCTCGTGTTGAGTAACTTGGTCTGTCTCACATGCAAGCAATGTATTTCATAACAAATACCATACATTTACAGGTATACTATACATACATATACTATACATGCATATACTATACATACAAGTGAACACGTAAAAATGTCCTACCTCGTCCTCGAATGAACCAGTAAATACAGTTGATCGTTCTAATTAGGTTAAGGAGGAATTACACACATACACTCTAATGATTTGTATACGTACCCTTGTCACCCTGTAGGCCTACCCTGTTCATTTCTCTGGGTCTTGTTCATGAATGAGAGAAAGTGGAAGACGGAGAAGGAGATCAGCCAGAGAATCAGAGCAGCAGGAGCGGTATTGCAGTCACTGAATCGCACTGTTGTGACGGAAACAGAGGTGAGGTAGAAGTCAAAGCTCTCTGTCGACCGAGCAATCTTCTTTCCTACTCTCACCTACGTGTTGAAAGTATAATGTTGCAGGTACAAGCGGCCAAAATGAGTTTTCTCAGACGGGTGGCTGGCATCTTCCTTAGAGATAGGGTGAGAAGTTTTAGTTCAGTCACCCGAGAGAGACTTTAGGTAGAACCGCTACTCCTACGCTTGGAAAGGAGTCAGTTCAGGTGGTTTGGGCATCTAGTACGGATGCCTCCCTAGGAAGGTCCTCGATTCACATCCCACTGGGAGGAGACCCCGTGGCAGAGCAAAGACCAGATGGATGAAGGACATCTCCACACTGCCCGAGAAACGCCTCAGGATTCCCCCGGAGGAAGTGGATAATGTTGCTCAGGAGAGGGAACACTGAAAATCTCTGTTGGAACTGTTACCCCTGCGACCCGATTCCGGATAAGCGGTTGAAGATGGATGGATGGATGATGCTGACTGTATTCCACAGAATCAGCCAACAGTGCTGAGAGCAGCGGCCAGCAGGTGGCAGTATTTGCATGGTGAATTTGAATGGGCAGTAGGTGACCATAGTGCATCCCCCACTTCAACTTTCTCATCCTCACGACCACCGTTTTTGCATCCCTTTTATTAACTCTGCTGAACACTTTTCCTTTGTTCTCTATATACTGTGCTCAAGGAATACAGCATAAATGTACTTACAATGTATAGAACCTTATTGGTGGTTGCTATAGGCAACACACTGTTGTATTCGGTTCGAGAATGTTTTACTGAGTTTTGTAAACTTTCTGGGCTGGGTGGCTGGCTACACAAAAAGAAAAGTTACGCTTTTGGTCATCACAATTTTTAAATTTAAATGGTAAGACAGAATTCCCAGTGGATTCCTTGTGACTCGCATTACGGCAACCACACTTGCAGTTTCCCAGAATTGCATCTTTCAAGTTGATTCTTGTATCTGGATCATTAATATCAGTTTTAATTTGTGAGTGGCACAGTACATACTGTACATGGCTGGCTGGTGGCCCCTGGCCTGTGCAGCTATCCTTGCTTGGACTCCAGCATATAGGCCAATATGCCACTCATGTTAGCAGCACCTTTGTATGCAACAAATGCCCCAGATTCCCCATCGCAATTATTATCACAATAACATAATTAAACGATGATATGAAAACAACACGCATAATCAAACACGCCCGCTGAATGCTGGGAGATCCCAGCCAATGATAGAGAGAAAATTACCACTGTTCATTTGGCCTAATATTTCCTGTCAGTGTCCTTTGAAGGACATGTTATTCGTTGTTAAGTGTAAAATGTCTCATACGGTCCAGTTCCTGTCCTGACTCCAAAATAAATGGTAAATGGTGCATTTATATAGCGCTTTTATCCAAGGCGCATTACATAGATTGTGCATTCACTCATTCACGCACACATTCATACACCAGTGGCGCAGGAAACCATGCAAGGCACCAACCTACTCACCAGGAGCAATTAGGGGTTCAGAGTCTTGCTCAAGGACTCTTCGACATTAACTCAGGGGGGAGCCGGATTCGAACTGGGAACCCTTCGGGAACCCTTCGTGCTCTAATAACGGTTTCTCTACCCCTGAGCTATGCCGCCCCACAAAAGTTGGTCTCTGTCCTGAATGATGTCTCTCTCCATGTCCTCATCAAACATCTCATGCTCTTCTGACATCACATTGATGTTGCAAATGAATGCAACATCAATTTCCACAGACCTGTTCTGACATCACAATGATGACTTGACCAGCTCAGCAGAAGGATATAGCTGACCTGTTCTGACATCACAATGATGACTCGACCAGCTCAGCGTTCTCAACGGGCCCGAAAATTAAGGCCTGGCTCAAACTGTGCCCTAACTGGCCCTGTCTGGCCTTACTAATTAGCATACATTTTACGCCTTACCCGGCTCATAAGCCCGTCTGGGCTTATGAGCATTCCCAGATGATGCCACACTAATGTCATCAATAATACCTTGTCAGTCTCATGTGGTCTATGACGTCAAACATCTATGACGTCAGACGTCAGTCATCTCCATATTTGGGAAAATATGGCCACATTTTGGCCACATTTTGACCAATTTACACTTTAAAATGTTTTGGTCAAAGTTGATCCCATGCCAAAGCGCTGTCACCCAGGCGGATGCGTGCGCGCGCCCATGTGCATGCGCCCATGTGAGAGAAGCGAACTCGCCCTGTTGCTGTTGTTTTATTCAAATATATTATTTATCCACTCTGAGTTAAATGAACACTCAGGATTTTACAGAGTGGGACTGAGAGGAAGGTCTAATTTGGCAGAGCTACAGGGGATTTCTGTACTGATGGTGGGCCTGGGCCAGGGCATTCAGAACTGTCATCAGCCCTGCCATCCGCCCCCCCTTTCTCTCTCCCTGTCAGTCTGTCTGTCTATCTTGACTCTGTCTGTCTTAGGACTGTTTGTCTGTCGGCCCGTCAGCTGAACTGTCGACGCAAGCACTGCTGGAGCTGATTAGACGTTTAAATAAATAAATAAATAAGCCACGAGCCAAATCTCATAGCTAGGGACTTTACGCCTGCCACAACCCCCCCCCCCCCCCAACCCAGTCAGCCATTATCTCGCTCTCTTTACCCCCTGGGGTGAGTTTACTCTCAACCAACCCTCTTCCTAAAGGCGGTTGTGGGGTATACCCCTTACCAGGGGTGTTGCACCAAATTCTGGGCCCTGGGGTACAAGGATTCACTGCGGGCCCCCATGAATGTTCTTCATAGGGGGAGGGGGGTTAACCCATTTAGCTTTAACTATTGAAAAATAGCAGATATACAAGCTATTTTTCAATAAATAATTAAGGCCCCTCCACCTTGGGCCCTAGTAACTCAGTCCCACTTTCCCCCCCCTTGTGACGCCCCTGTCCATACGTAAGGTGTCTGTCTATTAGTTCATGGACATATTGGTGCATTGATGCAGCATTAATGAGAATATGCTTTGTGGTTCACTTTTCTCTTTGAACTGCAAGAAAGGAAGACTTTCAGGATGCATGTGCACACCTCTCACATACTACACTCTACAAATGGGTTGGGCACATGAACGGATGTGCGTGGGCAAATGCACACACACACACACATGCATGTACATAAAGTACATTAATACAGTACATACTGTACATATATATCTGTACACTAACACAGACACACTTCACACACACAGACACATCTGCCACACACACACACACACACACACACACACACACACACACACACACACACACACACACACACACACACACACACGTAAAGACCCACTGAGTTTCCCAGGAAATAAAAGCGTGTGTGGATTAAGTCGTCAGAGTCAAACATTAGAGATGGACAGAGTTCAACTCTCACAGGAAAGATGAATTACTATCTACTACCAGAGAGAAAGAGAGAGAGAGAGAGAGAGAGCACAATAGACAAAAAGATGCTGAAGACAGATTGATTATAGAAAACTAAAAGAAGATGGTTGGAGAAAGAGGGGGAGGTTTGCGCAAATTGTTGGAGGGAAGTCGGGTCTCTCTGCTTTGCATTTCATTTACATGCCTGGCTGTATCGACCAATCGGATTGGGAGCGGAGCCCGTGGCTTAGGAAGGCGAATAAAGACTCCAAATACCTTCACTGCTCTCATCCCGTTCCCTCATAATACCCTGTCTGCCTTTTCTCCTCTCTCGCGCTCCCCTCTCTTTCTCTCTCCGCTGGCATAATACCCTTTCTCTCCCCATTCTCTCGTCTCCCTGGCACACGCGGCGCCTATAAACAGACCCTGTCCGATGTGATAGCAGGACGGAGAGGAGGAGGAGGAGGAGGAAGAGGAGGGTATAGGGGAAGATGGAGGGTGGAATGGAAGAGTTACCCCCCCTCTGTGGGCAAAAAGCAAGACTGTGTGTGTGTGTGTGTGTGTGTGTGTGTGTGTGTGTGTGTGTGTGTGTGTGTGTGTGTGTGTGTGTGTGTGTGCGCAATATGCGTGCTTTTCATTTATGGGTGACTGAGTACAAGTGCCTCTGAGTGTGTGTGTGTGTGTGTGTGTGTGTGTGTGTGTGTGTGTGTGTGTGTGTGTGTGTGTGTGTGTGTGTGTGTGTGTGTGTGTGTGTGTGTGTGTGTGTGTGTGCGTGCGCGGCACTGCGTGCGTGCGTGCGTGCGTGCGTGCGTGCGTGTGTGTGTGTGTGTGTGTGTGTGTGTGTGTGTGTGTGTGCACGTGTGTTAAGCTGATAAATCCACAGAGCCACAGAGCATACCAACACACATGCAGCAGGGTGACAACCTACTGGCCTCCAAGGACTCAGGGCTCACTAATAAAGGAAGGAAGGTACACAATACATTCCTCAATGTTATTTCAACTCAAATTGTACAAATGTAACCCATTGGGTCTCCGTGGAATCTCTGTGGATGGCCAGAGGCATGCAGCTTCACTCGAGCACACACAAACACATGCACGCACTCACGTACGCAGTCCTTAAACGGTATAATTTAGTGCCACCTCCAACACTTCTGTGCCCACACTGCCCCGGACCATTCACTCACATCTTGGCCTCCATATAGTGAACAGCAAGCACACACGCAGACGGAGAGCCCAGATAGCTCAAAAGGGAAATAGAATGGATGAGGAGAACGGATCCTCGGTTTTTCATAGTGGCAATGATGATGATGAATGAATGACTTAAAGATAAAGCAGGTCAACAATGTTGTTAGTTTTTCCCTCCTTCTCGGGGGTGGCCGTAGCTGAATAGGTAGAGAGGCTGCCTTGATGCGCTCATGAAATAGTTTTAATTCTGCATTCTGTCAGCTCTGTTTCAAAGAAAGGTTGGCTGTGGATAATCCCTCTCCGTACGTGCCGTCTGTTGTCCCTCATTGCTTTTTACACCAGGGTCAGAAAATACACAGTCTACTGAAGCGTCTTGTTTGTAGATCGGTCAAAGGCCAGACCTATGACCAATATTTATGCTAAATTTTGGAGGCAATTGGACAACTGATCTGCAGGGAGAAGTTGGACGCACAAACACACAAAATCCATGCTTTCCTAAATGTAGTATAAGAAAAAGCAACACAGCTACACTGCTGCTAATGAAAAGCTCCACCGGCTGTCTGTCCGTCTGTCTGTCCGTCACGTCACACTTTTGCCCCTATTCTATCCCTGGCAACGTTGGCCCTATCGATGCCAAACTTTGTACACACACTCCTTGGATGGCTGATTTCTCACATGCCCTTCTTCTAGTGCCACCATCAGGCCGATTTTTGCAAAAAACATTTTTGGACACTGCTCCTATAGATTTTGGCCTAAAATCACGCAAAGCGGTACATAGTATCTCTTAAGTCATGTCATCAACTTGGATCTGTCCCATTTCCCATATTCCCTCCTGTTTGGCTACGATTGCCTTCTAAAGTTTGTGTATGCGACGTGACGGTCGCTTATCTCCCGATTAGGGAGTCTTACTGGTAATAATGGGTTTGTTATTTACTGTATTTGTCAAATGCAGATAGTCAATACTTTTTTATTTTTCCTGACAATCCAGCATCCTTTTCATTCATTACATCTTCATCCTACCGCACACACACACACGAATGCACGCACGCACGCACACACACACACACACACACACACACACACACACACACACACACACACACACACACACACGCACACACACACATCAGCAACAATACCTTATTGTCAGAGAGGGGCGGAGCACTGGTCTGTATGTATGAGCCCCTCCCCCAACACAACAGTGTGTCAGCATGCAACCAATTACCAAGAGCAAACTGAATGATGGAGTCATTAGCAAAACAAACCCACTAACCCCGTGGGGATCCCTGCTACATCTGTATCTCTACCCAACTAGTGGTTATCCCAGTACATTTGACAATGTCAAATTTCTGTTAATAATCCCCGCATAGTAGTTTATGCCCCGGGTCATAATTTATGTTTTTACCCGTCAAGCCCCCCGAAAGCGCTGTTCCATTTAAAAAGAATTAACTGCTTATGGAATATGAGATAAAAGACCTTAACCTTTGTGAATAAAATGTAAATTGTATACCTATCTGTATGGTAGAGTATGTTAATATTTAATAACTAACGCAACTGTGGCGGTTGAAGGTGATCTCCCAACTCTTTGATAACATTTTTTATCCTGTGGTCGTTTAGGACCACTGCTGGTTGACAAGATATTGCTTGAAACTCAATTGTAAATAACTGCCTTTCCAAATAGCAGTGAAAAAGTACTCACATTTCTTACTTAAGTAAAAGTATCAATACTGTGATGTAGAAATACTCTGTTACAAATACTTAAAGTCCCGATGCGATGCGTTGTGAGCTTGTAGATCGGCTTGTAGATCGGCTATTTTCAAATAGCCTAGGTATAAAATAGTGCTAAAGTGGTTCATGTATATTTTATAATATTATAATTGATATCTGCAAAGTAACTAATAACTAAAGTTTTTCAAATAAATGTAGTGTAGAAAAAGTACAATATTTTGATCTGAGATGAAGTGGAGTAAAAGTAAAAGTATTGGAAATTGGAAATACTCATGTAAAGTGCAGATACCTAAAAATTGTACTTAAGTACAGTACTTAAGTAAATGGCTCACCGTTATAGCTCAGCAGTAAATGTTGTCCATGTAAACGTAGTCACTTGAACATTCACCCGGGACACTGGTTAGGAATCCCTGGTGAGACATGGATTTACACACAACCTGTTTACATGGAACACCCAAGGCAAGCCTAATAGATAGACTTTATTGAGCCCATGGGGAGAATTTCAGTCATCATGGCACAAACTGCCCCTTCAGCCTCCATACAAAGTGATGATTGCACATGCTCCGCTGCACCCCTGACATCCCATTCTTCCCAGGACAAGTCTATTGAGGAACACTCGGGTGAGCGTTGCATGTTCCTGCTGCTATAAGGAGCACGGTGGGCCCCCATGATGTTGTCAACACCACGGCAGGGCTGTCAGCAGCACTGTTCAAATGTGTTATGATCCGGCCCTCACGCTACTATACGGCCACAATCCATTCTACTATACGGCCGTTATACCCATTGTTGTCTTAGTGATTATTCTTTTACTTTTTAGATGAATCGAATAATCAAGAAGCATGTTTTGAATTTAGGTTTATTTTTTAGATAATCAAAAATATATATATATTTTTTATAATAAACTAAAATAATTTCATGTCTGTTAAGTCTCAATGGCTCTGGGTGCCTCACTGGCCAAATATTGGGCAAAAATGTAATATTAATGTAAACTGTACAATATCTGAGAAAAGTGAATAAAAAAAAAAAAGTTTGATCAAAGGCCAGACCCATGGCCAATATGTATGCCATGTTTAGAGCCAAATGGACAACTGGTCTGCTATCGATTACTTTGATTAACTGTTGCTCTCCTGAATGCACACATTTATTTTAAAGAGGGGCCACAATAGAGGTAAATAATTAATGATTAATGATGATACATTCCCATAAATACCTGCCTTCTATGCTCTTTAATCTCTTCGCCTATACATGAATGCAAAAGTCACTGTAGTTTAATTGTTCATTTAATACAGGCAAAAATTCACAATGAAGTCAAAACATTTCCCGCATTGTCACTGTCCTACTTGTATGTAAATGAAGAGCTTGGCATCAACACTTTCTGACAGATGCCAATATCCAAATATTTGAGTGTAAATTATCATTCATAACCTTTGAATCTTCATCATTTTGAATCATTACAGATCATAATTTTCATTTACATCTTTTACAAACACTTTGACCCAGCTGTTGTTGTTGACGTTAATGTTATTGTTTTGTTGTGTTTCCTAAAGCGCAGCTGACCTTGTTTGGCAGGCCCGGGTGGTCTGGATGATGATGATGATGATGATGTCACACTGTTTTTATGAGTGGAAAGTGGGACAACAGGTCTGTTGTAGGTCATATGGTGTAAACACCTCCCTCGCACAGAGAGCACACACACACACACACACACACACACACACACACACACACACACACACACACACACACGCGTACGCACGCATGTACGCTCACATGCATTCACACACACGACCGCACACACACGTATGCACGCATGTACGCTCACATGCATTCACACACGTTTTCTAATACTTTGTGGAAAGATATGAGACGACAAATTCAGAACATAACTGGTATCTTCTTTTATTGGCCAGTTGAGTTTGCGGGTGACCACCATCTATGAAGATGACAATTGACAAAAGTGACAAATATCATTAAAACAATCATTCATTAGTGTGCAATAAGTGTTAAATGGCTTTATATTATGGATACTGTACCAATGTCTTGATCGCCTCTTGTCTTGATTGTTTAAACATGACATCATAGGCCGCTATGCTCAATAACAAGCTTGATAAGCCCAAAGCTTATTGATACCGGGTACTCAATTAATCGGTTATCGGGTTATCGAGCTACTCTTTTTTCTAATACTTTGTGGAAAGATATGAGATGACAAATTCAGAACATAACTTAAGTGGTATCTTTTTTTATTGGCCAGTTCAGTTTGTGGCTGATCACGATCTATGAAGATGACAATATTGACAAAAGTAACAAATATCATTAAAACAATCATTCATTAGTGTGCAATAAGTGTTAAAAGGCTTTATATTATGGATAGTACTGTAATAATCTCTTGATCGCCTCTTGTCTTGATTGTTTAAACATGACATCATAGGCCGCTATGTTCAATAACAAGCTTGATAAGCCCAAAGCTTATTGATACCGGGTACTCAATAAATCTGTTATCAGGTTATCGAGCTACCCTTGTTTAGGGCTCCATACCTACTCGTAAGAACATATGGAAATAACTTTATAAAAAACATAATATATGAATGGTGGAACACCTTCCAGCGAGATACGGGTGCCTCTCTTAAGAGAAGCAGAGTGTGTCGACCATTATATTTAACCACTCAAATCCTACAGCGTCCCTATTCTGGGGCAAACATTCTGCAAAATAGCTGATCTCCAAGCTTGTAAATTGGCCAATCTCTATATTTAGAGCAAAGACAGGAGGGGGCCTAGTATTAGTATACACCCTTGGGGGACTCCGGTCAATTAAGTAGGCCTATAGTCATCTTGGGTGGAGAGGTCAACATGTCTGTCTATAAGGTCCTGTCTAAAATAAAGCAAAAACCGGGGGAGGAAAGCATATTGTGCACTTGAGTCAATTTGCCAGTCAATAAACACATCAGAGAAGCTATGCTATTAGTTGTGAGGTCATTTTAGCCATGGGCTTTCCTCTTTGTGTGTGTGTGTGTGTGTGTGTGTGTGTGTGTGTGTGTGTGTGTGTGTGTGTGTGTGTGTGTGTTGTTGAATTTAGTGTTTGGTGTATCTTCATTGTGACGCGTGTAATCCGCATCCTCTATAATCCCAGAGCAGGTGGCCAGGCGTGTGGAGGCTGTGAGGGGGTACAGTGAGGCACGCTCCTGACACACACACACACGTATAAACACACTCACACAAATGCATCACCCATAATCTCTCTCTCTCTCTCTCTCACACACACACACACACACACACACACACACACACACACGCACACACGCACGCACACACACACACACACGCACGCACACACACACACACACACACACACACACACACACACACACACACACACACACACACACACACACACACACACACACGAGCATTGTGTGTTTAGAGACAGACTATTAAAAACAGGCAGCATATATGCATACACCCAATGCAGACACATTCACAAACAAATACACACATGCACGCACGCACCGACACACACACACACACACACACACACACACACACACACACACACACACACACACACACACACATACAAGACGGACAGGACAGCCCAAGGAAGCTATCGTCAGAGAAGCACGTGCCAGTATTTACAGCCCCCCACCCCACCACCACCGCGTCCCCCCACCCCTCTGCCACCTCGCTGCGTGTTTCCGTACAGTCACACACGCGTCCGCGAGCTTGTGGACGCCCTTAACAGGTGGGACGGGACGGGGACGGGACGGGGGGGGCCGAGGGGAGAGGAGCATCTGTCAACAAAACACCCTGCATCCACCCTCCTCTGCTCCACTACCTCCATCTGCCCACAGAATGGAGGGGGGGGGGGGGGGGGGGGGGATGTCCCATCTTTGAACTGGTCAATGGCATTCATTTCCACTTCCTCCTGTCAGAGTCCTGATTGTTTTTCCACAGCAGATCTGTATTATAATGGCTCAACAGTTAATCAAATTAGTCCATTTAATCGATTATTTAAAAAAAAAAAACAATAATGATAATTATGATTGAATAAAATAATCTATCCTTATTTTGGGCATGGCATTATAGGTCTGATATTTTCACTATTTTTACACAACACATTTGTCCTTAAGTTGGCTTTTGAGCTAAAAGTTCACAAACGCGTCACACTGTAAGCTTCTAAGAAAGTTGAATGAAATAGGGTTTAATGTGGTTAACTCTTTCCCTTGTTATTGTTTTTGCTACAGTGTTGAGGAACTGGAGACATAACAACAAATACAAACCCTTTATTGTTGAATCTTACTCTTCTGGCTGATGGAGGGGGCCCCTTGACCTTTGACCCAGCCACTGTAATACAACTACATTTTGGTATAGGGTAAATTTTTACAAAAGATTTAAACAGAAACATTTCTTTCTAAATATAAAAATAAATCCAAATGTAGAAGCCTTTTATGTAGCGTACTGCTTTTTAGGCTCTGTGTGGAACCATTTTGTTTTGTTGTTGTATAAAAATGATCATTTTTTGTAGGAATAATGGCACATGGTTCTTTTGTATCAAATACTCCCTTTATATAATTTTGGGGTTAGAGTATGCTATTTGACATTTGATTATCATGCACATTGATCTTTTCTAGCCGGCATGTAGCATTGCTGACGCGTTTTTGAGTTAAGTGGTGACGAATGTCAGTGACTGCATTACACATATGTATTTTTCACAGGTGATATCACAGGTGACATCACCTATGTAAAAGTCCATATATGGGTATTCCCCAGAATCCCTTTTATGCCCATATATGAAGAAGCTCCCGAAAGAAATCGACGCCCCTTTCAACATACGGATACTTGGTTAGGATTTTCTCAGTCTGTAAACACAACGGAGATGCTAACTTGCGCTAATTATTTTTTAGAGATGTGGTGGACAATGTTTTTGATGTCACACACTCACGCATGTCTTCATCGAGTCTTTACAACTATAGCGACGACTAACGTCGGGGTGAACATAGTCAAATAATAACTTTATTGGCCAAACTACACAAAGAAGAGTAGAGGCTAGTTGCGCTAGCATACATGCTAAGCTACAGTACAGTACATGTAGGCTACTGTAGATTCTTTTCCCCATTCAACACGGAGATGTGGTGGACAATGTTTTAGATGCCACACGCTCACACAGGTCTTCATCAAGTCTTAACAACTATAGCGACGACTAACGTCGGGATGTTCATGGTCAAATAATAACTTTATTGGCCAAACTACACAAAGAAGTAAGCTAATGTAGAGGCTATGCTAGCGCAGCAACAGTACAGTACATGTAGGCTACTGTATATTCGTTCCCCCATTCAACACATGCAGTTACAAATACAAACAGGAGACATCTCACTGAGATCTATATAAAATAACGGATTGCCGACGCATTTGCCGTTGATAATTGCGACTCGCGACGATATAGCCTATGTCCACTGTTTGTGTTGGTTAATGTTCTTGGTGCTTCGTGGTATCTCAACTGCAGGGCTGGGGAACACAATTCTGCCTAATCGTCCTCTTTATAAACAGATATATAAAACAAACAGGCTTTGCTTTTATATTTGATTTGCAGCCGTGACTGCATACTAAAATCTGTCTCAAGCTGTTGTGTTGAAAGACACAACTCATATCTCTGACCAATCAGTATCAGCAGCGTGTATACGTCACTGATTTGGCCTCACTTAGCCCAGGCCGGACCACCTCAAGAGTGGAGCCGCTTTAGTACCCCGTTAAGTACCACTTTCACACCACTCTACCCAGTTCCTTGTAGTGGGCGGTGTGGAGTGGTGTGGAGTTGGGCCTGTGGAAAACCGGCTAACGTTTCTACACTCACCCCAGTGGCCACATTGCGTATTTGGGCAGAAACCTCTTATCTCGATATGTTTTTGTAATTAATGCCCTATACTTCCTCATTCTGTCAAAAATAGCAAAGTTCTAGCAAAAATAGCCGATCTACTAGTTCAAAACGTGTTGCGGCCGCGTTTTGAGCTTGTAGATCTGCTATTTTTGCTATTTGGATTGGAATCCTGAATGGGTTTTTGTTAGTTTTTTTAATTAGAATCCTGAAGTAACATTTAGCATATTTAATTTCAAATGCATTTAAAGACAATGTAATGCTAGTCATTAAGCTGCTAATATAGACTGAAATAATTAAAGCAGGACATGTTCGCATGTTTGGAATTGTAACAGCAAATCAATAATATTTGACTATTATTTAACCTGAGGGCCGCACTAAGTGAATTGTAGGGTCAGTAATTAGTGTTTTTACTAAATTCATCTGATGTTACATTGCATTGGAATGAAACCCTGCCTCCAGGTGGCACAACATAATCAAATACTATTGCTTCAGTTTAGAACATCCGTTACTTCCCTGCCCGTGTCAGAAGGTCAGATTTCCTTTCCATCCATAATAAACCTTGATAAAGCTCCCCACACACATTCTGTTTGCATCAAATGCTTTTAGCCCACAACAAGCTTATGGACACAAATTGTGCGTTTAGATGCATGTAATCTGTCATTAGAACATCTCGCTTTTGCGCTGCTAAAGCGCTTTGCGTATGTTTCATTTTTTTCCCTCTGTGCTAATGGTCTGCAATGCACGCTTAAGGGTAGAAGTGCTTTGTTGGCTGGTGGTCCACTGTCCATTTAATCCTGAAGCTGAAAGGTCAGGAAGCTAAATGGATGATTTTACTGGGAAAAAGGAAGACATATTAACTAGGCATTAACTTTATATAAAGTCCCAAATGGCAATTCATTTTTTTTTACATATGTTGGATCTTCTTAAAAGCTGTAATCAGCTTTATGCTTTTGTATGGGTGTGTGTGTGTGTGTGTGTGTGTGTGTGTGTGTGTGTGTGTGTGTGTGTGTGTGTGTGTGTGTGTGTGTGTGTGTGTGTGTGTGTGTGTGTGTGTGTGTGTGCGCGTGCGGGCGTTCCTGCGTGTGTGTGCGTGCGTGTGAGTGAGTGTGCGGGAGGCCTTTTTGGATCCAGCTATGTTGATTTAAAATGCACTCGTGTTAAATGTGCACTCTGAAAAGTGTTTGGGTATGGAGATGAGAAATACAGAAACAAACTGGAGTCTTTTAACTTAGACTTTCTTTATAGGGTTTATTGCATTAGTTCATAACAAGCTGCTGAGATCAGTCACAATTCCTAATTCATGTTAATTGAATTATTAATGGGATGATGGCATAATAAGAGAAAATAGAAGTGGCACATCCGTTGGAGGGTATAGTTATTATACCTTTATTGAAAGGATAACCCCTTGAGAAGTATCATCTCATTTCGAGAGGGGCTTTAAGGTGCAGGACCAACTATAAATCACAGGCAGGGCTATTTTTTATTCTGCCTGTGATGGTGTAAAATACCATATAGGCTACTGTGATTTCATATAGGCTTATACTGTTCTATCTATAGTGCTCTTATGTGCTGTTTTAACCTGTTTATATGCAGTAAATGCCTATAAGTAACCTAAACAACCAAATCACATCAATTTGCATCGTGGTGGATGGAGGATGGACAACTTCATTCAGTTTTATTCATTTTATACATACTTAATTTCAATTGTAACCCCTCTTTTAGACTTCTTTGTACGACGATGTCGTGCATTAAAAGAAAAAAATAAAGTTCACAACAATTCCAAATTTTGAAGATTTCTTAGAATTTTTGATCAGTTTCACTGACTTGCCCATCAAAAGGCTGCCAGGTTTAAAACGTTTGAACTTTATTCCAAAACATCGGACCCTGAAGGGATTTCTTTTTTTATTAACAAGCTAAATAGCTATTAAAGTTAATGCTATTAATTAAAGAGGCCCTTTGGCATGTGTCGAGAAAACACCAGCAGTTTAATCACATGACTGTGGGGGAAAAAAAGTGATGCGGCTGCCAACCAAAAATAGCATCAACAGAAGGTGGAAGCCGGTCATATTATTGGTTCAGCATGATTACATCCAATATCTAAGAGTTTCCATCAAATAATGGGAGCTGTCCCAAACAAACCTCCCACACAAACCTGCCAAATATAGCACATATTCCATTCCAAATAGATGTGACGCACGACGCAGCAGTATTTTTAATATAGGGACCCCAATTGAAACAAGCCCAAAAGCTTTCTTGTGGTGTTTATCCTTTTAGTTGACCGTGTACCAGTGACTGTACTGTCCTGTACCTTTTCCTATTTGCAAACGTCTAATAAAATCTTCAATCAATCAATAAAAAAAGATCTAAGAGTGTAAAAAAGGGTAAATTTGTTACACTCTCAGTGCACACTCCTCTCAGGATTTTGACTATGGTATATATGGTATATAAGCACCCAGCTACTTTAATTTAAACAATCGGTCTGTTGTGTGGGATTGTCAAGGACCCCTTAGCTGAGAGAGAGATGAAGCAGGGACCTCCACAACCTGTTCATAGATTCCATTTAGTTTCATTGTTTGACAGCACAATCATCAGTGTATTTTGGTTTCATGTCAATTTGTGTTTTCAGATATTTAACCACTTGAACCATCAATGCTTAATAAAGTTGACCTTTCACTCTGTACTTCGTCTGCTCTTTTTCCCCCCTACAACAAACCTCTTTGCCAAAAATAGCCGATCTACAAGCTCACAATGCTTGTAGATCTGCTAGTTTTGGCTAAAGTTCTCAAAATAAGGACACTAGGGTTCAAGTGGTTAATAAAGAAAAGGAGAAAAAAAGTTTCTATCACACAAAGATTTGAAGGACCCCTTGTAGTAACTCTGAAGACCCCCTAGGGGTCCCGGACCCCCTGTTGAAGACCCCTGACTTAAACCCATAGACTTCCTTGACCAGGGTTCACCGGGTTCACCGGGTTCACAGAGTTCTATCGTTCTATCCTTTTTGCACTCTGCAGCAAATCTCTTTGCTGACAATAATTAGTGAAGGTATATTCATGTGTGCATTACTGACATATTCAAGAAGAACAGACAAAGTGCATGAGTTGTGTGAAAGTTTACCTTTTTTTCATAATGTCAAAGTAGGCTATACATTTAGGCTAGATGTATCCGGCATTGGCATCGCTTGAGGGCATTGACACTGTGTCTCTAACATGCATGTCTTTTGGCACAACATGAAGAAATGATTCCACAACTTTACCATGATATAGGCTATGTATGGCATAATGGGCCCTAAACTTTGGTGTATTTTTTACCATTTCATTTTTTGAATAGCTTGTTTTTCAAAATAGTACACAAAAATGGCTAAAATGGTTTAAGCATAAGGAGTAAGGTGGCACGCAAGATAGGGCCCACTGGCTCCAGAGCATAGACCCTGCCGGATAATCAGGTTAAGGACCACAATGGAAAAAGGCTCTCAAGCTTTTTTGTATTTTATCCTTTTGACAGATAAAAAACAAATACATGCATGTTTATCATGTACCTTATATGCATTTTTTGTCAATAAAAATATCAATTAATCAGTATTTATTTGTACAGAAACAGTTAACACCAAGGTGATAGTTTTGTGCGAGTCAGATTAATTTAATCAGTTCTTTATTGTGCAACAGTATATTTTGCTATATGTCCATTAACATTTTGTCGGTGCATAAATGTGTTAAATTTCATCAAATCGTGTAATCCTGAAAACACTCCAGACATGGCATGCTTTAATGTGTTTGAGAGGGTCAGGATGTATTAACCGTGCGTGTGTGTGTGTGTGTGTGTGTGTCTGCGCGCGTGTGTGTGTGTGCGCGTGCACGTGTGTATGTGTGTGTGTTGGTTGCATGGAGACATTTTACCATTATTCCCCAACTGCCATCAGGCAGGAGGCTCCTGTGTGAGGAGTACAGAAACACTATTGTTTCATTAGGTCTAAATGAGATTCATTTTGAGATGAATTATGTATGTGTTGGTGTTGATATAATATGATAGACACTGTCTAGCTGGGAATGTAGGACACATCACATGTTTCTGCATAACAATGGTGTTCGGTTACATTCTCACAAGTTTATCACTGAGGTCCTGTTGTGTATTAAAATGCCTCTTTATACTGGTTGTGCCTATTTATTTTAGATTTAAACGGTTGTTTGGGAATTTGTAGGTTCAGTTCCCACAAAATGGCAGTTTATTCAGATGTTTGAGAAGGAGGCATTCCAATGCCACTGTACCCAATCTGTATAAGCCATGGTTAAATTAGGCTGTGAGTGTGTGAATGTGAGTGAATGTGAGTATATGTATTGTATTGTATGTTTATTGTATGTAAAACAAATCTATAAAAATCTATAAAATATGTATTATATATATATATATATATATATATATATATATATATATATATATATAATCAATCATTACCCAATCGACAGGTGGTTGAAATAACAAATTGTTATTTTTATTTTTAGATTTCAACAAAGTAATTACCTTAATCAATGGATAATCAATTTTAATAAAAAAAATAAAAAAAAACGTTATTCGCGGTTCATAGGCTATATTCCTACTCCCATCTCCATCTGTGTCCAGTCCACCATTGTGTATAACGTTTCTCAAGGTCACTGAATGAAAACAGGTTAAACAGCATAGGGCCTATATCTTTTGAAACAGAGGAATTAAAATATATTAAAAATGAACTCATATTTCCAATAATAGCCTATCAAAGTTTCCAGGTCATAATTCTGGCTATATTAGGCTTTCGCCTTTCGTGTGTGCACGCCACGCCAGGGTCTGCCTTGCTCGTGGGAGTCGTGGCCGTGCGTAGGCGTCGTGGCGACACGTGGGATTCCCAGGCTGCCTGCAGGTCGTGCAGTGCACGCGGGTCTGGTCTGGTACAGTGAGTGGTGTGGTTTGGGGAAAGCCCTGCCTCAGGCACTGTGAGTGTGACTGCATCGTCTGCATGGCCCACTGTTCAGTGTTGTCGCCTCGGCCAAGAGCGGGGCTTCCGAATGCGTTGCTCATTGTTTAACATCCTCGAATGCGACGATGATGAGAGGATTAATGAGTCGCGTCTGGCCGGATCCATATGTCTGTCCTCTCTCTCCAGTGCAGCGTGCTGGAGCTTAATTAAAACCCAACAGCTCCGGAATGAATGGATCTGCTGCCGCATGGTTCCGGCCGGGGGCCCGTGAAGAGTGACTTACTGCCTCTCTGACGTTTTAGGAAAGCACGTTTTTAATCTGACTGACATTTATTTAACCTGTAGAATTTGATGATGATGAATCTCGCAGGAACACCACTCCTGCGAGATTTTAACAGAAGGGGGAACCTGTTAGATTTTGATGCAGGGTGCCTTTTCATAATTAATAGGCAATACGCTATTAACAGATTATTTATTAATGGATGCGTTTGCATGCCTGATGTAGGCTATACGTGGCTTGTTATTAAATGTGAAGTGTCCTGTTTGGAGGAATTGGCTTGACAAGGCATATATAGCGTAGCTTAATATTTGTGACGTTATAAATTCGATTACAATGCAGGCAAACTGTTTGGCTGAGAAAGATTACTCGCGTTTAGATTTTTCTAATATAGGCCTCAATTTAAGAAACTGATTTAACTTAGTCTGGATAAAACAATGATATAGGGTAAGGTATTGAAATCAATAAACGGCCTAAAAACAAAACACATTTCCTTTAAATATTCCAAGTATTTCCTTGAATTCCCTCTTATAGCCTATATACCTATATAGGCCTATTATTTTTAGGCTTCATTTCAAGTGAAAACCTCAACGACTAGGCCTATATATAGACCCCCCTCCCCCCAAAAAAGTTATGTTTATAATTGCGTGTGTCTTTTGGCGGGGGGAGGAGGAGGGGGGTTAAATTGACAACAAAGGAACCGAAAGGCTGCGAAAAGTCACGTCAAAAATGATAGGCCTACAGAGCCTCTGTTGACGTCCCAGGATCTGTCGAGTCCTAATTAGACCGATAGCCTCAATCTAAACCTTTTCTTCTTCTTTAATCCATGCATGGGCCTTATTAGGTCTCTCTCTCCTTCTCCCCCCCCTCTCCCTCTACCTCTCGCCTTTCCCCATGTTCAATAACATGTCTTTATATAAATTCTCTAAAGTTTTCCGCTTTTGTGTGTGTGTGTGTGTGTGTGTGTGTGGTGTGCGTGTGCGTGTGTCCTCATGAAAGGCACCGGCCGGTGCGCAGCGCTCAGCCTCTGAACCAAAGCACGGCCCGTCAATAAGATGTTGGATTATCCTCTTTATGGGACAGGATTAACATAGCTTTTGCCTTTACTGCACATTCCTGTCTGCCTTTCCTTCCATGGATCTGTGCACTGTGCCATATAATGAAAGTGATAGCCCTAATTGTAATGATTTGGACGATGGGGATGAACGATGATGTGATGATAATAATGCAATAAGAACGTTTATAAGAGACAGGCCTATAGGCTATATACAGGTATATATATACACACATGCAGTCAACAATGTGGAATCAGTTCAAATGTTCTTTATTTTTTATTAGTTGTGCGTCGTGGCCTCTTCATAGCAGTTTACAGTTGTCAAAGATGCTTGAATGGACATTTCCCGTTGACCTGATTTACCCACTCTGATCCGTATGCACTTGCTATATTTCAACTAATAGGTTTGTTATAGGTAATAAATTATCGTTTAACAATAGGGACAGAAATTAAAACTATATCACATTCACAGTTGGGGAATCGCAGGGCGCGAAACAAAATTGCATACAAGTAATTACAAAGAATCACAGTTTCAAATCTAACACAGAAAGGGGAAAAACACATGATGGGGCTTATGCGCACCACGCATACGGACTGATTGTCTTTACAACTAGCGTCTTATAAACATTGTTTTTCATAAATTAAATAGTGCATCCTGGTTCACGTCAGAGGTTTCTCTCTCAACACACACACACACACACACACACACACACACACACACACACACACACACACACACACACACACACACACACACACACACACACACACACACACACACACACACACACATCTTTGATCAAATGGCCCATGCTCGCCAAAAATCGAAAAAGACAAGAGAGGTTCTTCCTGATGAATCATATTATGGCATAAAGGAGCCTATCATGCAGCCATGCCACTTTGCTGAAGCTGGACTCTTTCTTTGTCATTTTCTTCCTGGCTATAACGATTTGTTCGTTCATGTGGTTGATCAAAGTTAAAGAGAGTTCACTCTGAATGTTCAATAAGTTAACCCAACAGGTGAAAACAACTGTCTCTGTTCTGCCCGAGGAAGAGGTAGACCTATTTGGGGCTTTGCGACAAAGCAGCACCCAACTTGAGGGATAGATATATAGTCTTGAGTTGGGCAAGATATTTTCACAACACCTGAAATTTCCACGACGTGGCCTGGTCTTTATAATCCAAACAGTCCGCGTTGAAATTGAGTTTCCACGAGGCGGCGGTTTGGTCCTTATAGTCCAGACAGTCCGCCGCGCCACCGAAGCCCAGTCCAGCCGCCCCGTAGGCCGACGTGGAGAGCGAGGACGCCGGGTTGAGGTGGCCGGAGACGCCGGTGCTCCCCATGGGGCTCATGGTGGAGCCGGATAGCTGATGGTGCATCGGGGAAAGGTACGAGCCGCAGTCCATCCCCCCGAAGTAGGACCCCGAAGAGCCCGAGTATCCCTGGTTGTAGCCCTGGGCCTGGGTGTAGGTCATGGGGTAGGACCGCTGCATGCAGGACGACGAGGAGGTAGAGAGCGGGTCTGAGAGCGGGGAGATGGACGCCGGGCTCCAGATACTGGACACGGGCGCGCTGGTGGTGCTCACAGGCGGTATGGAGGTGCTCGAGGGCGGCGTGAACTGGCCGCTGGCGCCGCTCTCGGAGCTCGCCTCTCCGATGGGAGAAGATTTCTTTTTCACCGGCTTTGGGGCGGTCTTGTTCTGCGCGCCGCTCTGGCTTTGCTGGGCCTGCTGGCGACACTTGGCCCTCCTGTTCTTGAACCATACCTGAAAAAGAGAACAACCGCAATTCATTAATAACTCATTCTAAGGCCAGGGTAGTAGATACTACATAATACATCATAATAAATCATTTAAAACAATGTTAATATTTGGGAAAAATATGTGATGTTTTGTTGGAGTGGCTCAGTGGCATATTCGTTGTCGAGAGGATATACACTGTTTCCCAGACAGTGGGTCAGGACCCATTTGTGGGTCGCAGACCCATTTTTATGGATCCCTTAATTTTTTGTTTTCCTATACATTTTGTTTTTAATTATTATTTCAAAACATAAAAAAAAAAAGAAAAAAAAAACATTTTTCATTATAAAAAAATGAAATGATGTAATGTAAGTAATTTCATGAATAAATAAAAGAAAAATCTAAGAAATTCCATAAATTAGAAAACAAATGTTTAAGGGCAAACGTGTAATAATTTCTCTTTTGGGTCTCGATCTAAAAGAAAAAGAAAAGAAAAAAAGTTTGTGAACCACTGCAAGTGCAAGTCTGTCACCTCAGTCTCAGCCATATAATTATACGAATCGTGAGAAAGGGTGACAACACAAGCCCTTTGTTTATGTGCGCGCACTGACTGCAGTCATGATGGATCGGAGACGCACCTGAACTCTGGACTCGGGCAGGTTGATCTTCAAGGCCACCTCCTCCCTCATGAAGATGTCAGGATAGCGCGTCTTGGAGAACAGGTTCTCCAGGATGTCCAGCTGCCCCCGCGTGAAGGTCGTCCGCTCCCGCCTCTGCTTCCGAGGATGACCTGCAACAAGGCGGACAAGAAACATGAATAACATGGCAACATATTTCCTTCGTTCTCCCTAGTTCTTAATTTCTTTCTTTAACTTATAGGCCAACTTATTTCATTTTCCCTTCTAAATAACCGACCTTTTGAATTCAGTAAAAAAAAAAAAAAAAGACCACGGCCCCATTTGAATTCAATTATGGACTGGCTACTTTGCTTTTGGCCGCAAGGTTTGTTGGATTGATTACACATGGATTAATGATAAGAAACATTAATCAGTGCAACAGATAGAATGAGAATCATTTAAATGAAACAGCCTTTAGTCAGAAATAACAAGAATGTTGAAAATGCATGTTTCGTTAATCCAAATGGCTGATAAAAAACAAATCACAACAGCTAACGAATAACAATATAATAACGATTAAAAAACAACGTTTTACAATATTAATCACATTATGACTCCTACCTGGATATCCCGACGGAGGGATGCAGCAGGTCCATGCCAGAGGTAGACAGACTCAGACCGTTGACGGTGTACGGAGGTTGTTTCAGATAAGACATCATGTTAGAGTCCGTATGCGATGGAGAGGGACAAACTGAATCAAAATAACAATAATGAATCCTCTCTTCTTTTTAAAATCCTGTCTCGTACGTCTCGTCGTTTCTCTTGTAGGCCTATTTCCCTATAAATTCCCCCAGTCAGTCAGAGACCTAATATGAGGACACAAAACAGACTGTACAGGCGGGAGGAGGAGAAGAGATATGTGTTGAGAGTTTGGTTCCCGGTGGGTTTGTTGCTGCGTGCGCTCTTTACGCACGGCTCTTAAAGAGGTAGCGGAGACCCCCAGCTGGCCTGGAGGCTCTGTCTGTCTGACAAACGTTTACGCCCCCCCCCCCCCCCCCACCACCACCCCTACCCGCCCCCTCGTTTTCTCTCTCTCTCTCTCTCTCTCTCTCTCTCTCTCTCTCTCTCTCTCTCTCTCTCTCTCTCTCTCTCTCTCTCTCTCTCTCACACACACACACACACACACACACACACACACACACACACACACACACACACACACACACACACACACACACACACACACACACTCCCAACGAAAACAAAACATTGTCGTTAAAATGCGCACACTCATCTCGCCCCACGCCCCCCCACCCCTACCAGGCACCCCCCAATTAGCATATACCCACAGGTTAGGAGTAACTAAATAGACAGCTGATTGGGGGTCCATTTGCAGAGACAAAGGCCACTGTTGACCGATAAGTAATGCTGATAACAAAAGAACCTTTAGGGGGGGACACAGACATACAAAAGACCGCAATACTGCCAACTCAGAGCTCGTTCGAATTTCTATTGCGCGCTTTTGTTGGCGGGCTAAATAAAAACACTCTTGTACATTTAAATGTAACAGAGTTACATTTGCGAATGACATAGATTCGAGCAAATATAATGAGAGAGGGGGAACCTTGAGGCGTGTGTGTGTGTGTGTGTGTGTGTGTGTGTGTGTGTGTGTGTGTGTGTGTGTGTGTGTGTGTGTGTGTGTGTGTGTGTGTGTGTGTGTGTGTGTGTGTGTGTGTGTGTGCGCGCGCGCGTGTGTGTGTGTGTGCATGCGTGCGTGCGTGTGTGTGTGTTTACCTATAGGCCTATATATATGTTATTGATAGGCTGGTGTCTGTAGCCAGTAGCCATTAGGGTGATTTCCACTAATGAATTGCCCCCGCCCGGTAATTAGATTTAAGTGGTGCAGACACTCTCCAAGAGTGTTGATTAGAAAACGCTTAGGCTAATCTTAATTTAAACAAACACACGCAGATTCACCTGGATTCTCTCTCTCTCTCTCTCTCTCTCTCTCTCTCTCTCTCTCTCTCTCTCTCTCTCTCTCTCTCTCTCTCTCTCTCTCCAACCTCTCTCTCTCTCTCTCTCTCTCTCTCTCTCTATCTCTTTCTCTCTCTTCAACATTCAATTAAAATCAAAACATCAAAACAAAAGAATGTAGGCCTATGTATAGCTACAATAAAAAGGGAATAAAAAATAATGTGTAAACAGATTGTTTTGATTTTGCCTAAGAAATCTCTCTCTATATATTCTTGAAATGGTCAAAATTCCCAACTTGATCTGATAATTAAAATAACAAATTGGATTTCCCCCCCACATTAAAGGTTGGATTATAAATGTAGCATGGTATTAGGGCCTAATACATTTATAATTCGTAACTGCGTTATTTTGGGCCAAAACCTATACTAGCATAATTAGGCTATATGTTTTGCTGCCTGTCTTGAATATGTTATAAAGGCTAAACGGTAAATGGTTTTGTCCCCACACACCTGTAGATTGCAGTTGAAGCCGGCGGGGGGTCCTGTTAGTGTTGTGTCTAAACTGTCTTTTCTACATCTGTAGCCTGTTACACCTCTAACGTTTTTATACAGCCAATAACGGACACTAGGCCTATGCTATTCTTCTCAATCTGTCACCCCAATATAGACCCCCACCCCACCCACCAACCACCGTCCACCACACACTCAGATATCTGTTCAATAATAATAATGATGATAAAAATAATTACCCTCCCCTGCACCAACGATTAATTATTATTGGCCACAAGTTTCCTCCTCTTCTGTAAGAAATTAACGAGATAATCCGGACGGCACGCGCTGGCGTGATTACAGGACGCGCTCCGCATTCGGGCCCCAGATTAATTTTCTGCGTCACGAAAAAAAAACAAAGGCCGACATTGTGTTTATGGGACCAGCTGACTGCCAGACAGAACCCCCCCCCCCCTCTCCCCCCTCCCTCCTATAGTAACCCCCACCAACCCGGTTACCCCCCCCCCCCCCCCCCCCCCCTATACTCACTTTCCCAAACTGACATCTATAAGTTAATGACAATTATCATCATCAAATATATTTATTTATAATTATTGTAATTGTTATTAGACTTTTATTAGGCTATTATTAATATTATTGTAGGCCTAATAATTCTGTGTTGTTACTATTAGGGCCGGTTAAAGCAGAGTGTAGGTTTGAATTTAATATCTATTTACCTTTTATCATAATATATCTAGGCTAATATTTACAATTGTAAAACAAAGATGAATCACTGTTCTTATTATTAATATAATATGACATTGTTATTATTGTTTTATTATTATTATAATTATTATTGGTGTTGTTTTAGGTTTTGTTTATTGCTAATGCTATATAACTAATAATAATAATAATTCCATAAATGTATACCTGTTTTTTTATCACCCCAACCAAATATGACAAGACATTACATTAGTTTAAAGCTGTCTATACTCTGTCCGACTCCTGCACAGTCTAAGGTGTGTCTGACTAGTAAATAAATAGGCACAGGCTGCTTTGCTGGGGCCTCAATACCCGGTCGCAGAGACAAGTGACAACGGTGGGGTGTGGGGGTGCGGGGCGGTTAAGCACGCCTCCCCAATTATGCTCTGGTATTTTGGTCACAAAGTCTCGGCCCTGCAGGGCAGGCAGCATCAATAGCAATTGTCATGTCTGGATATTGAGACATGATATCTATGCCTATATGAGATGCTGAAAATAATTTGGAGTTGTGATACTTGCCTTTGAAATGTCCTTTTTTTATCAGTCACTAGATAAAGTCAGATATCCTCACTTGATCCGGCGTCTCCTTTGGGATAGATAGGTCACACGTCCCTTTCAGAGGACATGAATATTATTAGTCAGTCGACACTCAATATGGAGAGATGGAGAGAGAGACACACAGAGAGAGAGAGAGAGAGAGAGAGAGAGAGAGAGAGAGAGAGAGAGAGAGAGAGAGAGAGAGAGAGAGAGAGAGGTTTAAGTGGGAACAGCCAATGGAATTGGAGAAAATATGACAGCCAGAGCAGAGGTGTGAAAACATGTAATATTTGCAAAGGAGGAGAGGCAAAGCAGCCTTGTTGTGCCAAGGCTGTAATGTATTCCTAATTGCACAACAACAACACCATGCAGTCTATTGAGCCTGGAGCTCTGTGAAGCATTTGGTTTTACAAATGAATCGTTCTGTGTAACACACCCTCATCATCAAATATATACATATGAAATAGGCCATGATGTTGCTGTGATGTCTCTCTCTCTCTCTCTCTCTCTCTCTCTCTCTCTCTCTCTCTCTGTGTGTGTGTGTGTGTGTGTGTGTGTGTGTGTGTGTGTGTGTGTGTGTGTGTGTGTGTGTGTGTGTGTGTGTGTGTGTGTGTGTGTGTGTGTGTGTGTGTGTGTGTGTGCGTGCGTGCGTGCGTGCGTGTGTGTGTGTTTAGTTGGGAAAACTACTGAAGAAGCAAAAATAAATGAATAAAAGTAACGGTTTTTGGCACAGGCCTGCATACCTTTTATAAACAACAATCTGTCACGGTTAAATCTGTCAAGGAGATTAATAAAACTCTCTGATCTCTCTTTCTCTCTCTCCCTCCCTCTCTCTCTCTCTCTCTCTCTCTCTCTCTTGCTTCCCCCTTTCTCTCTCTCAGTATAGTAAAAAGTCTCTAATTGATTCTGTTGACTTTAAGTTTTCGGTTGGGTCTAATAATTCATAATTATTTCTTTCTATTAATAGGGGTTATATGGGATATTGCAAGTTCCTTATAGCCTACTTACTTCTCCTGCTTACCCACCCACCACCCCCTTTCCATCCTCCCTAATTCTCTCCATCCTCAGATTCTCTCCATCCTCCCAGATTCTCTCCATCATCCTCCCAGTTTCCGTCCAGCAGGCAGGTTGCATGCAGTTTGGGGGATTACCGGCTGGATGTGATTATCAAGCAAGCTAATTGTAAAGTGCTCTTTTCACTGTGCTGTGTGTTGTGTGTCCACAGCTCAAACAGCTCAAAGATAAATTGGAGCATTCATCATAACAAGCTATAGCTACCATGCACAGCACACCCTGCTTTTTCACAAGGAATCCCCATGAACCCTGTTTCGATCACAGGATCCTTGTTGTAGTTTGAAAACAAACAGCAGGTTAATGCACCAACACTGGTTACACACTTAATTAACTGGGAGACTAATAAAACCCAATGGGCTTGTTAGACACATCTAAAATCAATATAAGACTTTCAGTCTTTATTCCTTTTATTAATGCACCATGGAGAAATATTCACAGTGCCACTAAATGTTGTACATTTTAATTGTATATATTTTTGAGCGGTGGTAAACCGCTCCATACGTCCATAGAGTGGCTGTGCGTGTCTGTAGCCTTTTTCCTCAGCTTTTTGCCATAGTAAAACGTGTGTGTGTAGCATAGAGCTCCATAGAGTGGCTGTGCATGTGTCTGTAGCCTTTTTCCTCAGCGTTTTGCCATAGCAAAACGTGTGTGTGTGTAGCATAGCCTGTACATCCTAGACTCAAATCCTAGTCTGAAGACGTTATGCAAGCACGACCACCGCTCACTTCACATTGGGTGTGATTTTTAAATAATAAATAAAATGATCTTCATTATAGCCTGCCAAACATGTCGCTGTATTATCCGAAGTATAGCTAATTATCCTTTTTGCACATGATCAAACAGACAAACAAATAACCTAACAACTATTCCCCTCGTCATGTCCCACAGCTGTTCTTGACTCTCGCTGGGGCCTTTTCATCTCCTCCTCTGATATATAATTCATCTGAAAAAATATCTAATAGTCCCCGGGGAGCGCTTGAGCTAAACGGGGCCTGTGATTGTAAAAAAGGTGAACACTCTTGTTAATGTCTGTGACAATCTGCCCTCCCCATGTCCCCATGTCCCGGGGCCAATTGCAAGAGTCACGGTTTCTCCTGCTGTTTAGAGAGACAGACTGAATGCTTAAGAATCGTGGGACTGAGATATGACTCGCAGTGCCAGCCAATTCTCTCTACAGATGGGCTACTGGCATGAGAAACATATTACATGCACATTGCACAATACACAATATTCTAGATCTGTTATTTTTGAAGCGGTGAAAGCCGCTTCCAAGGAGTGGCTTAATTTGTGTGTCCCGTGCGTTCAGGATTGAGGATTGGTCAAGCTTCACATGACAATTTGGCCCTCCAGATAAAATCATTCATTCATTCAGAATTCATAAAAATATAGAAATAAAGCACATAGAAAGTATAGATCTAGAACACAGAATGTATAGATCTAGAAAACAGATTTCATAGCTCTAGAACACATGTATGGTGTAAACTTAGAAGGCTTGATAGAAAATTATAATAAATAGATCATAATGATTCCCTATCCCATGCTATTATTTTAGTCAGTGTAATTAAGTTTCACTGTGGAATTAGTCTTTCTATTAATAGGCCTACAGTACTCATGATTTCCCCCCCTGATTATTATAATAAGAGTTTCTATTTTTAAACGGCATTAAGGCACTCAATATTATTGTGTAATAATTGAATCTTTTGTTTGTGCCACTGCCTCTTCACTGGAGTTCAGCTGTCCACCTCAAGGTCAAATCAATGACTTGGCCCACTCAACTGCCCCCATCTGTCACACATACTGTAGGCCTACGCACACACACGCACACGCGCACACACACACACACACACACGCACAGCGCACATGCACAGTTGCACACACATACATGTAGATAACTATCAAACAACAAGATATTGCCATCTGCATTGCATGTCCTCATGGATTTATTGATAGGTGGTGGCTATCGTAACATGTATTGACTGCTAAGCTATACAGCTCAACAAGGCGTAGCGTCCAAGTTTAACAATTATCACAAAATCCTGAACAGGTGTTGTTTACACTGTAGAATCCTGAATGTCAATTCAACTCTGGGAGTGTAACAATTAAACCATACTACCTTGGGTCACAAGGGTGTCGCACCAAATTCTGGGCCCTACAAGGATTCACTACGGGCCCCCATGAATGTTCATAGGGGGGAGGGGGTTTAACCCATTTAGACTGGGAACGCATTATTATGCATTATTTTATGCTTTATTTATTGAAAAATAGCAGATATACAGTACAAGCTCACAGCTGCGAGCTTGTAGATCAGATTGTTTTAAAAAATTGTGAGAATTTGTGCAAGTCTTTGATTAGGTCAAGTTTATTTTTTTGAATTATGTTTCTATGTCAGTGGTGCTCAAAACATTTGAACATTTGAAAAATTACTTTTAACTAGTCCTTGCCCGTTCGAACATATGTGCCCAGAATTATGTAGTTTGGATGCACAGTATGAGGGATTGAATATAGGAGTCTCAGAAGTAATGTTGGAGAACCCAGACGTATCAGTGATGTCAGTCATCTCCAAATTTGGGCACTGTTTCAGCATGCGGCTGTTACCATGGCGGGGACACATGTGCGGTACAGGCGGCAGTATCAGTGATGTAAGTTATCTCCAAATGTTGTCACTGTTTAGTATCAGTGATGTCAGCATGGGTGTACGGTATATCAGACACACATCGGACAGACAGACATTTGGTCGTTTAGTAGTAGGATATTTATTCTATATTTAATAAATTCCATTTGTTTTAGAAATATTCATATATAATATAATACCTATTATATTCAAATATTTATTCTTCAAATATTCAATAAAATATCTTATGGTCATGAATGTTTTCATTTCAAGGACCGCATGCATTAGGTCCCCCCCACAACACTCCGAGTTATAGACCCGTGAGTGTCCATTTGGATGTTAACTATCAGTCATTTAGCTGAGACCCCTCTGGGTGGCCCGGAACCCACTTTCAGAACCACTGTTCTGAGAGGAATGGGCCAGTAGTGGCTTGTCCTTGAGCAAGACGCTGAACCCCTAACTGCTCCTGACAAGTATATGGTTGCCTTGCACGGTTGTCTGCTGTTGGTGGTGTGAATGATTGAATGTTTTATACATATTTTGTAAAGATTTGCATAAAGGTGCTTTAGAAATGCACACCATTTTGTGAGGAACCTTTTCTGAGCCAAATATTTAATCCAATACTAATTATTGATTGCTGCGTTATAATAATGATAATCAGTATTTATTAGTTTAAAGAGTGCTTGACTCAGCACTATCAAGAAGAATAAAAACAGTAAAATGCCACGATTAATATCAATAGATATACAGTGTTGTTGAATATACTAGCCAGTTATCAACTGGAGCAACTCATAAAGTGATATATGAGTTAAACCATTTTTTGCTGCATTATCATTGTTGATAAACGGTACATATCATCATTTTTACACATTCACTGTTGATCAAACAAAGACTGGTGCAGACTCTAAACCTTGTTCTTTTATCAAGGACCCCTGAAAATATTTTGTGCCAGGAACCCCAAATTGCGCAAGCTACAAGCTCTGTAGATCGACTATTTGCAGATAGCCAATGTACAATATATAGGGTTAAAGTGGTTAAACTGATTTTGATGCTATGTTAACTAATTTAACTGAGGACCCCCTGGAACCTCCTGAAGGACCCCTGGGGGTCCCTGAAACCACTGCCCTAAACAAACAGTATCATTAAAAAAACATCCACACTCACAGACTACGTTTCAAAGCTTTTAATGTGCCACGGCATGATTGCAGTCGAGACACATTAAATGCTCTGTTCTGTGAGTGTGGATTGTTCCTTTGATCATGCCGTACATATGATCCTGATGCCCACTGTTGAAGGCCGGTTGACAGGGTGGTCTCTACATAATCCCTTCATATATCCACTGATGATATATGTACCGGTATATTCATGCATATATTCACTGGTGATATATTGTGCATTTATATTGATATAATATACATAATGTTAACTCGTCTCGGTCAGATAGTGTAGATGTCTAGTGTCAGACTCTAAGTCTATTTAGTTATTTCTTTTATTTTGTTATTGAAATGTAAATTAATATTAATGTTAAACAAATATGGATCTATAAATCCATAATTAAAATAAGACAAAGAGACCAAAGGACTATATCTTAGATTGCTGTATTTTAAGAGAGCAGACAAGGAAGACAGACAGTGAGCTACCATCCTAGTGGCAGCTTTCTAATTCTCTCTCTCCCAAAATGGAAGTTTAACATGTATATAAGGAGTACAGTTATGACAGTACCCAGGGGGCAAACCAGCCTTTTTTTAGGAAACCTGCATTTGCCCCGACATAAAAGGTTGTCCACCAGAAATATTATCTATGACCCAGTAGGATCACAACCTATATGGACAACCCGGTCAATTTGTACGGCAAAGTTCCAATATGGCCGCCTCAATATTAGCCCCTATTAGTTTTAATGGGGGGTGAATAGGGAAAAATTTTAAACTGAGGGATATTTCCACGAAACTTCACAGGTTGATCAATGGTATACATATGAACATTTTTTGTATTGCAAGTTTCCATGAAATCCAATATGGCCGCCACAATATGGCCGCCATAATGTAAGGACCCAGAAAATAGGTTTTGCCTCTAACTTCTGAACCAGATGAGCTAGAAACGCAAACTTGGTGTCTATTTCATGGTGTCTGACCATGGGAGACTCAATGGAATAGCTAATTTTATTATTGGGTGTGTCTGGACCTTTATTGTGCATATTTGCAAGATGGTGGATTCCCAAAATAGAGCTTTAATATAATTTCTACCATGATTGTTGACTGCTTTTGCAAATACAAGCAATATGAATCCATTTGCTAAGATTTATGGCACAGAAGGGACTTATACCTGTATTATTCTTGAGTTTGCATGTTGTCAAAATGGCTGTAAACGAGATATTATATTTCCTGTCCGATTCTACTGTATGTAGTTGTAGCAATGACTTCAGATAAAATCAGAGACCAAAACAATGTATCTTAGACTGCCTTTTTGGGTCTTTCACACATAGACATGCACATGCTTTCCAACAACTTCAGCTTCAGGGAAATTATAATGAACACATGATTAAAACAGGCTGCATTATAATGCAAATAATTGCTAGTCACTATCACTGTCATGTGTACCTATCCTGCTGCATCTTGTCTCCAGTCCTTGGCAACGACACCCCAAGTAGCATGCAATTCCCTTCTTCGCACATGAAGTTCAATCACCCAAGAGAGACTTGGAGTAGAACCGCTGCTCCTTCACTTGGAAAGGAGTCAGCTTAGGTGGTTCGGGCATCTAGTACGGATGCCCCCCGAGCGCCTTCCTAGGAAGGTCCTCGATGCACGTCCCACTGGGAGGAGACCCCATGGCAGACCTAAGACCAGATGGAAGGATTATATCTCCAGACTGGCCTGGGAACGCCTCGGTATACTCCCAGAGGGAGTGGAGGAAGTTACGCAGGATAAGGAAATCTGGAAGTCTCAGTTGGAACCGTTACCCCCGCGACCCGATTCCGGATAAGCGGTTGAAGATGGATGGATGGATGGATGGCACATGAACAGTTTTTCTGGCAGCCTTTGATACAGCTACATGATATTGCCTTGTCCATTGATATAGGCCAGGCTGGCTCTGTAGATGGACAGGGGACTGCCTTCCCATCACTGAGAGACCATCCATATTCAGTGAAGCAAGGGATGTCTGGCTTCGCGATGTGTGCAGTTTTATCTATTATGGCTGCAAGAGCAGCTCTTTTCAGGTGCAGGCCAAAGGCATTTTCTGTAGGTGGCAGCAGCTTCAACAGGGTTGATCGGTTATTTAGGAACTTGTACACTCTCAGCTTTGCCAGGTCAAAGTCCTCCGAATGGTCAGCTTTTGATGCATATACAGCTATTGTGAGGTCTCTAGCCTGATTCTTGACATCCTCTGAGAGGGAATAAGAGGAATTTTCACCAAACTCCTGAAGTGCAGGGAGATCTAGACCCATGCTGGTCTTGAACCATGCCTTCTTTCCAGTGAAAAAGGGATAGCTGGTGGTATCTCTGCCACTCAGGCTGTGAATAAAGGGCAGGGCACGACACTGTGCGAGTCCAAGGGCTGAGACCATGTGATGGATAGGAAGATATGCATCCTGCTCTGTTCTCACCCACAGCTCTGGAAGGTCTAGGAGGTGGGTGGCAGCATGATATAGATGCCTATATCATGCTGCCGCCATGGGAAGGCAGTCCCCTGTCCATCTACAGAGCCAGCCTGGCCTATATCAATGGACAAGGCAATATCATGTAGCTGTATCAAAGGCTGCCAGAAAAACTTTTCATGTGCGAAGAAGGGAATTGCATGCTACTTGGGGTGTCGTTGCCAAGGACTGGAGACAAGATGCAGCAGGATAGGTACACATGACAGTGATAGTGACTAGCAATTATTTGCATTATAATGCAGCCTGTTTTAATCATGTGTTCATTATAATTTCCCTGAAGCTGAAGTTGTTGGAAAGCATGTGCATGAAGACCCAAAAAGGCAGTTGCATTCATTTCATTGAGATAATCTCTCTCTTTTTTTATTCATTTTTTTAATAAAAAAATAATTTCTAAGATACATTGTTTTGGTCTCTGATTTTATCTGAAGTCATTGCTACAACTACATACAGTAGAATCGGACAGGAAATATAATATCTCGTTTACAGCCATTTTGACAACATGCAAACTCAAGAATAATACAGGTATAAGTCCCTTCTGTGCCATATCTTAGCAAATGGATTCATATTGCTTGTATTTGCAAAAGCAGTCAACAATCATGGTAGAAATTATGTTAAAGCTCTATTTTGGGAGTCCACCATCTTGCAAATATGCACAATAAAGGTCCAGACACACCCAATAATAAAATTAGCTATTCCATTGAGTCTCCCATGGTCAGACACCATGAAATAGACACCAAGTTTGCGTTTCTAGCTCATCTGGTTCAGAAGTTAGAGGCAAAACCTATTTTCTGGGTCCTTACATTATGGCGGCCATATTGTGGTGGCCATATTGGATTACATGGAAACTTGCAATACAAAAAATGTTCATATGTATACCATTGATCAACCTGTGAAGTTTCGTGGAAATATCCCTCAGTTTAAAAATTTTCCCTATTCACCCCCCATTAAAACTAATAGGGGCTAATATTGAGGCGGCCATATTGGAACTTTGCCGTACAAATTGACCGGGTTGTCCATATAGGTTGTGATCCTACTGGGTCATAGATAATATTTCTGGTGGACAACCTTTTATGTCGGGGCAAATGCAGCACACCTTCCTTTGCCCCCTGGGTACAGTATAAGATCGTGGGACTCATGGATTGGTTCCCAGATCATAACAAGGAAGACAAGGAAGAAAGTGACACGTAGTGTTGGTAATTTTCCACAGTGAGATACAGTATATCATGGTTTTGTAGTCAGGGCAACCAAAGTTATTATGACCTGTAATCTTTAGCCTGACCCTACAGTATCCGACCAAAATGTGGTCTCTATACTGTAAGTTCAGTTCATATTATATATATTATATGGTCATATGAGCCTCATACACAAACCATGAATTATGTATCATAATTCTTATCTTATCAATCTATCCTTTTAATTTTTGTATGAGGTTCATATGACCTCCATATTAAACATTTTATCAGGGTAATAATAATAATAATATTATGAAGACTTTAATAATATTTATAAATTCAAATTTTCAAAAAAGGACTGTAATATATCCTTAAAGTTAAAGAAATGTGACACCAAATAAAAATATTTCATCGTTTTTTACAGATGAATGGAGACAGAATTAAAATTGAATAAACTGTATAAAGAATAAAGAATGAAAACAAATAAAAGATGAATTGAAAAGTCGATGATGACGGTGATGACGATGATGATGATGATGAGGATGATGATGATGATGATGATGATGATGATGATGATGATGATGATGATGATGATGATGTTGGGGCAGTGGAGAGACGGCGGTGAGGACATGCAGAAGCTGTGGGTTCTTCTGGGTCTCTTCTCTCAGGTGTTTCAGGTGTTTCCTACGGGGGACGAAACCTTTGGCCAGTTTACTGTTTCCAAAACAATTTAATTCAGAACTTCAGGTAGCGTTTGTACTACATGGCATAACAAACAGTGCAACAGAAACTCACCGACCAGGCACGATCACTCGTGCCTCTGCGGTGGATTGGCATGCACTGTCCTGGCCTCTCTCAGGAGGTGGTTCGTCTGCACCCCGCCTCAGTCGTGGTGATTCCGGTGACCCGATTCCTTCCCCACACTGCATTCCTCTCTCCGCTCCATCTCAGCCCATGTTGAAACAGAAATATTTCAAATTAAGTTTCAAATTGAAATCATAAATCAATGAAAAACCAAATTAAATTAATCAAAAACAAATCAAAATTAAAATATATTAATCCTTAAACTCCCCCCTTTTTTACAACAAGTTGTAAAAGTTAAATAAAATTATTTAAATTATTTAAATCAATGAAAAGAGCTTTAAATCATACACTACAGTACAGTACAGTAGCAGTGGGCACAGGGGAGAGGGACAGTTGAAACTGTCAGTGATAAGTAATACGCCTCAGGGGCGAGAAGCGACCTTGTGTCCTTCTCAACTAATTTGGTTGTTATGGTAACCAGGGAACATGACGTTCCCAACAGAGATTTATGGGTAATGAAGTCTTTTCTAAAATGTATTCATAACAAGACAGACAGAACATCAACAAAATACTTAAGACAGTAAACAATCAGAATGTTTACGAAAAATAGGAGAAAGGAGGTCATGTTCCCATAACAGATAGCAGACACACAAAAACAATCTGACCTTGGCAGGCAGGTGTTATTCTAGCAGACAGTCAAACACACGCTGCACTCAGAAGTGCACACACACACTCACATGCACGCTCACGCACACACAGGGAGTGAAAGAGATAAGGGTCAAAGCGACTTCACGCACACACAGGCGCATGCCCGCACTCACACATACAGTACAGTAAACTCATTCTCACAGAATTTCATCAGAAAAATAACTGAGAATTACAGTATAATACACACCCATAGTCCTATGGGAGGTTCTAAAATCTTAACGTTACAACATATAATATTAATTTAGACATCATAATTTAGTTAGTTATTCTTAATCTTAAATCTTAACTTTAATTTCTCAGAGAACTTTTAAAGCGTCTTAAAAGTACTTAATATTACAGAAAACAGAACTGGTCCATAAAAACGGTCTTAAAGATAAACATATTGCTTCTGACTCCCCCACTCTGCTTCGCGAGGGCAAGCGAGGGAGTGAGAGGCGTTGAGTAAACACAGTATTATCGGTACAGTGAACATAACAGTAACAAACTGACAAATACTGACCCTTCATAGGGTCCAGACAAACAAGCTATAACCTCGCCCTAGGCTAAAGCAAAAGATATAATGACCATTCAACAAGATGAGTTGCAAATTCACTTGTGGGTCCAGACAAAAGACAACGACTGTACCGAAAAAGTTAAGTCTGAAAATATTTGTCTCTACTAATCCTCATGTCAATGAGAGGGAGAGACCAGAGAAATAGATAAAAATAGATTTAAGGTGTTGATCACCACCTTGAAACGTTGTAAGATGAAACAAAGAGATTTACGACCATTCTGTATCTAGTAGATTGGGGTTAATTTACGACGCGTGTCAAACCAAAACATTCCTCCGACGGAGGGAGAACATATTTCACAAATCATATCAATTATCATTACATTAACATCGTTAATTCAAAATTCAAAGACATGACACGTTACGGGGACTAAGTAAATATGTACTTATCTTAATCATCTTAGGAATTTGCCAGGCGTGGAGATCCCAAAGCACCGCACACGGAGAACATCGGTGGAGATATCCAACCCTTCGTCACACGGTCCGGTGCTGATGGATGTCCACGCGGGTCCACATTAATCCAAAGCTCAGATAACACTGTTGTCCAATAAAAACCTTTGTCTGAAAATACAGCAATGTAGAGAATTCCTGGTTGGTTCCAGATACGTGTTGCAACATTGTTCCACCGGGGGAGAGAAAGTGAACCTTAAATGGCTAACAGCCCTGAACACTTATCCGTCCCTCAGTCGGCCAATGTTACAAACAGTATCCTCGCTCGATGGACCCATTATTATTAGATAAATTATTAAAGATAAATATGGATCTATAAATCCATAGTTAAAATAAAACACAGAGACCAAAGGACAGTCCATAGATTGCTGTATTTTGAGAGGAGTCAGACAGAGGAGACAAACAGTGAGCTGCCATCCGGGTGGCAGCTTTCACAAACCATGAATTATGTATCATAATTCTTATCTTATCAGTTATGTTTCAAGCTTACTGCTGTTGCTCCTACCTGAATTTTCCCACAGTGCTCAATAAACTAACCGTAAGCCCCCCCCCCCCCTTTTTTTCTTATCTTATCTTAATTGAGACACATGCACTGCAAACTCTGGAGTGTTCATTTAACTGTAAGGGCTCCTAAGGGTGCAAGCCTGCTCTCTCAGAGTTAAATTAACGCTGTAGAGTTTTCGGTGCGCAGCCCCTTGTGAGCTGTCCGCATGGGGAGGATGGAGTGTGTTGTTCCTGCTGGTACCTCGTTAACCTCCCGTGGCCAGTGGCCACTGTTAGCCCGGCTGAGAGGCCTTATAGAGCTGGGTATCGGTCAGCAGGGACTGCCCCCCCGCCCAGCAAACCCCGGGAACCCCGGACCCCCACCGAGAGAGGGGAGGGAGGGAGGTGGGACGGAGGAGGGACAAACAAAAACACAACCTGGCATCCCCACTGCAAACAGCCCACCTACTGACAGCCAGCATCTGGACCACAGCACAGCTCCCATTCACATTCTGAAGACTGCACACACGCACGCACGCACGCACGCACGCACGCACGCACACACACACACACACACACACACACACACACACACACACACACACACATTTGCATGTTCACACACTAAAGTGTGCAAAACTTAGATATTGCCTGTCACTTGAGCCTATGATTTGTACATGCACACACACACACGAGTTGGCTGAAACCAGTCCACAAGATACTGTATGCAAATCGAGAGCTGCGCCTTTTATGAGTTCATTTCATTAAGCGTCAAGTGAAGTTTGGCCAAGTGTGGGACGTACGTAACGTACCTATACAAACAGACAAAGCCAGATGTAGGAGCGGTTAGCACAGCTCAAAAATGTCCACCAATCTGACCATTTAAGAGGTCAGATGGGTGGGCCACAAATTCTTTCAAAATACTTCAAGTGGGCCCTGATCCCAAAGGCTGCTACTGATACTGTAGCATCATGCATGTTTCATGTGAGCCTACAATCCCAAACACCATCCAAGCTTACTGTAATGAGTTTCTAGGACAGATATTATGTTGTTATTACAAGGCTCAGATTAGAACCAAACAAATGTCAATAGATCATGGAAGATATTGCCTAACAATGTTTCCTCTACACAGTAAGTCCTCTGTTTTGACACTATCAGAGTCGAATTAAGACATTATTGGCCTGCATAGGTTATTAAAAGGCATAGCAAGATGTAAACCTGTAACTGGGACACACACATGCATGACGAGAAGAACGTTTTTTGGGGGAACACAAAGTTTGTTGCCTGTGGGTAGCGGAGAGATGAGTTTATGAGTTTTTTTGGAGCTGTGTGGAGCTCCCTATACGTGGCCGTGTGTGTGGGTCTGTCTGTCTGTCTGTTTGTCTGTTTGTCTGTCTGTCTGTCTCCGGGTATGTAGCCTGCAGTAACCTTTTCTGGCCACACATGTTAAGGGAGGGGCGCTGTTGCACACACACACACACACACACACACACACACACACACACACACACACACACACACACAGCTCCACTTCGAACAGAGGTTCGATTTTTTACATAGGATCCCCATTAGCTGTTACACCTGGCAACAGCTATTAGAGAGAGAGAGAGAGAGAGAGAGAGAGAGAGAGAGAGAGAGAGAGAGAGAGAGAGGAGAGACAGACAGACAGACAGACAGACAGACAGACAGACAGACAGACATGAGAAAAGGAGAGTGAGAGGAGGGGAGTTGGTAAAGTTAATCCTACCGGGGTCCGGCTCAGAGGAGTGACACTAAAAAACAGTTTTTCTTTTCTTTCTTTTCTCCTCAAATTTGCTCTCCCTCTCTCCCCCTCTCGTCCCCCCAGTCCTCCCGTGCCTCTCGCTACCTCTCTGTCTCCTTATCCTTTTTAATTAGAGGGGCTATTCTGCTGCCGAGAGGGCCTTAATCCCCAACTGACCAACAATGTAAAAAGCCAGCCTTTGAACAGCCGACCTGCACCCCTCAACCACCCCCACCGCCCCCTACCCGCCAGTCACCGCACGCTGTCCAAACACTCCGCCACTCCCACCATTGGGAAAACCAAAGACTCGACCCCCATTTTCCATCTTTTCCAGCCTCTTTGGGGAGGTGGGAGGGTAGGGGGGAAGTCTTTGAAAGAGTACTTCATCCATCGAAGTTCCTCAACATGCTTTTGATTTTCCCCCGACGTTTTTGACGAAGGTCAGAGGTCAAGCGTTAGGTGGACACTGAAGCAAGCGAGCGACATTTCTAAAGATTTCACACAGATGGAGGAGAGGTGGATATCGGAGTGCGGTTCCGTTTAACAGCCATTTCCTTTTTAAACCATCCATATTCTGGGTGTGAATTATTATACTTTTTTGAAATGCACCCAAAATAAGGATGAAAGATTCAAAGTGGTTAAATTAAAAACCAATCCATCAGCATCAATTGAACAGATACAGGTGCAGAAAATAGGCCATGATTCTAAAAAGCAGAAAGGGCAAAAGGCAGCGTTGTGAGACTGCACATTTCCCCTCCACTAACCAGGCCTAATTTCCATATGGATAAGTATCTTATGTTGGGATTGCGGAGTCTATTAAGGCTGACCCTTGTTGTTAAAAAAGGACTAGTTAGTAGATGATTATGTGCATCCATTATTTGTGAATTACCAACCATTATAAGCCTGGGGATATTCAGGCTGGAAAAGGTAATGTGATCTTGGTTAAATGAGTCTGATCACTGATAGAAAAACAATATGTCAACACTAAAGTCATCAGTCAGGCACCAGCTTAGCGCTTGCAGTGCAGATATGCTGTAATCACCAGTAATTATTTATAGCCGCTGTTGGGCAGAAATCTTTATCTCCATATTTCATCTTTTTGTTTTTCAAAAATGAATGGCCTTTTGAATTATTTGCATGAGTGTTGCACAAAAGTAGGCAATCTACAAGGTCACAATGTGTCACGATGCAACATGTTGTCAGCTTGTAGACATTTCTTTGTCAGTGTGTTTAATAAATATTTGACCAATGAAAATAATTAATGAGAGCTTGCAAATAATAACTATTGGATTCACTGGAACGCAGGCTTTTTCTTCTGGAAAGTAACAGTTTTGGGCATACAGGGTTTCTGCCCAAGAGAATTAATTGTGTATCAGAACCGTCACATCTTGACCGTATCTGTCTGGAAAACGCTTGTCTTTCATTGTTAATCGACTGTCACGCCTCTGACATCACTGTGATGTCAGGGGAACCACACTAACAGAATCCCTTTTATGCCCACATGGTATATGGAGATCCCTGATGTCATCAATATTGAGCCCATTTATGTGAATGCCAATATACTGTACAGTATATACCGGTACATGTCAGTCTAACCAGTGTGGCTGGTTCTATACAGACAGGGATCTCCATATATGGGCATAAAAGGGATTCTGTTAGTGTGGTTCCCCTAACAGGACTTCATATAGGAATGCCCATATATGGAGGCCACATCGGCCACATACAATCCCTTTTATGCCCATATATGGAGATCCCTGTCTGTAGAACCAGCCACACTGGTTAGACTGACATGTATAGTCTATAGGTTAGAAAAGCGAGGGCGAGGGCGCTTTTCGCCCTTAGGCGTCTTACTAGTCTATATATACCCTTTAACAACCAGAGAGTTAATTTAACTCTGATAATGTACAGTACATTTGTGCGTGCTCAATAAGATGCTGGGAACACTCAACCCGTCAGTGCATTGACCACGCCCTGGGTTCGATTCCCATATTGGGGCCTGTGTTGCATGTCATTTCTCTTCTCTGCCCTCACATGCACAATGTGATATTGTCCTGCAGCAAGATTCATAGCCTGGGTTCCAGCCTGACTGAACTCCGCCCCCTGGTGTAATCCCAAAACGAAGTGTGTGAAAGAGGCTGGCAACGCCAGGCTACAGGATTCAGACCCATTATGTCACAATGAACAAACAGCCCAAAACATCTCTGTTATGATTTGTTAGTTTAATAGTGATAATTAAACCTATTTCATCCCACAGGGTAAATTCAGTTTTCAGTTTCACTCAGCTTAACTCAAGTGAGCTTCATCCATTCACACACACATTCATACGCCAACCAACGTCAGAGGAAACTGTGTAAGGCGCACCAACCTGCTTGTAGATTGGCTATAGTTTGGGTCCTGGGGAGAATGTTCTCTTTTGGTTCTCTAGCAAAAAAGTTCGGGAACCACTGACTTATACTATTCAGACTCATCTTAACGCATAGCAGAAACCTCCCACAGTGATTGGCATAGGCCTACATAGATCATTTGTACAATTCAGACACCTCTCTGCACAACCAGCAACCTCCAGCAGTGAATTCGCAGTGCTTTTAGCAAACAGTTATTTTGTGAATGTGATTAGATTACCTGTAGCCTAGGCGTGGTTCCCTCTTCCCGTGACAGCATCACTCGACTGGCCCTAATTGGTACTTACCAGATAGAAAATAACTTACAAACTTGATTCATTATTTTTGTAGTAGGAAAGAATCTTAAAAAGGTGGTGCCATAATTGTGTACTTTTTCTGTTTTGCATGTGTCTATGAAATTAACATTACTCTAATAGACCACCAGATGTGTTTATAATATGCAAATTTGCCTTCCCTGTGTATTTTTCGTTCCTGAAAGCCAAAATTAAGGCCAATCGAAAAAAAAAAACCAAACATATTTAATGATATCATAAAATCATCCCCTCCCCTTTTACCATACACCCAAGGTGGATGTAGTTAACTTCAGCTGGGTCACCACCCACCTGAAAACCAGGAATACTTAATGAACTGTGGGTGTGGCATAAAAACCTAATTTTAACACTTTCTGTAGACTTCTTTGGAAAAAATCTTCCTCCGAGTATAATCATAATACCTGATCATCATGTTTTAGGGAGGGGAAAAATCATGGCACCCCATCTTTAAAATACTCACAAGAAAGAAAACAAGGAAAGGGGGATTTGTCCAAAAACATATACCGGTATCATATGAATTCCTCCTTGTGGTCTCATGTTCCATTCACACTCTATGATATAGTCTTCCATCTGAATCCAACTGAATCAACAATAAATGGGTCATGTCTGTGTATGGAATTGGGTCTGTGTATGTGGTATTGAGTGCAGTGTACAGTATGTAGTATTGGGCATGTAGGTCTAGGTATTATTTGGTTCTGTGTATTGTGTCTATGCAATGTTGTGTCTTGGTATCGGATCCTGTGTATGAGGTATTTGGTCTGTGTATGCAGCATTGGGTCTAGAGGTGGTATTGGGTCCTTTGTGGTATCTGTACATTGATTGATTGAGTATTTTTATTAGACAAAAGTGGAGAACATAACAAGTATAGTCAATACATTAAAGAATGTAGTACAGTACAAGTACAGTTAAACACCCTGCCTAAAAGGAACATCGCAAATAAGTCTTTCTACAGTCTTTTTTTACATACACATACATACTCCAAGCTAAGTATTTTCACCACATGGTGACAATATGTGCATAGATAGCATTAATATTTGAAAAATCACACCCAGTGTGAAGTGAGCGGTGATTGAGCTTGGCCAATGAGTCAAGTGTGGGACATACATACATACAGTATACAGTACATACATACATACATACATACAATGTATGTATGTATGTATGTATGTATGTATGTATGTATGTATGTATGTATGTATGTATGTACTGTATGTACTGTATGTATGTCATACATACAGTACATACATACATACATACATACATAATACATACGGTAGGTACATACATAAGCCGTAAAGCTTACTAAGATCTCCTTTTAGTTGACCTTGTACCAGTGATTTGTGCTGTCATGAAACTGTACTTTTTTCTATTGCAAACTGCTAATAAACCCTTCAAACATACATACATACATACATACATACATACATAATACATACATACATACATACATACATACATACATACATACATACATACTGTACATACATACATACATACATACATACATACAGACAAACAGATAAAGCCAGATGTAGGAGCAGTAAAAATAGTTACTGCCTCATTAGCAAAAGTAAATTAATTCTCATGTCACTTTGCTGAGGCATGGAGAGACTGCACTTCTGCCAATCATAATTCCATCGACATTTAGCCAGCAATCATAGGCTAATAGCTGACACATCTCCAGTGGTGCCGGCTCTCACACTGTCAAACGCTGTCCGGGGCTGCACGGCACGCGGACGGAAGCAATTTCCTCTCAGCACAGACGTGCTCACTCACTGTACTTTCCCATTGGCTGTGGCTCTGCGACTGCAGTGTGGCGAGGTGGCTCGCCGCTGCCTCAACGTGCAGACAGAGAGGAGCGGACCAGCCAATCCCCTCCAACCTCTCTAATCACAGTCCCAATATTTCCATAGCAAGCAATTAGCATCCCGCTTTTATGTGCGGAATGGCTGAGGCGAGGGAAGGAGAGTTGGGGAAAGAGACAGAATGAAACGCAAGGAGAATAAAAGAGCAATTAAGATGCTGGGTGAGAGGAGGACAGAGACCAGCAGTCTGTTGCTGTGTGATTTGAGGCTTGCGGACCCGGTAATTAGCCCTTCATTGTGAGATAATGGACTTGGCAAGACTTCCTGATTCCCAGAACCACCCGGACAACCCGACCGATGAGGGGTCAAAGGGCACCATGTGCAGTTTGCCTCCTGAATATTGTGTGTGTGTGTGTGTGTGTGTGTGTGTGTGTGTGTGTGTGTGTGTGTGTGTGTGTGTGTGTGTGTGTGTGTGTGTGTGTGTGTGTGTGTGTGTGTGTGTGTGTGTGTGTGTGTTTAATCTCTACAGTCTGCTGTCAGGTACTGTCAGGGCATGTTGAGCTGTGTTGTCAGATTCTAGTTGTACAAAACATTAAACAAATAAATTTATATCAGAACCTCAATAAGCGTTAAGCTTATTCACCACGGACAACAGAATGTACACAAATCTGTCCTGCATGCGACGCAAGTGCCAAAACTGTTTCTTTCCATGATTCAAATGCAAAAGTATCAAAGATAGCTCTACAAGCTCAAACAAAGCGTATCGCGATGTGACGTGTTTGCGTGACACTGTAGTATGATGAAGTATAGGGCATTAATTTACGCGAAAACTTAAAAAGTTAAAATATGGAGGCACAAGGTTTCTGCCCGATGGCGACAATACGCTGGATTCGGCCCTCTTGCATCATTCTCCTGGCCTTTCGCTCCATTCTCTTCCTGCCATCTTTAGAGGAGCCATAATCTGTGAACCTTGAATCATAAGCTCTGGCTAAATCTATGTAATACGGGTAATTCGATGAAGGAGTATTTTTCCTGGTGAGAGGCGAAATCCTGTTGACTATTCAGGGATTGAATCGGTAATGCCATTACACCAGTGCCACGGATTCCTTGGGAAAACGCTGTTTAATTGCCAGTAACTGGCCATTGTTTGGTGACGGCTCTTCAGTCGGGAAGCGTGTGAAAAAAGATGGTCGGGTCCCCTCAGCATCAGCCAATTGGGACTGTTGGGCGACGGGATTTACTCGGGTTCGATGAGGCCCAAGCCTCTGAAAGTGGCAGAGAGACGCTGACTCGACTAAATTGTTGAGTATAAGCGTAGACTAACTCTTTCCTTTTAATGCAGGATTTGTTCAACAATGCGATTTAGGGAGGGTGTCTATTGGAGGCAGACATTTGTTCTTTTTTGTGAATGGCGTGTGGTTTCCTGAGGATCAACCCTTGTTGTTGCTCACGTTTATTAGCGAGTGATGCCACGGCTCAGAGCTTGTTACACACCTTCGTTGAGCAGTTGATCCATGTTTGCCTTAGGCGTCTGTACGCATCCTGTGGCTTAAGCCCCCATTCTCTACCTGTACTGGAGGGCTTTCTAGAACAATGGCTCACCGACACCCACCGGCTTACTCTAAGCCACACTAAAATAAAATGATCATGTACCTTTAAAACATGTGCACAAACAGACTCAAGTATTTTTCACTTCTACTTAATAATCTGGTTGTCTTTGCGACGACAATTTCACCATAAGAGGCTGCTCCGAGGGACCCCCTCTGAGGCCCCCCTTGGCCCGTGGGTCCCCTCCAGCAGGGCCCGTCCTGGAAGACGGAGATTGGAAGTGAAAGGTGTGGCGGCCGTGGCCGGCCTCCATTGTGGTGCGGTGCCTGGGAGACGAGCAACGCTGGCAGACCAGACGCTGATTGGGTTTGACACTGCGTCCAGGAGGCGAGAAGAAGCTTTTCTATTGCTCTTTTTTTTCCTCCTCCCTCTCTCGCCCTCTAAAAGTAAAAGAGAGCCTTTGTATATGACGGGCTCCGCCTTTCTTCTCTCTCTCTCTCTCTCTCTCTCTCTCTCTCTCTCTCTCTCTCTCTCTCTCTCTCTTCTTTCCCTCTGCCTCTGGCGCTCTGGGCCTTCTCACCCTCCTCCTCCATTCTTTCTTTCAACCCTCACTTCGGTCTCCTATATTGACTCCCACTACATAAAAAGCAATGGAACTCTCTGTTCTGAGTCCCACTCTGTCTTTGTCCTTGTAAAATGGATCTGGGTGAGCTTTCGCTTAACACAACACAAGTAATGTCCTCCATGCATATGACATAACTTCAACTTCTTTATTGTTACGTCACAGGTCTTTACAGTTGTAAAAAATAAATAAAGTCTGTGGAAAGATCCCATCATTTGCAGCTTGAAAGGGAAGAAGAATAGAGATAGAAAGAAAACAAGGAAAACAGGTCAGATAAGTCAAATATTCTTGATATGAGTAAAGTAAATATACATTATACTTATGGTTAAAATAGATTTCAATGGAATGAGGCAGCAGCAGATAGTAAAATACTCCAACTTGTTTCAACAATTCTGTACTTTCTTGCACGGTGCACTGTTTGGAAAAGTAACTTTAAAATAAATCACTAAAAGAGAACACCAGCACTCACGGAACTGTACTCGAAGGCACTTTTATATATTAAGTAGGCATGATATGCTGCAGAGCAGACAGCAATGTACACGTTTCTGCATCAAGCCTTCTTTAGCGTTGGGTGTGTTGTATGTGCAGCATACCATGCATACTTATGTTCTCTTTTTGGAGATTTATTGTAGTAAAAGATGTATTCCGTACATAAGGTACAGCAATAGAATAGCAACAGATATAGAAATCTGTTATTGATAATACCAAGTAGTTATAGTAAATATCTGAAGGTCACTAAACCCTTCTCTGCTATCCTGCCACATATTGAGCACATTGTTATATTCAGGGACGTGTATAGTTTTTTACAGCATAAGGAACCCTAATCACAGGGTGCAGATGGCTGAGTGATTATGGCGTGTACCACATACGTATAGGCTCTGATAGAGTCCTGGGTTTGATTCCCGAGCCTGGTGGACCTTTGCTGCGTGTCACCCACAACTCTCTGTTTCCTGTGAATCTCCACTGTACTATCGAAATCAAGGCAGAAAAGCTCCTCAAAAAGACATGCCTAAGTACAGTGCCTAAGGGTACAATCACATACGGCTAAATGACCGCTCTTTTATTTGCTCTGATTCAGTATACTGAGCTCTAGAACTTTGGTTGAGGTTGCAGGTGGGAGTTCACACTGTTACATTTTGCATGTTGTAATTCTGTGTTTAGTGTGCATCGTATGAACGTAGATTAGGATGGAGAATGTCATCACAGAAGGTGTGACCCTGAACTGAATAATGGTCAGTGGTTCAGTCGAGTACGTGAGTGTAACTATCGTCCATGCACATAACTTTGGGCACAAAACGATATAGGGAAGTGCTGAACGGTGGCGGATTACAGTAATGAGTCGGACTGTTTAATCTTCGGCGGTAATCGCCAGAGGAGTGCACAACCTTCCCCTTCCCCTCTAATAGAGGCGCTAATGACAGGCTCCATTAGTTTAATATAGGGCCTTTATCGCTGTGGCCTTAGATGACTGTAGTGTTTCATTAGTCGTTTCTCATATCTCACTCTGCACCCAGAGGAAACTGTGAAGGGATTAATTTTATGACGGACCCCCTGCCTCCTGCCTGCCTGCCGGCCTGACTCCCCCCTCCTCCTCTTCTTCACTCCGTAACCCCCCCAGCTCTACTCAGCTCCCAGCCACACAGCCAGGGTCCCCGGGAGGAATGGTGTCTTTGTCGCCCTGCCGTTTCGGAGTTGAGGAACAAGAGCAGTTTAATCCTCATTGTCCGAGAGACTTGGGAGGGGGGGGGTGTATGGGGGCTGGTGTGGTGGGGGGCTCGCCGCCTGTAAAATGATCCAACTGGCCAGGGCTAATCTCATCCAACCTCCCCCCTCACAACTACCACCACCACCAGCCACTGCCCCCGACCCCAACCTGAGCCCCCCATGCACCGCCATAATGCCACTCTCAGCTGCATGCACGTGCATAGACGGGGACACGCAAGCGCGTGGACACACGCGCGCGCGCGCGCGCCCCCTGTCCTCCCAAAGAAAAGAAACAGGCGGGCGAAGAGACAGGTGTGTTCTTTCAAATAGTCATGTCAACATATGCTGCACACGTATGCAAGTGCGCACGCACGCACACACACACACACACACACACACACACACACACACACACACACACACACACACACACACACACACACACACACACACACACACACACACAGAGGGATAATCTGATTCATAGTTATAGTATCGGAGGTTTAGCGGTGTATGTTTAAGGGGTTTTAGGTTAATCACCTATGAACTGATCCCAGTATCATACTGGAGATCAACGGTTACACATCCTTCCCCACAGACAGTCACACAATCCACACCACATGGCCACGCAGCAAAATCGGCCTATACTCACTGTTGATAATTGAACCCTGAGGGTATAACAATCAGGGCCTATTTTTAACACTCACACAGAGTGTAATTGACACTGAAGATTGTAACGAGCATAGAATGTGTACTCTAGGTGAGTCTGATGTTGCCGCTGTCGGACAGGAAACCTTGTATGTCAAAAAAAAAATCATTTTTTAAAAATAATATTAAAAAGTATAGTCAGAATAGCAGATCTTCAGATCTAGCTTGTAGATCTGCTATTCTCAATACTTTTGTGTGATCTTGTAGGATGATGAAGTAGGCTATTCATTTACGGGTTTTAGGGATGCAAGCAAGGTTTGCCCGACAGCTACTTTGTTCCTATTTTGTACACGGGTGTTGCGCACCTGCCTGCCGAAATCACAGCAAAAAAAAAAAAAAAGTGTGTTCAATTGACACTGACGATATTACTGTGTACTCTACGAATTGTGTACTTTGTAGCATGTCAGTGTCCCTGGCATTTTTTAAAAATAAATTACAAATCGGCATGCTCAAAATGCATTGCATCACAAGTCGCAAGACTTTGTGGGCTTGTAGATCTGCTAAATTTGGAATGGTGCATCGCTCACTCTTTAGACATAAATATTCTCTTATTCTCTACATGTGTGTCAGTCTTTACACATGGATATATCTGCAATTAACATGATTTTGCTTGCATTTAAAGACAGAGAACAATCATTATGTTCCATTGTTCTTAGGTAAAGGTATACGGTAGTTAAATGATTGTATTTACCGTATTATCTGATGTTAATGTTAATTCCTTCTACATGAGAGGAAGTGTGACATCTCTCTCGACATCACTAATCTTTCTCTCCTCCTCTCCTCTCTCCTCTCTTCCTTTCTTCCCTCTTCTCTTTCCCTCTCCTCCCCCCTGCTCTCCCGTCTCCCCCATCTCCCTCTCTCTCTCTCTCTCTCTCTCAAACCTCTCGCTCCCTCCTTCCCTTTATGTCTCCCTCTCTGTGTCTCTCTCAGCCCTACCCCTGAGTGACAGTACAATACTGCTCTCTCCCAGGCTTATCTATCCTCAGCAGATGGTTGACTTGGATCACTGTCCACACACTACGATATGGGCTGCTGATAAATACTGCTAGCTCTTTCTTTCTCTCTCTCTCTCTCTCTCTCTCTCTCTCTCTCTCTCTCTCTCTCTCTCTCTCTCTCCCTCCCTCCCTCTCTCCTCACTTAACCCCTCTTCTCTCCTCCTTGATCTCGACTGGTCTTCTTAGGTTCTCTCCGTTTTGTGTTCGTTTTCAGCTCATCCCTGCTCTCTTTCAGGATGCTACCTGTCCTCCTCTATCCTTGCCCTGTCCTACACCCCATCAGCACAGCTCCTCCTCCTTCTCTCGGGCTCCCTCCATCCTTCCATCTCTGTTCGTAGGATCTGGTGCTGTGTGATTGTCTGTGCTCCCCGCTGGGCTGGCGCCTGTCTAAAGAGCCATAGGACGCTCACACGCTGAGGAGCCCCGGCCATGCCAGAGAAATCCCTCTCCTCTCCTCTCCTCTCCTCTCCTCTCCTCTCCTCTCCTCTCCTCTCCTCTCCTCTCCTCTCCTCTCCTCTCCTCTCCACCTTCTCACCTCCGTGTCTCCTGTACTGTCACATACCATCTCTCTCTCTCCCTGTGCCCTCTCTTAACTTTATCTATTAGCTCTCTGTCTCCGCATGATGTGTTAGCATGCAGGTTCAGAATGGATGGGTTTCTATCTCCCCTCTCCTGGGTTTACCTCTGTATTGAAACAGCATGCAGTGGACATTCAACATGAACGAGTATATGGATGCTTACTTTTGTTATTGTGGTTGATCAAGTCATTTTCAATGTATAGCGCAAGAGGCAAGCTGTCTGTCTATGAGAGTGTGCAGTGCATCAGTCTGTCTGTATCCATGCTGCCATTAGGCCACAGAAGTACCTCCACTTCACATGGTTGTATGCTGAAATCACATTGTTGTATGCTGAAATCTGTAACTTATAGATAGAAGTTAATGGGGCTCTAAAGCTGAAGCTTTGGTCAAATTTGGAGTTATACCAACCGGTATGTCAGAGAGGCATAGACGACTAATGTCATGGATGACTGACATCAGATCCATCAGGCTTTCAAAGTACTTGAATTACATTGGACTTTGTTACTCTCAGAGGCACTTCATTGTCAAATCAACATGACTTGACTGTTGTGCAGGTCCTAGGTGGACATTCTGAAGTCCTAAGAATTTGCTTTTCTATATACTTTATGAAGACGGGAACGGATGAAGACCCAGTAAGAAATGGCTGGGTGGGGTTGAGTCCAACACTCTGTTTGTTTAGGCCAGAAAATGACAAAGAAATACATAATCTTATATCAGATACAGTGTAACCCCCCCCCCCCCCCCCCCCCCCCCCACACACACACACACACACACACACACACACACACACACACACACACACACACTCTCCGGCTCCGGCAGACAGTTTTCCAACCATCTTAATCTGAACGGAGGAATCTGGCAACCGTTCCGGGGCACCTGCGTCCATCCAGCCTGACCCGCTTTTGTTCCGGACCGACCCCCTAACTTTGGCCCCCTAATTAACCCAACAGAAACTAATTAAATGCAGCTCTGAAGGACCAGACGCCAGACAAGAGGAGAAGAGGACGTGGGGAAGTGAGCGGCGTAATGGGAAGGCGAGGGAGCCAACGAGTTGGGCAGGGGGAGAGAAAGAAGCACTTGGCCTCCCGCCTCAAGACTGGTTCAGCCAGAGAGAGGAGAAGAGAGGGAGAGAGAGAGAGCGAGAGAGAGAGAGAGAGAGAGAGAGAGCGAGAGAGAGAGAGAGAATTGTCCTGTCATATTTCCAGTAGTCTTCACATTAAATATCCTGTGTTCATTTAAGTCAGAACACCAAGGATTTCAAAGTGTCCTCACTGTCCACTGAGGATGGGCTAAACAACATGACCTTTCACTGACCCTTTCATGCGGGTGTCTTTTCAAGGTACCTTTTGGAAGACGTCCTCCCCGGCACACACAGCCAGCCAGCCATCACCATATACTGCAGATAAACAGGAGTGTGAGACACTGCCAACTGCGCTTAATCACTGAGGCAACACGGCCACGCGATGCAACTCAAGCCCTGGAGATATTTGGAAAGAGAGGGAGACACCACACCACAAAAGCAACCACAACACCACCATCAACACCACCACCACCACCACCACCAACAACAACAGAGCCATGGAAGAGACGACAGCAGCAGAGAATGAAAGGCAGAAAGGAATAAAGAGAGATGGGGGGAGAAAACAGGTACAGTATGACTGCAGTATAAGTTTAATGGGCTCACAGCAGCCAACTGTCTCTGGCAAGAAGACGATGCTCTCAAGCCCAGTCACAGCTCTCTTAGTGATAGAGAAAGTAATTAAGAGAAGCGTGTCTGAGCAGATAGGCCTGCAAAGGAGATTTGAAGAGGGGAACTGATAGTGCATGTCTGATTCCAGCTCCTCACCCAGTTCTCAACCCCCCACCATCCCTCACTGGGCTTAGCTTTCAAATGGCGGTCTCTCTCTCTCTCTCTCTCTCTCTCTCTCTCTCTTTCTCTGAATGTTTGAGCGGTGCTCCTGGAAGGAGCTAAGCTCCGACATCTGGCTTTGTCCAGTTCCCAAAAATATTCCAGGCCCTAAAGAAAACTGAAGCGTGGCCTATACTGTACATCTGGCCTAGATATGGCCTACATCTTGGCACAAAAGGCTCAAAGTTTGTTGTCCGCCCAGGGTCCCATTGGCCAAGATTCGTAGGACGAGCTGTGATTGGCTAGTGGGACGCTTGATGAAATTAACTCATAAATAGCACCTAATAGCATCTGTCTGTCTGTCTGTCTGTCTGTCTGTCTGTCTGTCTGTCTGCCTGCCTGCCTGCCTGCCTGCCTGCCTGCCTGCCTGCCTACCTGCCTGCCTGCCTGGTGCTTGTTGCACTTTGGCTTCATATTCATGCAGAGTGCTCACACTCTAGGAGATGAGGCTGTTCAGAGCTGTGATGTGTGTGCTTTTGAATCTCTTTCTTTGAAAGTCTATGGCTTTGGACTTTTGAGTATCGTAGAGCAACACCGGCACCTAGGGGTGTTAAACCACCATGCAGATTTCAACTGGGTGGCCTTACAGTATATGGAACTAAGTATGTATGTTGTGTGTCCGACTCCTGCAGAAAGGGAACCTCCATCCTGGCTAAAACATCCATTCCACCCCTTGCACCACGTCCACCTGCAACCCTATGGGTGCACGGTACGATACAACGTTCCTAGGACAGTCGGTGGGGGTCCTTGGGGGGGTTCCAATTCTAAAAGCTCACAGTCACAAAGATTGTCACAACAGGTTGTGAGCTTATATCGGCTATTTTCTCTCTCTCTCTATGTATTTAAATATATATACCAGTAATATAGAAGAAGCGAGGTCACGCGGAGCATGCACGCATCCGCCTGGGTGAGAGCAGACTGCTGGGCGAGCGCTGGCGCTTTGGCATGGGATGAACTTTGACCAAAAAAATGTACAGACCTGGTTGGTTGTTTAAGTTGGCTAAAATGTGGCCAAAATGTGGCCATATTTTCCCAAATATGGAGATGACTGACGTCTGACATCATAGATGTAGACTACATGAGACTGACACAATATATGGGTATTCCCAGATAAGGGCTTAATATTGATGACATCAGGGATCTCCATATGGGCATAAATTGTATTAGTGTGGTTGCCCTAACAGGTAATCTGGGAATGCCCATAATATTTATGTTTTCGGGCGAGTAGAGTGTAAAATGTATGCTATTAGTAAGGCCCGACGGGGCCTCGGGCCGGCCCAGTTGGAGCCCAGTTAGGGCCAGGCCTTAATTTTTGGGCCCGTTGAGAACTCTGAGCTGGTCGAGTCATCATTGTGATGTCAGAACAGGTCAGCTTGCTATATCCTTTTGCTGAGCTGGTCAAGTCATCATTGTGATGTCAGAAGAGCATGAGGTGTGACAGGCAGACAGACAGACAGACAGACAAGAATGAGCTGGAAGTTTTCATAGTGGTTAAATGCCTCCTGCCTACTCACATTTTGTTCTTTCTTTTCTTAACTGAATTAAGCGGAAATGGTAGCGGTAGAGCTCTCACCTTTGGCCCATAAGGTCTTGGGTATGATCCTGGGCACCGCTAATTCAGCGTATCAGTAGCATGGCTTGGGTGTGGCAAGTCATGCGGCAAGTACTGGGGGCTGATGGTAGGTGTGGCGCTCCACCTCAGCAATCCATCTCCCAGGGGTCTTGCCTAGCGCATTGTAACAGGGATAGTGTTACCGGCTGTTACCGACAATAAGCCACTCCCGACCAGGAGAACAGAGCTAGCTTTTACCCATCTATGCCATTCATTATTGTTATTAGTTTGACAATAACAATGTTATCTTATTGGAATTAGAATTTGTGATGTTTGTGCCAGACAGCAACAGCCAGATGTTAGGAATATTCTGACAGACAGACAGCAGTAGCTGTCCAGTGCTGAAATTCAGTGTCTATCTCTGTGGTTCTCAGAGAGGGTGTCCGGGGACCCCCAGGGGCCCTTGAGGGGTGTTTCATTTAAATGAGGTACTAATGAAAAAGCCAATACTAATGGGTGTCCAAAAACTAAAATGACCAGCAATGAACAAGAAAGCTGTCAATAATAATGAAAAAATCAAACCTCGGTTCGAAGTGAAGCGGTGAACTTTTATTCTATGTGTTCTAGAGCTATGAACTCTGTGATCTATACATTCTTCCAATTCTGAATGAATGAATGATTTTATCTGGAGGGCCGAATTGTCATGTGAAGCTTGACCAATCCTCAAAGTATGGTCTCATTGGACATTTTTAATCATCCAATCATCAGACCGGGACGGACGTTACACACATATTCTGGACGTACGGGACAGATAAAACCTGTTCATTCTGGACTGGAATGACCAAATGGACATGAACGGGACACACAAAGCCACTCCTTGGAAGCGGCTTTCACCGCTTCAAAAACACACCCTGTTGCCTGGAACTCTGATTTACAAGGGGAACTAACAATCGATGAGTTTAACACAGCCTGTGAGGAGGCCCAGGCACAGACTAGTAATACCCGTTTAAAATTGCTACAATATAATTGGCTGATGAGGGTGTACATCACGCCAGAATAAATAAACAAATTTAATCCCAATATCCCAGACACTTGTATCAGATGTAATGATGATAAAGGCACCTTGTTCCACTGTTTGTGGGCATGCCCAAGAATAAAGGAGTTTTGGGAGGAGGTTAGAAAGGAGTTACAACAGATTATACTACTTATCAACATTGCGCTAGATCCAAAACTCTTTTTATTAGGCCTTTACCCGATTGGTCATAAGATAAAAAACTGCCAAATAAAATTTCTGGACCTTGGGTTCTTACAAGCAAAAAGGGTTATCGCCCTTTCATGGAAAAAGACAGGGAAACCTAGCATTGCTCAATGGTTTAAGGAACTATCTTTGTGTCTTCTCTCTCAAAAACAAACAAGAGCTTTTTGAGAAAATATGGGGGAATTTTATTCAATATGTCAAGGGCAATGATCTCTCCCATTTAATGGAGGAACCAGGAGTAGGGTAGCTGCAGCCTCTCTACAGTCACTTGTCCGGCCTTATAGCATGGGACTCTGGGAGTTACTGTTAAGGATATGTGCTCTTTGTATTATAATTATTTAATAATTTTATGTGTCGTGTTAATGTCATGTATTTTGTTTGTTTGTTGTAGTTTTTTTTTTTTTTTTTGTATGGTGTTGTATTCTCTTTTCTTTTCTTTTTATTTCCTTGTTTTGTCTGTAAGTAGTCTTTTTATTGTCAAGTAAATGTTGTACTGTATGTCCAAAAAAAACAAAAAACTAAATAAACATTGTTTTAAAAAAAACACACCCTGTGTGAAGTGAGCGGAGTCTTTTACTTAATTGTGGGCTCGCTTTAGCGAGAGCACACTCAGTTGTCCCATGACACTTTTGAAAAAAGTGAAGGAAAAAAAAAAACAACGTAAACATAGCCAATCAGGAATCAGGAAGCAGCAACATTATTCCGTAAACATAGCCATTCAGGAAGCAGCATTCTCGGTAACGTCACCATTATAGAGTATAAGTCTGATTCTGATTGGTGTAGTTAATGTAGTTGAGTTCCATGGGGGTTCTATGGGGGAGTGGTGACGTTCTATCCAGGAAATAAATATGCAACCACACTTGTAATTTCCAGTTTCATCTTTTCTAGTTTGTTTCTGTTGGTATAGTCATGGCTGTTATTTCCCATCTGACATTATGTGGGAGTCCCACATAATCCATACCATACTGAATAACTGCTACCTTGCTTAGCGTCTTCAGACTAGGACTCAAGTCTAAGATGTAAAGGTCATGAGCGTATAGATTGCATGTGATTCCGTTGTTTCCTCCAAAGAGGACGACGCGATCTCCCACCAAGCAACAGCACATGGAATTAGTCGCAGACGGGCCTTTCCCAGTGGGTGGCACAACCTTCTTCCAGGAATAGGTTTCTGGGTTGAATTTCAACAGTTCATTGTTGCTGTAATAGTGGCCACCAAATATGTACAGCTCTCCGTTGTAGGCAAAGGCTGAATGATGGAAGCGTACATCTGGAAGGAACTGTGCCGGAGGTGTATTCAGCCAGCAGTTGGTCTCTGTGTCAAACACCCTGATGGTGTTGCCGTCGTCAGGGAGCCCATAGCCCCGGGCCCCGAACACAAACATCTTTGTCCCGATGATGGTGGCAGAGTGACAAACTGAAGCAGGTGGTGTAATACCTCTGGTGTTGATTAAAGACCAGACCATTGTGTTGGTGTCCAACTTGTAGATGTCATTAGTGAAACTGAGATTATTAGTATGTCCTCCATAGATATACATGACCTTCCCCAAGACGCAAGCTGAGTGGAAGGTCCTCCCCGCTGGAACAGTCCCAGAAAACGAGAGGTTTAACCATCTGTGGGCGTCAACATCAAATGCATAAAGCCAGTCACTGTCACAACACCCTCCCAGGATGTAGACGGTGTGTCCTATCAGCACAGCTGTGTGGCCTTGGCGTCTGGAGGGAACCTCAAGGGGGCGTTTCCCTCTTCCAGCCATCACCGCTGGCAACTTCGTCCAGCTCAAAGTCACTGTGTTGAAAATGTACACATCGATCTGTTTGCTGTATCCATGCCCTACAAAGGAGTACACCTTGTGCTGCACTGCAACGGCAACATCATCTAATATCTTCTGTCCTCTGTTCAGGTGAAGCGTCCAGCACCACATTCCTCGCACCGTAGCTGAAGTCTTGCTCGGTAAAAGTAAGAGTCCTTATTGTGCTCTGTAATTGCTTATATTTGGGTTCAGTGGCACAAATTTACAAAGTCTGAGGAGATGGGTCGTCCAGTCAAGGAATTCCGATGCCTGTTGAGAGCGAAATTGATCTCCAGTGCATTGAGCGCAATCACAGTTCAGACAGGCTATGCTACTCCATGCTACACAGCAGACAGTCAGAAGAGTCTAATCTCTAAGAGAAGTTACTACAAGTTATTAAATAGCAGTTTGCTTAGCTGACGACTCATTATAAAGGACTTGGGTCCTTGGGTCCTTTATAATGAGTCGTCAGCTAATCGAGTGATGACGATATTGTGATGTCGCTGTGCGGTGGCATTACTCAAACTGACCTGATTTTGGGCATTTGCTTATTGTCCAATTATTATTACTAGAGGTTTCCGGACGGTTTTGTCATCCTCTAAGTTACACTGATTCAGGTTCTCTGTGAAGTGTTTCATTGGACGGTACATCTGAAAGGAGGATAGAAGAATGACTAGCATGCTGCTGTGGTGTACTCATTTGGAATAATGAACAATAGTGGTCAGATTGGTGTCCACATCTTCAACACAGTGTCTTTGTGATGGATGAAGTTTCCCCCAGTGACAAATGGAAGAGGAGAAAGTCCCATTGAGGTTCCCTCTGGGCGCCATGCCCACACAGCCGTGCTAGTAGAAGAAATTGTCTATTGTTACTGCAATGTGCTTTATGCCTTTGATGTCTCAACCCACATCTGGTTCAAACCCAATATTTCTGGAACTATTCCAGAAGTAAGGAGCAACCACTCAGCCTTTGTCCTGGAGAAGGTAATGTCTATGGAGGACACTGAATACACTAATGACATGTACAAGCTGGACTACAGGTTACTCTACCACCATTTGGAACAAAGATGTTTGTATACACTGGGCATAAGTGGGGCCAGAACATCAGAGTGTTTGACACAGAGACAAACTCCTGGCTGAACACGCCTTCGGCACACCTTCTCCCAGAAGGACGTTGGTATCATTATTCAGCTTTTGTCTACAATGGAGAGCTGTACATGTGGTAAGCTCATGAATGACTACAGCTCCAAGAACCACCAGTACTCCAGTGATCTGTGGAAATTCAGTCAAGAGACCTTTTCATGGAAGCAGGTTGAGCCTAAGGGGAAAGAGTCAAGAAAAAGACCTGTGTGGGTGTATTGTCGTATCATCGAGATCGTATCATCATCTTTGGAGGATACAAAGCAGGACATCACTGATGACGTCTTCGTGTTAGATTTAAGTCCTAGCCTGAAGACATTATATAAGCTATCGGTTATTAATTATGGTCTGGAGCAGTCTGAACTCCCACATGACATCAAGTGGGAACTGGCAACCATGACTACCAACAGCAACAGAGGAAGAATAACATAACACACACTCACAAACACACGCGCGTACCGGTAGCCTGGCATGGCAAGACTAATATCACTGCATAGATATTAGTCTGGAATATCTGTGTAGAACCTGCATTTCACCAGAGGCATTTGAATGAAAAAATGCCTCTGGTGATAAAGCCGCCCATATTTGGATACTGTTTGGACAAATTGGACAAAAACCTTTTTTGCTGTGGCTGATTCATCCATTTTCCAGGCTAACGTGCACGCCCTGTGCACACGCACGCACGCACGCACGCACGCACGCACGCACGCACGCACGCACGCACGCACACACACACACACACACACACACACACACACACACACACACACACACACACACACACACACACACACACACACACACACACATTTTATATATATTAGGATAAATGTGTGCGTTGGTAAAAACGAAACGGAAGTGGGGAGAAGGCTTCACTTCGGCTTTATCCCATACTGATCAGAACTTCCCTCTCCCAGACTCTCCCAGACTGTAGGCTATGACGGGAGCATTTGCAAATTGTGGGAGTCAACAGTCTGGCCACCCGAGACTAGTTTGTGCCAGGATGCAGGCTGGACATTGTATCCACGCTTCAGTTTATTTAAGCCTGGACATTTTTGAACATGTTTTCCCTTTGTTTTTTGACCGGACAAAGCCAGATGTTGGAGCTATGGGCTATAGCTCCAATTCCAGGAGCACAGCTCAAAAATAGAATTAATTAAAAGTTTAAAGGAAAAATAGGCAAGCTTGTGTGTACACAAAAACATTCCCCCCTCCCCCTCCCCTCTATGACAGGCATCAAACAGGTAGCTGTCTTTGATGCTTTCATTGATTAGAGAGATAACTAACGAGGACTTGACACTTTTATGGCCCAATCAATTACCTTAGTGCACAACCCCTTTGAAGTTCAAAGGGAGCAATTAAGAGCTCTGGCTGAGCTCCCCCTGACAAAAACGTCCCTCCACTGTTTCTGTTGACATTTAATGTCAACATAAAGAGTGGAACAAAACAGAAATACAGCCAGGGGATGTCTTTCTGCAAGGAAACACCCAGCACAATAATATAGTTACTGATGAAGGGAAATGTATATACATATATATTTTGTAATAGTCTTAAAGTTACATATTTTTCCTTTAAAACATAACTGAATGAACGAACAAACAAACAAACAAACAAACAAACAAACAAACAAACAAACAAACAAACGAATGAATGAATTAAATCAGGCTGGTTTTGAGTTTCTGTGGTAACAACTTCAACTCTATGGTTACCAATAAGACAAGGGAGACATCTAGTGGACTAACTATCGCACTACAATACATCATTTTTGTACCGCTGCTGCCCTGTGAGAGCTCCCTCATGAAATAGAAAGAAATCTCAATGTGATTCACCCATGGATTTATATATACGGTAAATAGGATTCACCTATGGTATTATGGTTAAAAATAAATAATAATAATAATAAAAAATCTTCAACCTGGAGGGCACCCTCTACTGGTATGGCGTCATTATGTCACCACAATGCATTTAACATCTAGAAGGTCGACAGTTTATCACAGGACTCAATGATCACATCAGTAACGTTCTTTAAAGTACACTAACCTACACTTTTAAGGGTTGCAGAATACTGCAGCCACACCACATACCCATTATGATGCTGTATCGAGCATTACATTATACACAAGTATAAAGTGTATTATTTTATCCTTATTTTTTAAGAAACATTAAACGTCGGTGTCCCAACATTAATTCAAGTGTGTCCCAAAGAGGTCAAAAGCGAGTTGTAAACGTTCTAATAAAATAAAAACGTTGTGTAAATAATGTAATAAAAACATAATGCACTTCTTAGGACAGGTCATTGAGCATGAGATGCATTTCACCACCACTGTCGTAAAGCGCCTCCCCTGTGCTGTCGCAATGACATTTGCTTCGACAGCACTTTACGGCAGCTGGGAAATCGAGGAGAAAGCAACGACAAACGTCGCAGGGGAAACAAGCTGTACCGCCGCACGAACCCTCGGATTTATGAAATATTCGGAGGAGTGACCTGTGTTCTTGTCAGCGAAGACCTCCACCCCGTGAATGCAAGCACGCGTAACGCCTTTAAAGTGCAAATCTCCACCTTAATGCGGTGGGATGGCTACAGTGCCGACTGGGCCTAGTAGCGCATTGCCTGCATCCCCGGCCGAAATTACTCCCTTCCCCGGGGGTAGGAGCGCGGAGTCCGGGGAGGACGCGCAGACGGGCCGCGGCAGGGAGGACCCTGTCACCACCGGTGTCACCGGGAAGGAGTCGCAGGTCGGCGAGGACAAGCGACAGGCGATCAAGAAGAATCAGAAGAACATGTTATCGTCGCATGCTAACCCGACGGCGCTCCACCTCAAGATGCAAGCCCAGGAACAGCAGCAGATGAACGGCATGATCAGCCCCTCGGAGGACGCTGACAGCCACCAGCGCACGGAGGACCGACCCGACAATCCCAGCAGACCGTCCGATGACAACTGTGACAGCGGTGACAACACCGCGGAGCCGGAGGAGGGGACACCGAGCGACAGCAACAACAGCGAGCGTTGCCACCACGAAGGAGGAGGAGGCCCCCGTTCGAAAGGCACCGGCGGCCACCCTCTCTTGAACAACGCCGTGAACGGAATGCCGAGTATCACAAGGACTGAGGCTGTGCAAAGCCACCCGGGCGCCACCGGGCGGTGTTGCCCCACGGAACCGCCGCGACCACCGGGTGAGCCCCCCGATCACGACTGGGAAACGACGACGAGTCCCTTCGACGTTGAGACACGCCTCGACCCGGCAGCACCTCAGCAGCCCCAGCCCCCCGCCGCAGAGCTGGCGAGACTGGATCTCAACCCGACAGCCGCCTCGGAAGAAGAGAGCCACGGGATCCATTACGTCCGCTACGAGTCCGAGTTACAGATGCCATGGATCATGAGACTGATCACCAAGGACTTGTCTGAGCCTTATTCCATTTACACCTATAGGTACTTCATCCACAACTGGCCCCAGCTCTGCTTTCTGGTGAGTAGTATATAACCCAGTGGTTCTCAAACCTTTCATGTCAAGGACCCACACATTGACACGTATTAGCCCACGAACTCCCATTTGAAAAGATACGCCAGGGGCCCCAATAAGTGGAGATTTTTACGGCTTTATCTGTGATTCCCAAACATTTTTAATTTCAAGCACCCACAGTTTGATATGCATTATGCTACATACCCCCATTTAATCACGTTTCTATCTCTGAGACCCCCATAAATAGTGTAAAATCAATGTTAATTTAACTCTACTTGGGAAGCAATGATATAACCATCTTTACTGGCTCAGCTCTCTCTGCTCTAGTCTGACTGCTTGTATTGAGATCTTCAAGCCTGCATTATGATCTGACTGAGCCGGTTGTCCTCTTAAGACCTGTTTCCCTGTAGATGGCATTTTTCCAGGTCTTCTTATCCACTTACCCTAAGTATACACTTATTTGTAATTCAAATAGCCAATGCATCGGATGGCAGATCTTGCTTGTAAACATCTGCTCTCTTCGCTGAATGTTCATCGATCTTTGCCTAATGTTCGCCTATTTTGACAGGCCCCATAGTACTGCCCATAGTAGGTGGGTTTGTGTGGTTCTAAGCCTGTATTCTATCATCGCTGGTGGGAACGTATATAACTGCAACCTCACAATGTTTATCTGAGATATATAGGGTGTGTCAACTCTACTGCTGGAGTTGGTATGTACAGAACATTGCCTAGCCAGTGCACTTAAATAATCACCTGTCAGCCTGTCCGTCACAAGAGGCAGCTGAACACAGTGGTGCTATGTAGTCTTGGCCCGCGTACACAAACGCATACAGCCAACAACAACCACTTATAAATATCCCTCAGTGCACAAGGCCTGACAGGGAGTGTTTATAGCCTTGGACAGGGCTGCAGTCAGGACAGCGTATTTAGCAGAATCTGAGATGTTGTGACAGTCACTTTAGTTTGGCCAACTTCAATAAATGCACACTTTAATGACAATGACGTGCCGCCATTTCATTCTATATACGAAGATGTAAGGAAGATAATTTAATCGACTATAAATCGATAAAAGGGAGTAAAGGAGTTATTTGTTTGAAGAGGATATCCTTGTTTGATTGGGCAGGGGGGTAAGGCATCATAACAGGACTGATATAACACTATCTAGCTGGCTAAGAGCTGTTTAATAAAAATCTCATAAAGGACTACCAAAATATGTTCACAGTAATACAACATGAGAAAAGTGCAGAGGACACACACTTACCAAACCTACTAGACTGGCTGCTGGATCAAAGGTTTGTCATGTAATCAAATCTGTTACTTAAATAAATTGTGTGTTGGTTTAATTTGATTACAGTAGTACAGTACTCAAATGAAATGTTCAGAACCACAGTAGTGTGGCTGCTTACCATGTCATGTCACCATCTCTTCTCTCTGGGAGGCTGAAAACCCACTGTTGCCTTGACAAGCACATGACAAGAGGAAATGCTTCGCAACAGGGTCAGAGACAGGTCAGCTACTGTGTTGGCAGAGGGAGCTGAGTTTGCACCGGTCACTCCAGGAGTCGTGTGTGTGTGTGTGTGTGTGTGTGTGTGTGTGTGTGTGTGTGTGTGTGTGTGTGTGTGTGTGTGTGTGTGTGTGTGTGTGTGTGTGTGTGTGTGTGTGTGTGTGTGTGTGTGTGTGTGTGTGTGTGTGTGTGTCTGAGAGACAGAGAGAAAGAGGATGTCCTGGTGGCTCAACCAAGTTAAGTGAGCTGACGACCACATAATTACAACGTGCTGGTGTTCGAGTATGACACGAGACAACATGTATCGCATGTTTCCCCTCTCTCTAGCCTCTTTCCTGTCGTAAAATGTTTTGAAGATGAACTGAGGAATAACATGTGTGTGTGTGTGTGTTTGTGTGTGTGTGTGTGTGTGTGTGTGTGTGTGTATCTCAGGCCATGGTGGAGCAGGAGTGTGTTGGAGCCATCGTGTGTAAGTTGGACATGCACAAGAAGATGTTCCGTCGCGGCTACATTGCCATGCTGGCTGTGGACTCCAAGCACAGGAGGAAAAGCATCGGTGAGGCCCTCAGACACTTTGGCACTGCAATGCATTGCACTGTAATGTACTACACTGTACCAGCATTTCCCCCGGACAAGTTGTCAGGCTCGGTGTAGTCTCTCGAGCCAGCAGTGTTGACTTACACAACGTTCAAATGCTTCCGTCATGTAGTCTGTGCAAAGGAAGCGCTGAAAATGAGCTGTGAGTGAAGAGGATGTCCCTCCTCCTCCCCCGCTTTTGTTTCATCGTTGTAGTCGCGCAAATTTGTCCTGATGTAAATCAAAATAATCAAAGCCGATATAGCTTGCCGCTTATCAGAAATGGAAATTCAAAAATAAAATATAAAGATATTAAAAAATATATTTCTGTGAACGGAAATGACAAACAGATGACGGTTGCCTTAATCGCCTTTCAGGTGTAGTTCCCACTTCCCAGTGTAGTTTCAGACTGTATGACATTCAGAGATTGTCGAATAGTTATCTGGCTAGTGTATCTCTTGACAGGGACTGGCGGCCCAACATAGTTAGGCTGGCGACAGACTGATGGCAGCGTTAAGGCAGAAGAGCTCTATTGTTTCTGTGGAAGTAGATTAAGCAGAATCATGGATGGAATACAATATGGATTATTAATAATCAAGGATACCAATAAACAAATAATTTGGACACATTTTTGCTTAAAAGATTATAATTTCAGTCAAACTATGTAGACAAACTTCAACACAAAGCTTCAAACACTTCAAATCTGAGCACACCAACCAACCACCAGCACTTTATAGTTGTACTACTTTTATCTCCTGTGAGCACCTGTTTTGTTTTTCTCATGTTTTTGTCTCACTACAAATACTCACCACCCACTTGCATCCCCCACCGCACCTCCCTCTGACAGTCACACCAAACAACTTCTCCCCCTACCATCTGGCTCCTTTGCCAAATGTTTCTTTTTAAACACTTATCCTATTTGTAAAAACTGCTTCGCTACAACAATGCTGGCCTAACAAAACAAAAAAATGGCTGCAAAAAAAATGCTTTATTAATCCGTGGATTACATGTATTATCAAGAAGTTCCACACTCTTGTCTGGACTATTTTAACATTTCCTTGTTGAGGTGCATTTGAGTCGGACTACTACACGGTACATTTCAGAGAGTATTACCACGATGCGTAGGCCAGTCAGGGGTCAACTTAGGCACGGCAGCAACGCCAGGCTTGCAATGCGTTGGCAGAAACCCTGCTGTGTTCTTTTCTACTGTACGGCACTATACAGTACTTGACTCTGTTACCCACTGTACTCCATTACACTGTACCGCTCTCTAATGAACATACTCTGTTACACCGTACTGTACTATACTGAATTCTTTATCACCGTACTATACTGTACTCCAGTGACTTGTGGTACGCTGGTACTCGTGCACTGACTACTGATCAATGTACTGCATTGTGCTACACTACACTGCTGCACTAGTTCTCAGACCCCCAGGGGCGGGTCCCCAAATTATTTTGGGGGTTCCCCAGATGATTAACTTAATGTGCAACATTGTTTTCTAACTCAACAGTAAACAAACCAACATAACGTTTAAGTGTATAGAGGGCATCTGCACGTTTCTAAAGTGACAATTTAATACCTCTAAAATGACAAATTAAACATTAGCCAAATTGTCAAATATTATAGGCAGAAATTGTGAAAATAGCCGATCTACATGCTCACAACGCAAGGCAAGGTGTTGTGAGCAATGAGCATGTAGAGCTGCTATTTTCACAATAGAACCGTGTCATACAAAATGTAATGCCTCAACACTTAGTGCTGTCCCCCCAGTTAAGATATGATTATTTTGCGGGTTGCGGCCTGAAAAGGTTGAGGACCACTGCTCTACTGCACCGTACAGAGTAGAACCTTCGCTCTACTCCTCCCACCCAACACTCCCCGTTGACAGGACGCCGCCCCAGCCTGTAGGAGTAGAGTGAACCCCGTTTACCGCGAAATAATGTCTTTAAATTTGTTCTACGTACATGTTCTGCCAGCGTGCCCAGTCACTTTTCCGTAGCATGTTCTATGTAGTGAACTTCTGGACTAAACAAGGACAATACACAAATCACGAGGGCTGCTTACATTAGCCATTGTGTGCTTCTTATCTACGTATGTGGTTTGGCTGACCTGTGTACCCTCTGTTTCAGGTACTAACTTGGTAAAGAAGGCTATCTATGCCATGGTAGAGGGCGACTGTGACGAGGTAAGACAAATTACTATTTTCCAGTCTAACAGGATACATAGGGACAGGATACGTATACATTTTCGCCTCAAGGGCCCATAGAATATAGATACAAATTCAGGAAACGTGTCACCAACGTGGCAGCTCCTCATCATCAACGTAGATTTAACAAACAAGGCTCAAACTCGTTCTCCTGCTATACCATCAACATGTGGAACGCCCTTCCACAAGCCTACTAGCCTCCTTCAAAATTGGCATGAAAAGTCACCTTCAGGCAGCTGCTACCCCTGACTTGTAAATAGACTAAGCCCCCATGCTCCCCCCACCCCTTTTTTTCTGCCTTTGTATTTGATGTTATGCTTTTGAAACTGATATTATCCTAGATAAAGTACTACGTTCTATCCGTCTGTCTTTCAATGTTATATGAGATACTTAAAGTGTGGTTCCTGTGGAAATAAGCTGTGGCTTTCTAGGATCTCCTTTTAGTTGACCTTGTACCAGTGATTTGTACTGTCATGAAACTGTACTTTTTTCTATTGCAAACTTCTAATAAATTCTTCAATCAAAACCAATACAAACTCTTTTACACACTTACTCACGCCTGCCGACTAACTTAGGCACCTACTAGCGACAAAACAGTGTTTTTTAAATGATTTCAAATCAAATGATAGAGCAGAAATATGAGACAGACAGTTTGAGATTGATTCCTTGTCTGTCCCCCTCCCCTTGCTGCATTAGACAAAAGGATAACCTTTTTTCACTGTATTGCTGTGCCTTTTATTTATGATTTTGTCACCGAGTTGAGATACACAAATGGATCAAATAAACCTTTAATTTTCTTCTTTATATCATTTGAGAGACATTATTTTGCTATGTGTGCAAGTTTGGTAAAGGTGATTTCCAATACGATAATACATTTATTGAAATCTTTTAGCAATCAGACACTTGCAAGACATGAACATTATCAATTTAATTACACTAAGATAAAGGTGGAGTTGGTTTCGGTGTGTGAACAGGCAGTGTGCATCACAACAACAGCATCCACACCAGTCAGTGACACATGAGTTGGGTGCATTTTTTTTTACAAGTGAGTTAAGCAAAACAATCCCAAAACAAATATCTGCCGACTGATTTCATTCAAACACAGTTTTGGGGGGAGAAGGAAATATATATTCCGCATTGCTCCATTTATACATCCGTTATCTCCATGAACCACTCCAATCACCTCCATTAATTTGAGTGCCCCATTTCATATATCATATGATGGGCTCACTTGGTGGAAATGGGTGATCCATGAACTCGCATCACGACCACGTTGCATAGGGAGTTTGTAGTTGGACGATTTTTACAAACGTATCGCCTATAATCACATGCCCAAAATAAGGACGGCAGGTTGAAAGTGGTTAACTCAGTAACTTGACAGCTCTTTATTGTTACATGTTGTACACAGGTACATAAGAGTAACAATAAAACATACTTTTCGTATACTCATACATAAGAGTCAAAATTACTTTTGTAACGGCACCTCGGACATTGAAACTTGCCCACCCTGACATGGCTGTCCACCTCCCCGTCTCCGCAGGTCGTGTTGGAGACGGAGATCACCAACAAGTCGGCCCTGAAGCTGTATGAGAACCTAGGCTTTGTCAGAGACAAGCGGCTGTTCAGATACTACCTGAATGGAGTGGACGCCCTGCGACTCAAACTGTGGCTCCGCTAGAGGAACACGAGACAAGGAAATTGAGCGGAGGGGGGTGGGGGGTGTGCGGTGGGCAGTGGAGTGTTGCTAGCCCCCTCTGACGATCAGCTCAACGGCCTCAATCCTGCCCCGACATTTCACCCCCCCTTTTTGTTTTTTACACGCACGCATACACACAGACTATAGACACACGCACACACACGCACTCACACTCACACACACACACACACACACACACGCGTACGTGCATAGAGTGCTCATACGCAGGTCACCTACAACAAACAAAGTATGAGAGTTCATATGCATCGACACACACCTCCCATTTATTTTCTTTAGTCCCTGACCTCATCAGCTCAAGAACCCATCCTGAGGCTTAAAAAGGACTATTAATCCCACCAAAAGTTTTAATGAATATGGCCCTTATAGTCGTTGGACCCTAACAGGAGGAATAAAGGGCCGTGGGTGGGGGGAGAGGAGGGGCAGTGAAGGGTCTCCTGGATGACCTTGCCTCGCACCAGGTGACCTTTTTGACCTTCAAGCTTGGACCCCTTGTTGACCAGGAAGTGAGGTGCGAGGCAACTCGAGGCGGGTAGGCCACATGTTTCTGCGCGTGGAAGCGCCACCGCTGAGAGAAGGCGGCACCCCACACACAGTTATTCACCTGAACACAGGAGAACCAACACCAAGTCAAACCAGGACACATGAGGGAGGGGAGGGGGTGACCCATCACAGACTCGGAAGAAAATGTTTGGAGTTTATTTTTGTGTTTCTTTGCTCTTTTTTTCTTTTCTTGGTGAGTTAGACAGAGGATGGAAAAATCTATCTTGTGACTGAGTGTTTGTTACCGCCTTGTGTTTTCGGAAAAAAGGGGGTGTATAGCCTGTTTCTGTGTCTCTGTGTGGGCACAGATAAGAGATGTGGTTGGGTTTGTGTGAACTGTGCATTTGTGTATGCAAAATGCGTGCGTGTGTGTGTGTGTGTGTGTGTGTGTGTGTGTGTGTGTGTGTGTGTGTGTGTGTGTGTGTGTGTGTGTGTGTGTGTGTGTGTGTGTGTGTGTGTGTGTGTGTGTGTGTGTGTGTGTGTGTGTGTGTGTGTGTGTGTGTTCGTGCCTACTTGGGCGGGGGAAAAAAACACTGTGCATCTGTGTTGTCCCTTGCGCCTGTTTGCCGTCCCGTCTCCACCATCAGGGCTGATGCTTTTATTTGAACTCGTCAGGGGACAAGTGTGGCGAGAACGTGTCAATTCGCTCAGATCTCAGCCTGGTCTGAGACTTAACTCCCCCCTACACACACACACACACACACACACACACACACACACACACACACACACACACACACACACACACACACAGACACACACACACACACACACACACACACACACACACACACACACACAGACACAGACACAGACACACACACACACACACACACACACACACACACACACAAGCTTTCCTCCCCGTAAACAATATGTTTTTTGGTGCAAAGCAGGAGGTAGCTTTAAACAAATCACTTCTCCTTAGCAACCCCGACTTTGCCCCAAAATGGTGGATCATTCTGTTCCTGTCCTCAGTCCCTCCTCCAATCCCCAAAGGAAGAGTGGATGAGTGGATGTTCTTTTTCTTTATTACATTTCCCCCCCACATCCCCCTGCAAATGCACTGCCAGGCACGGCAAAATGTCCCTTAAAGGAGAATCAGACTCTCTTCATGTTTAGTTTTTTTTTTCCAAACAGAGCCCTTGAGGTGGTATGTATCTATCTATCTACTGTGTCTGTCTATCAGAGCCCCACTGATGCCACATTTATAGGTCCGATTCGATTTGAAAAACTTTGATTTGATTAAAGTTCTATTTGAGAACATTTAACTTACAAGCAAGCAACTAAAAAAATGAACAAAACATTCTTTTTAAATCAATTATAAAATGTTTATTAAACTTGAATACATGAAAATAACCTTTCACTTTAATTATACAGTCTACAAGCAAAACAAAGTATAAAGATATAATGAAAACAAACAGAACTCTTATTTCATTTAACCACTTGGCCCATTCACTTTTTTAGATTATTGAAAACTTCGCCTGTGCCCAACATTGGGACACATCGCCTGCGTAACTGCCGATACCAATGTCATCCAAAAAAGTCTATTGGGTCCTACCATCTATAGCCATGGTTCTCAAAGTGGATTCCAGGGACTCTGTGGGTTCCTTTATGGGCGTCTAAATTGACCCATACAAGTCTGTAACTCTTAACAGTGTACAAATGGAACCAAATGAACCCTGACGGGTCCATTTGATTCCATTTGTACACTGTCAGAGTTAAGGGGACACCTTGGAATTTGAAAGTATGAGAAACACTGATCTCTAGCATCCCCTCCCTTAGAATGATCCTTAATACTGCTTAGTTACAAGTGCCACTATACCCAACACCACTCACACTGACCACAGCCTGGGAGTTCTGCCTGCTAACAGGCTGGGCACTGGGCTCTGGTCTCCTCCTGGCCTGGCGTCAGCATCAGACTGGAGGGGGGGCTAGTATTATAGACATGCTGGATTCTTGTTTGAATATGCTCTTGTGTGTGTGTGTGTGTGTGTGTGTGTGGGGGGGTACGCGCGAGTGTGTGTATGTGCGCGTGCGAGTGTTTGCGCGTGTGTGCGATGATGATAAAAGGAAGAAAAGACAAGTATTCTTAGCAGATTTTTATTTTATTCTTTTTTTTTTCTTTTTTTTTTTGGCTCTCGGCTTATCTAGATTGTTCCACCATACACCAGTAACGACCTCATGCTGGCTACAGCTCGCATCATGCTTCCCAGGTGCCCTGCTAACTTTGATGCACTACCAACCTCCCCAACATCAAAAGACAAGACCTGGGAAGCACACACACACACACACACACACACACACACACACACACACACACACACACACACACACACACACACACACACACACACACATGCACCAGGAAGCTCCAATTCACCACACGGCAAAGACACTTTGCATTAGTAAATGTCGTTTTTCTTCGTTTTAACTATAGTGAAATGAACAAAGGTCAGATGCACTTCTTTTGGCAATTGCTGCAGTGTGTGTGTGACGTGTGTTTGTCGTTATTTTGACAATGGTGTGGAAATCGGTTCTGTCTAGATGTTCTGTCTCTACTTTTCACAGGGAAACTACAGTGCTCTATGGTGCAGGCTTTTGTTCCAACCCACTTCTAAGCAAGGACAAAAGGACTAGTTAGTAATGGGCCTGGAAGGAAAGCACACATTCTTAAAACTCTCCCGGATTCATGGCTACTATTTTATTGTGATCTGATAACACGGGACTATAAGACAAATGTGTCAATCGTTTGCAAAGCTTGAAAGGGAGAATAAACCCGCCCAACGAGCCATCAACTTAAACCTTTGTCTTTCTGTGGATTGTTGCCGTTTGAATAGCTTCCACAATAGGTCTGGTGATTTGCAGTGGAATCTGAGTTTAGATAAATGGTAGTGAGTCAAGTTAATGCAGCTACAAGTCTATGCACTTTGATCCTGCCTACAATTCACATGGACGATAGCTCCTGTTTTTGCCTGTTGCAGGGAGAGACGTCCAAAGTGAATATTCAGCGTTGCAGATATTGTCGATTTAAAATAATACTTTTGCAAGTGACATCATAAATTAGGCCTTGTAAAAAAGAAAATGGCATACATTGTGTAATTCTTCCATTTCAGCACAGTCATAAACCTTAGCCGCAAAATAGAGATGAACTGGGAGAAGCCCTCTCTGAGATGCGTTGAGGTAAAGGCTGGAGATTGATTCACTGCGTTTATTCCTCTTTTAGTGCAGTTCTGTGGAAATGAATGGAGGCTGTGAGACCATGAGCTGAAGGGGAGAGTACATGTTTACACTTTACAGTCCTGTCAACCCACACGACAACCTGTGTATGTTTGTGTGTGTTTGGGGTGAGGGGGGGAGAACATACCTTTTTTTTTTTTTTACAGATTTGTACTGTATGTGAGTGTTTGGTCTTTGTTCATCAGATATATCGAGAGCACCTTTTTGTGAATCTTTTGATTTAATTTTTTATTTGGTTTTCTTTTTGTTATTTTTTGGAAGGGGGGGGGGGGGGGGTGGTTGATTGAGTGAGTTTTATTATTATTGAGGTTTCTGGTGGATTTTTGTGCTTGGATGACTTTTGGAGCTTTGCCTAGAATGAGCAGGTTGTAAACAGATCATGTCATGAATGAAGGAGGAAGGGTTATTGAAGCTGTTCTCTTCCTCTGCCTATCCGTCACCGACCAGTGACATCTTAACAGATTTATGCATATATTTAGTTGGTCGCTGCTGGTGTCTCACTTTACCGAAGAAATAGCTCGTCTACAAGCTTGTAGCATGTATATCTGCTATTTTCGGTGTGTGGCAACAGGCGCAATTAATTATCTCAACCGCTTAAATCTTCCCCTCACAATCAAAATGATGACGTCTTCATCTAATATGAGTTTCTTATAGAGGTGTATGGGTCTTCTATCCTTTTGATATGGGCCATGATCCTAATGAATTTACCTTTTGCTGTCTGTACCCCATCACTGTCCCACTCTCCTCTTTCATACGATGACTAACAGACAGGAGAGGTGTAACCTGTAACAATATTTCTAACCAGCTGTGTATGAGGAGGCAGTTCAGTGATAAGTTGTGCACTGTCTTTGTTGAGTTTTTTTGCTTTTCTTTTTTTTTTGTGGAATGGGTCTCCCCCCTACACCCTCCATGTTGTGACATGTGAAACTCTGGCAGTGCCATTAGGTTTATGGGCATTACAGCCTGCCACAATGAGTCAAAACGGCTCAGCTTAGACACTGAACATCAGCTGAAAGGACTTGGTCATCAATCTCAAGTTTGTAGCCGTGGCCTGTGGCGATGCCTAAGAACAACCCAATACTCAGTACCAACTGCTCCTTGTCACGGCTCGACTGTTCACAAAAGAGAGCGAGATGTGACTTGTTTTGCCAGTTAAGTGTTCAAATTTAATTGTGTCTTACAAGAAGGACTTTTTACTTCATGGACTTTGGGGTGGCCAATCACGTCCCAGCTAGCTTACACTAAAAGCCCAATGTACGCCGCGTTGCTCGATGGTGTCGCTTTCGGCAAGTAGATAACCGTTGCGTGACGAGGTATGAATTGGGCTCAACCGTTCCCAGACCTAATCCCACAATCCTCTGCCCCTCCCAGGAAGACCTTTGCTTAACCAACAAAAACTGTCTGCCTACGAAATAAGCAAAACGTGACTCTGCAATTAAGCTGCTCCACTCACCAGAACCAACTACAGGGGCCTCCAGCAGGCTTTGGGGCGACCGGCACCACCAGCCCCCTGACTCTGCGGCCATCTATAAAAGTGTGCTGAGGGGAGAGGAAAAAAAGGGGGCGTTTTGCATGTCAGAATCTTTGTTTTTGATTCCCTGCCCCTCGTCCCTTTCTCCTCTTTTCATTTTGATCTGAAAATGTCCAACAATAGCTTTTATTTAATGTGGGGGAAAAAAAAGAACACAGAAATAAATTATTTGATTTTTTTAATGCTGTAAGCTGGATTGTAGTGACTGGTGCCTGTTGTGTCGTGTCGGTTCTGTTTCTCGGTCGAATCACCCCAAACAGATTTAGCTTGGTGACAATGAGTGAAGTTTCAGGTTATGAGCCGGGGTCTTTTACTTTAGGGTAGAGATCTGGCAATATAGAATATCGTCACTGTCAGGCAGAAACATTGTATCTCCAAGTTTCAAATGTGTACATTTTTTCGTAAAGTAAAGCCCTGCTTCATTATACAAGAGTAGTGAAAATAGCAGATCTACAAGCACACAACGCCTCGCCTTGTAGATCGGCTATTTTCACTATTTTAAATTATTTTTAAAATGATAAATACAAAAAGCACAGTTTTAGACATACAGGGTTTCCACCTGAAGATGACGATATAGTAAAATATGTTTGTCAAGTAAACATTGACCTGTAACGGCCTCATCGTATTGTTGCTGTCAGGCAGAAAGCTCTTTTCTCCATATTTTAACTTAACTTTATTTTTTTTATTTTTTTCCGTAAACTAGTGCCCCTACATTTTCATGATACTGCAGCATCACACAAAAGTAGCAAACCCGCAAGCTTGAAGGTCTGCTATTTTTTAATTTGAATCCTGAAATAACAGTTTTGGGCATATAAGGTTTCCACCCGACAGAGACGGTATTCTATTTTGAAGTGTTTTTTAAGCCTTTATGATCTGAAATTCTGAAAACCGATCACTTGTTCGTGGTTCCTCAGATGTCATAGAAGAAATGCTGAAAGTGGAGGTTGGTCCATTTTTATGCTCATAATATGAGCATATTATGTTTAACATTAACCACTTAAAACCTATATATACTTGGTTGTATATTAAATAGCCGATCTAAAAGCTGACACTATATGGTTTATGTGCTTAACAAGCAGTGTTTTGGTGTGTACACACAAACAGAAATCTGACAGGTGTAATTTATTTGCCATCATGTCATGTTTAAAATATACAGAAATTAGCCAAGTATGTCCAATATATTACATAAGTCTAGACCCTTAACAACAGTGGTGCATACAGTATATATACAGGCAATATATTTGTGCATCAAGTATGTTGGAACATGTTTGTTGATTGTACAGTATGTACATTATTCAGATGAGATGAACTAAGCTCCAACACAAATTTAAAAAACGTGTCCTTCGAGAACATTATCATCTGCTGTTTTTCAATGACAATAAAGCAAATTAACCAAGAGGGAAAACACACACACACACACACACACACACACACACACACACACACAGAGAGAGAGAGATCACCACCTCCATTAGGAGGACAACTGTGATAGGGTTGAACATCTTGACTAAAATAGAGAAGCCATGTTGGGGTAAGCTTTGTATTCACAGCAAGAAAGTGTCATTCGTTTGACAAAAGGAACAGAAAGAGGAATAGCAGCTTATGCTGACCTGCTTTCTGCCTAATGCAGAAAGCAGGATGCTAGGATGTAGACCAACATTATTTTTTTATGAACAACTGAGCTGACCTGGAACAAAAGCATAATTTCTGCTAAATGCGCGCTGTACTGTAGCTATTTGGAAATCTTGTTCCAGTCAACTTAGTTTAGTCTAAAATGACAGTCGACAACGGGTAATGAAGTCTTATGTACACTAATAACATTGGCCCCCAGTCATCTACATACAATATTTACAAGGTTTACGTCATGTCTCAAATCTGCTACAGCCCTTTTTTTTCAAGTAGCAAATTACTTTAACCCTCCTTTCCTCCCAATTTAGTAATTATGCCAGTTGACCTCCCCACACATTTCTGTGTAGAGGCTTGGCCAAGCTGGATGTACCACGGTGGATCTGAACCCTTAAACTTAATGGACAGACTTAATACTAACCCTACCACACAAGTGTCCTCAAAGACAACATTTTACTTTACAGACAATGATTTTGTGCAACCTTTCTGGCCCGGCTGATGATAAGACCTGCATCCAGAGAGGCATCGTGTTTGATGTTTGTCTTCATTGGTTCACTGGTCCGTTGCCCAATCCTGCCATCCCATTGCAAACAACCACACCTGACGATATTGTCTGAAAAGATGTGTATTCCCAGTACCAACGTCAAGCCTAATCAGCTACTGTGCATAACTGTAGTTCCAGGCTTCCAGATGGTTCCTGTTCAGTGTCCCATTGCCTCATTTGATTGGCTTGGCAGCAGATTTGAACGGGAAACACGAATGACACCTTTGCTCGCTGTATGTGTGTTTCCACATTCAAATCCGCTGCCAATCCAATCAAATGAAGCTGTGGTAAAATGAACCGGTACAGGAACTGCCACCTTCTGGAAACCTGGGACTACAGTTATGCACAGAGCCTATTTATGCACCGTAGTACAATGAGTCGCTGACTTGCTTGCGGATCTTCAAGTTAGTTTGAAGATCGGTTCTTGTCGGCAAGCAACACTGTGTTGAGTATATGCCTCTAAACATGAAGGGAGGAGGAGCTGACCTTTCAAGTGCCAGTGCAAATTGGTGCCCTACGCTGTCAAACTCTGATCAAATGACTCATAAAGCAAGCACCCCGGGGTGAGTTGTGAGATGTGGTCGTCATAGAAATGGTGATGTGGGCTGATCGTCCCTTGTATCACGGCAGCAGCAGGAGCAGGCCGTTGGTTACTGACACCGGATCAGAACTCGTCCTCAGAGCTGTCAGCCAATAGCATGGCTTGGTCCTGTCGGGCGGCGCCGGGTTCTCTAGGTTGCTGGGGATGAAAAACGAAGCAAGCGACCAAGAGATGTAAGGTTATTTGCACAGTATAGCATGAATAAAAGGGGGTCTAGGAGGTCGAACCTCTTGAAATAAAATGCTATTTGCACAGTGAATCCTCGGTTTACTCTGGTAGTGTACACATTTAACCTAAAGACATTTTATTGCAAGTCCAACGCGCTTCAGCCAGTTAATGGTAGAAGGGCTTGGTGCTCAACGGGGACAACTTGAATAAGAAGGAAAATACCTGGGTAATTCAGAAGAGACTACCCAAATGAAATACTGGAGCACTCGACTCACTCTGCACAACAAAACAGGACCTTGTTTTGACTCTGAGGGGGACGCAAGTCGAAACGTCAGTCACCACTGTAACATAATAAAATGTGCAGACCCAGTCCAGTGCTCCAGTTTTTTAATTTGGGTAGTCTCTTCTGAAGTACTGAATTTTATCACAATCTCACAACTGCGAGGCGTTGTGATTGGCTATTTGTGGCAAAGAGCTTTGGTGTAGAGGGGAAAAAGAGCAGACTAAGTACAGAGTGAAAAGTAAAGTTTGTTAAGTATTGACGGTTCAAGTGGTTAAATATCTGAAAACACAAATTGACATGAATCCAAAATACACAGATGATTCTGCTGTCAAATGATGAAACTATATGGAATCTATGAAAAGGTTGTGGGGGGTCCCTGCTTCATCTGTCTCTCAACTAAGGGGTCCTTGGCCTGAAAATGTTGAAGAACCCTGATCTTTGGTATTATAGTTATATAGTTTTATACTGACCTGTGGCTGTCTGGCCTTCCTCCTCTGGTGCTTGTAGCTGTTCATTCTCTTACGGTGGATCATCCGGATGCTGTAGAGGGCGCCGACAATCAGCAGGGCCCCTGTGATTCCAATCCCCACAGGGGCCAACATACCTGACACATAGCCCGCCTGCACAGGGAGGATGAGGGGGGATAGAGGTTGATGATGACAGAATACATAACCTTTCTTTCTGTATATACATATATTTAGAATAAATAAATGAAGGCATGACAGTTTTACAATTAGTGATAATGGTCAGCTCGTTAATATGTACTGTAAAGCATGAAACGTGTATAGTGCTTTTCAGAGACAGCAGGGGGCAGTCTTACCTTTTCTCTGATCAGTTCAACCCAACTACGCACTGCAAGAGAAGGAGCGAGGGACAAATAAAACATCTTATGTGTGCAAATTCAGCAGGGAATATCAAAAGCAGAGACATGGACCCCTCCTTGCCCCACAGCAAATGCAACCCTGACACAATAGCTCTCTGTCAGAGGTTCTCAAACGTAATAATTTGTCTGTTGTCGACCCCCCATTTGAAAATGTTTTGTGCCAGGGACCCCCAGAACAGAGGATGTTCAAATTATTTAAAAAAATTGTAGAACGATTTTTGCTATGAACTGCATAGCGGTTTGAGAACCACCGCTCAAAACAGTCTCATTAAAGGAACAATCCACACTCACAGAATACGTTTCAGAGCTTTTACTGTGCCGCAGGAGCAGGTTTTTCATGATTACGGTTGTGGCACATTAGAGTTGGGACGATCTGAAAATTTCATATCACGATTATTGTGACCAAAGAAATCTCGATTTACAATATTATCGCCATAATGAAAATATCCCCAACATCCATCATCCTGGGGCGGAACATTTGCCAAAAAATATCGCTTATCGTCCCTAATTACAAGCTTTGAAACCTATTCTTTGAAGGTGCTGATTGTTCCTTTGATCCTGCATTATATGTTATCCAGATACCCACTGTTGAAGGCCGGTTGACACGGTAGACTCTACATAATCCCTTCATATATCCACTGATGATATATTTATATTAGGTTGTCGTACTTAGCCCCTGGTTGCGCTGCACCCATACAGGGGGTGGGGGGATGATGCTGTATGGGGGTCTGGTTGTGGAGGCCGTCCGGGGCGTTTCTGTCAGATCCTCATCGCTGTCCTCTTCATCGGATTCCTCTGTGTTCTCATCTTCCTCATCCTCGTCTGGCTCCTCTGTTGGGAGCAAACAACAGAAGGTCATGCTGTTGCCAGCGGTGAGTACACTTTACTCAAGGTACTTTTACGTTACTTGAGTATTTCCATTATTAAAAACTATACACTTCTACTCTACTACTGTACATCTCTGGGGCAAATATTGTACTCTTTTGACTCCACAAAATATATTTGATAACTTTAGTTAGTTGCTTTGCAAATGTAGATTATTAACACAAAACATACATTAACCAATGAAGCGCTATTTTATGCTTCTTCAAAAATAGGTGATGCACTGTTACTCAAGTAACATTTTTAATGCAGGACTTTTACTAGTAACAGAGTACTTCTTCTACATTGGTACTCTCCACGACGTGTCTTTAACCCTTCAGCCATTTGGTGGGGGAAAAAAAACTATCTTTATTTGTTTGTTTAGCTTAGCATTGTGAGCTTGTAGATCTGCTGAACACCATTGTGTGACAACATAAAATAACCCTTAAATGGTTCATCTAGTTGTCGATATATAACACTTTTTAAAACATATTTTAACACGCGTTTCTCGGACGTAGCGCGTGGAAGGAACACGTTATTCCAACCAGTTCCTTTCCCCTCCATCAGGCGCCCCGGCTGCGGCATTATTGAGACCAGGATTACGTGCATGTTTTTGTGAGGGTATCAACCCTAGGAGACACGGGGAGAACATGCAAACTCCACACAGAAAGGCCCTATCGCCAACCCCACCTAGGGTGTGGGCGCTGATGGCGCGGAGGAGGAACACGCCGCCAGCGCCCACAGCGTCCCCCGGCGGGAATCGAACCCAGGACCTTCTAGCTGTGAGGCGAAGCGCTAACCACTGCGCCACCGTGCCCCCTAATATTGTACTTTTACTCCACTACAATTATTACAAATTATAAGTTACTAGTTACTTTGAAGATTTTGAATATTATTACAAAACGTACCACTTCAACCCTATATAACGACGACTGAATACAGTCAGAGATCTATGGCGAAACGAGTGAAAAACACTGTCTGCCATGAAGTCCTTGAGGTGTATTACTGCTTTCCTATCCTATCACGAAGGTAATTCTATTGGCCTGGAGCCTCAGGTCCCTGAATAGACTGAATGACACTAGTTGAATTCAATTACATTCCTGGTAGTGTATAAAACAACTGTACAGGGAGTCTGTGAGGCTCAGGGTTGCTGACCACTGGTTCCCAAACAATGGGTCATTGAGTCATGAGTCACAAACCATTTTTAGGTCACAGACCCATTTATATTGAACCTCTGTTTGTTGTTAGATCTTCTACAATTTCTTTACATTATCATTTCAAAATAATAGATTTTTTTTTTTTTTTTTGAGAAACAAGTTCACAGAACGTCGCATCACGATGCATTGCGAGCTTGTGGATCTGCTTATTTTCACCATTGGACAGGGCTTATGGGATTTATTTATAAACACAAACGTATTCTTGTAAGTTTTGGGAACTCCTGGTACTAGACCACCACAAATTTGTCTGGACATAGGACCACAATGGAAACAAGCCCACCAGGCTTTTTGTGTTATCCTTAAGTCAGTGGTTCTCAAACGTTTTCATGTCAAGGACCCCCAAATTGATATGTATTTGGCCCTGGAAACCCATGTGAAAATGTTTTGGGCCAGTGAGACCCCCAGAAGAGAAGATAATTTAAATGTCCAAACATGTTTGAGATGTTTCCAAATTTGTTCCAAAATAGCAGATGTGCAAGCTTGCAGCGCGGCCAGTTGTAGATCTGCTATTTTGAGACCCCACTTTGAGAACAACTGGTACAGTATAAAGCGTACTTTTTTGGGCAAACTGCTAATACAGTATTCAATCAATCAAATAGGGATTTCCAAAGACCCTCTCTCGCATCACCCATTTCACCTCTCTCACCTTTCGCCGACAATCTCGTCGCGTCTGTCTCCGCTGGGGGCGGGGCCACAGACGGACCCGAGGGCCTGATTGGAGGATCCGGCTGCGACTCGGCAGCGCCGGACGTCTGCCAAGGTGACATCCAATCTGGCAGCAGGAGGGGCGGGGGGGCGGGCGGCGAGGGACGAGCGGCATCGCCGCCCGTCTCCATGGTGACCGGAGGCCGGTCGAGGTCCGCGTCCGCCAGGAGGAGCATCCCTGCCGTCGCCATGGCAGCCAGAGGCTGCGAGCTGACGGGTGGCATCAGGGTGACCCCCGCCGCCGGTACGCCCCCCTCCTCCTCCGGCGTGACAGCATCCTCAAAGGGCTCGAAGATGAGAGGCAGGGCCTCCGAGGACATGGTGCCCTCGGTGGCTTCGTCCTGAGACAGCGGGGCCACCGTGTCCTCTGCGACGAGTCACATCAACAACACACACACAGCACAGGGAACAGAGGGAGCCGTCACGCCACACACAGTCGCACAGATTCTGCCACTTTACGAGTGCCTGAGCACACTTGAGTTTTGCTGTGCCTAACGAACAAATGGTTGCTGTCAGGCAGAAACCTCTTATCTCCATAATCCATATGCAGTATATATATATTTCATAAATTAACGCCCCACTTGATCATACTACAGCGTCACATAAAAGTGTCAAAAGATAGCAGATCCGCAAGCTCGAAACGTGTTTTGAGCTTGTAGATCTGCTACTTTTGCTATTCTTGAATTTGAATCCTAAAAAGTAACAGTTTTGGACATAATGAGGTATTGAGGTTTCCACCCGACAGAGACGAATTTCAGGTAAGAATTATAAAGTTGCAGACTGTCAAAAGAGAAGCTGTTCACACTCTTACTGTATCCATTATGCTAGTTATACTAGGCAGATTTAAGTTTGTTACTTGTTCACATACCAATTTTACACTCTCAAGGTTAAAGTATCACTGAGGATTTCGCAGTGTAGAATGGGGTCCCAGAGATAACCCATAGACTTGCAGACCTGGAAAAGGGTCTATTTGGACCGCTGATGCAACTTCCCTGTGTTGAGAACCCAATGGTGGTGGTTTAGACAGATGCTAGGTTTGACGTTTGCCTCACCACCTGCCTGGTATCCATCCATAGTTACCTAGTAGCGTCTAATTGTTTTCTTTGCACTCAGTACGTGACCATTTACCCTGTCATTTGTGGGTTCATGCTATTTGATCTTGCACTATAAATTGTACATTTCCTTTGGTCCAAAACATTTCCTTGGACTAGCCTAAATAGGCCGTACGAAGACTACTGCAATCCTTTTACATAATACTACTTTGGGATTTTTCTAGACAGTTTCCTTTCTGTTGGGTGGAAAGCTTCGTGAAACAGACAGTCCCCACAGGGATGCCAGGAACACACATTGGCGCAGACAGAGTCCTTTAATCCATCTCCCTTGCCTTGTATTACTGAATAATAGCCTGCCTCGCTCTTTACAAAAGATTGGATGGAAAAAAGGAACACAGAGAGAAAGAGAGAGAGACAGAGACAGAGAGATGAGAATAGACGACGACAGAGAGAATGGAGAGAGGGCTATAGGAGGAGAAAGGTTGAATTCTCTGCAGACTTGTATAATGCACTCTAACGCTGTGTCTTTCTTTGGCAGTAATTCTAATTTATTTTCAGAGTGGGGTTCAGGAATAGAAAGTAATTAGACTGCCACAAGTCCCCGCTGGGGGTTGGAAGTGGCATGCAGAGAAGCAGGGCGCCTCTTTGCTGATCATCAAAGGCGATCTGCAACTGGATGTGTCATTTTCATTCCCCGGTGCCTTGTCTTGAAAGCAACCGAAATGCAATGTCAAATGAGATGAAAAATTCAGCTCACCATCAAACCAAGTCAGTGGTGGAGATTCTTACAGGGTCACAGTGACTTAACCACATGAGCCCTGAAAAAACAAAAGCTGATTTACATTGTGAGAATGTAGACTTTCAGAGAATCGATTTGGTGTTGAGGGAAAAAAGAGTCAGCCAATTATGAGCCCTGGGGGACCCCTGTCACCTAAGTATATAAGGTTTAAGTGGCTACATATAATGTAATATTCCATTGCCAGAGAGTGATATTCCTGTGCTTCCGTCTTTGCTTTGCATTGTTGTTCAGTTCGCAAATATGGAAATAATTAACAAGGAGATATCTATAGACCGCACTCTGTCAAGGTGCCAACTTGCTTCTTGTGCACTGCAATGTACAGTATATACACATTATGTGTATACAACCTATTTGATCATGCACCTGTGCATCATTTGGACATACCTCCGCTCTGTCTCGCTGCCTCAGTCCAAAGGGTTTCTGGGCCATCCTGTCTGAGCATCAGGTTTGGTCCAATATCAGACAAGAGAGGACCTGGGAGTGTAGAGATAGTCAACCCCTCTTGGCTCCAGGCTGACAGTGGCATGGGAGTGAGAGGTGAAAGAGAGGGTGACGATGAGAGGGGACTGAGGGGAGAGCCACTTTTGGAGGTCAGCCTCTCCATCCAAGCAGGAGGATCCATGGATGATGGTCTGCTTTCCTCCGGTTCGTCCTCCCGGAGAGAGGTGCCAAACCTGGTCAGACTTCCTCTTCTGTACCCCTCATCACTTGGGCCGTTTCCCAGCGAAAGGCGTTTGCTCTCCAGGGGCACGGCCCCCAGGCTGAGTGCCTGTGGCTGTGGTGGCACCGTGGCGGATTCGGAATATCTCGACAGAGCTGGTTTCGGTGTATTCGTCACCACAGTCATCTCCTGTTTCTCCCTGGCAGAAGTTAACATGGCCTCAACGTCGACAGGTGCAGCTTTCAGCTCCTCTGCGGAGGAGTCTGTCGAGCGCTCTGAAGCTGTATCTGCCCGTTTTTGGGTTTCTGCCATCTCGAATGAACTCTCCGAGGAAGCCCTGGCGGTCTCGGTTTGGTTCCGCTGGCTTCGTGCCTCCCCACCAGCCTCGTGTGGCACAGATCCTTCATCAAGGCTGTCCTCGTTTCCAGCCTGAATCACGGCAACCGCCCCCTTAGATTCTGTGCTTTGTCCATCTGTGCCACCCTCTCCTCCCTCGTTCACTGGGAGTCCAGTCACACGTTCCCGCACGTCACGGGCAGACCTGTCTGAATCCAACATACCGACATTCACACCTGTGGCTGGTGTGGATGCATCGGGGGTGACTGAGCCGGCACACTGTCCACCACATCCGCTGTCCGCCGTGGAGGATAGGTGGGTGTGGTGGAGCGGGACCGGGGTGCCGTAGATGCAGAGACAGGTCCCAGCCAGGAGGAGGCGGCGGAGAGTCCCAGACATCTCGACCTCCTCTCCTCCACTTCTGGGGAAAGTGGTTTAAAGTGGTTGCCCGAGTTCTCACAGCCAAGCCAATGATGTCGAGCTCTAATGTATGGCGAGGATGAGCCAAGTCCCGGACGATGCCTGCAGGTGCATGCATACACTCTCAGCCAACCAGCAGATACATAAGTACAAGAGGAGAAAAGAGGACAGGGCCAGGAAGGAATTGGGAAAGAGGTGGTGGCAGGTCACATTGCTGGTGTGTGCAGTGTCTGCAGATGAAAGAGAATAAGCACAAATATATTATTAGTTTAAAAAACACATTTATTTCTGAGTGTTAACCTATTCTATGATAATAACCACAGATAAGAGGATTAAGAATGCCTTCCAATAAGCCTTTGCTTTGATCCCGTGGTGGCTGCAGATTTGAATATAGATCATCTCATTTGGCTAATTTATCTTTAGCCATACTGTTCCATGTCATGTGTCATCACATGGTGTCTGTCTGCATTGCACAGTGTTCTTGTAAACAGTGAGCACAGAGAAAAACACGCACATACGGGGGGGGGGGGGGGGGAGGAGGAGGAGGAGGTAGCCTACAGCCAGGGATGGAGACAATCTGACACAGCAATCCTTTGCACCCATCTGCACTTGAGAAAACTATAAATAGCATCACCGGGTTCTCCGTCTGTCCGCACAGTTCTTATTAACTGGATCGACGGATGTGCAATATTTGAATAATGCAAGGTTCTGTTACAGTCAAGAGGCTTAGGCTATGTCATAAAATTCAGCATTAAAAATCATAATCATCGTCATTTGAATTGCTTTCATGGTGATGTAGGCTACCCAGTAACAATAACAAACATCGAACCTTCCTTAAGATGTTCAAATTCTAGACAGATTCTAGAATTGTTGACGGGGGTGACACCCTTTCTTTCATGTTGTTAAGTCAGACAGAGACAGGCGTCTGAAATGAATCAACACCAGCCCCGACCGACGGTGCATCAATAACACAACGCACATTCCCTCTGATCGATGTAGTTCAGGTATATATATAGGCGAGGCTACTCCACATTACAAGAGCAGCCAATCGACTTATCAAACATATGGATTTATGCAGAGACCAGTAAACAAATCCCCACTGCAGCGGTGCTGAAATCATTTGAAATGGTTGCACTGACTGCAATGTAACACACGCACAGCTATCCTATTCATATAGCTCTAACCGAATAAATCCTGTCTTAAAATGCATCTGTTATTTCATGGAATTCTTGCTGTCTGAATAATGCATTTGCATCCTGTTCAAAAATAGCCTACAAGCGCGGCGCTATCAGTGCCGCGCTATGAGCTTGTAGATTTTTGTTGGAAAATCATGAACATTTGTGCAAATCTTTGAATATATTTTAATAACGTCACAAAAGTCACATTAATAGCCTATGCCAAATAATAAAGCATGTTCTTACCATCCACAGATCATGTGGAACTGGAGGCGAGCGCATGCAGAGAGGGTCGTTTCATAATCTATCGAATTTCCCAGTTTCGCTTCACCTTAATATTCCAAGACAGAGATCGCGGAAAACAAGCCGAGGGACCATTAACGTCATGCTATGAAAGTTGCCTGGCTGTAGGCCTACGTAATGCGCGCGTCTGGAGTTCAGTGGTGGAAAAAGTATAGGCTATAGGCTACTCAAATGATTTACTTAAGTAAAAGTATAAATACTGCAATGTAGAAACACTCTGTTATAGGCCTACAAGCAGTATTCAAAATGTACATGAGTAAAAGTACAACAATATTGGCATCAAAATGTAGGCTTACATTACAGTCAAATTAATCAAAGTGAGTACAAATCATTTGAGATGCAGCATAGTGAGCTTGTAGATCTGCTATTTTCAAATTGCCGAAATGTATAGGGCTGAAGTGGGTAATGGCTATGCTTTGTCATAGGCCTAATCAAAATCTACAAAGTAGGCTAACTATAGTAGCCTATGTTTTCAAATGTAGTAAAAGTACAATATTTGGAAATTGGAAATGCTCCAGCAAAGTAAAAGTACATGAAAAGTGTACCTAAGTAGGCCTACAGTAGACTACTTTAGTAAATGTACTTTGTTACTTTACACCACTGCCATGTCATATGCAGCGTCAAACTAATTAATTGATTATTTAGCCTATAAAGTTCCATTTAGTTTCCCTTTAGACGAGCATACGACTATAGCACTGTAATTAGTCAGTAGGCTACTGTTAGTCAGTAGGCTATTCATCATAACACTGTAATTAGTCAGTAGACCACTCATCACATAACATGTTTTTGTGTCGTTGCCAAAGAGACATAATGACATGTACCTGGTGCTGAATGGACAGCTCCTTAACTTCAAGCAGAGCAGGTAGACTACAATCTCTTTCAAATTAAACCCACTTATTGTTTTATTTCACTCATATCCATAGAGACAATTAAAATCAGCAACTTAGCCTACAATTTAACGAACCAAGTATGCTAGAAAGCTTATTTTCTCCTATTAGAAAAAAGAAGAAAAAAATTGTCGATTTATTATTTGCTTGCTTTGGTAAATTTTTTGAGGTGTAAAGCAATTTCAAAATACAGTGCTTGATAGCATCTAAAATGTCGTGCGCTGTAATAGAAATATTCAAATGATTGCATTTATGTTTTATTCATTTTCCATTTTGCTCAGGCGATCTGAACGGACGTCACGTCGCTAGGTTTCGAGGACCCTCCCAGCCCAACCCAGCTGGAAGTGAATCATTAGATAGGAGGATTATTAATATTAACCATATTTATTTCTAACTAATTACTGAAAAGGCTACTAAAATGCCCCTGTATGAAGGCTTGGGCAGTGGAGGTGAGAAGACTGCGGTCGTCATTGACCTGGGAGCCGCTTATACAAAGTGAGTAGCAACCGTTAGCTGTCACTGCTAACATCATGATGCTAATGTAAACAAGTTGTTACTACTTGACTTGAGTACTTAACATGTCAATAACGTTGAAGTTAATTAATACCAGTAACCGATGTGCCCTGTTTACCTGTTTTTACCATAGAGTATATATTAGGTTTTTACCTGGCAGAAAGCTGCTAGCATGTTGTTAGCCAGAAGGCTAGCAAAATAAATCTGCTGCCCAAAAATGATTGCGGGGTAAGGTTGAGGGATCATTTATGTAATGCTGTGGGTTTCAAGCCTTTTAATATCAAGGTCCGTAATTCTTTTGGCATTTGAGCCACGGACCACCATTTGATGAGATTTAGCCTCTCAGAGCCCAAACTTTTATTGTATTTTTTATCATTGCTTGGATAGAATTTTGTTTTGTCTACAATTACATGCATTATTGATGTGGTAGCTTAGCCTACCATAGGACTTTTAACAGGTTAATCAAAATAACAATTCTTGGACATTCTGTAATTATGAAAGTTAAGCAATGCAGGTGTTTAACAATAATTTAACTCTTGAGAGCGTAAAATGAAAGCAATGTAGATATATTCTAATTGATCTACTGTATGTACTATGCTCAGAATGACTCTGTGTTGGGTCTTTTTCATGATACAATTATAGTCAACACCTCCCTGAGGCAGGTCATATGCAATCCATGTGGCCTATTTGTTTTTTGCTGTGTTCACTGTTAAAACACTGGCAGCTTTATAAGTAGGGGGCAGCAGTGGCTCAGGGGTAGAGTTGTCGTCTTAGAACACAGAGAGTTCCCAGTTCGATCCTGGGCTCCCCAGAGGTGTCCTTGAGCAAGGCTCTGAAGTCTGAACCCCTTGTTGCTCCGGGTGGGCAGATTGGTTCCTTGCATGGTTTCCTCTGCCATCGGTATATGAATGTGTGTGGGTGTGTGTGAATGTAATGCACATCCCTGTAAAGCGCCTTGGATAAATGAGCTATATAAATGCACCATTTGTCACATGCTCATAGAAGTACAAGTAGTGAAAATTGTTGGTCATGCTCCACCAGACAGCAATGTCCAATGTATATGATCAGGGTGTCTGTGGGTCCTTAATGTTAAGGACAGTGTTTCTCAAAGTTGGGTTCCAGGGGTCCCAAGTCAATGATATAGCATCAAAATCAGTTTCAACCTATTTTACACCTGGCTTTATGAACATTTCTGATCTATAAGCTGTGTCCATAGCGCCGCGGCACGTGGGGAGTTATGTGAGCTATTTTTTGAAAAAGTCCCTTTGGCAGACAATACTGTCTGGGGGTGATTAATCAATAACAATACCGGATCTACATTACAAGCTGATCTAAAACCTCGGGCTGTCCTTCTGACATAGAAATGCTTTGTGTTGTAGATGCGGCTTTGCAGGAGAAACGGGGCCCAGGTTCATCATTCCAAGCGAGATCCAGAGGCCAGGGCAGCAACAGGTGAGATCTTAATCATAAACCCTAAACCCTAAATGTTTGACCTGACCGGAGTTCCTCAGTGCTCTGCTAGGGTTTAGGGTATCTTCTGTTATTGTGGGGAAAGCTTTAGCTGTAAATAGCTGATCGAAATGCTCACAACGAATGCAGCGCGGCTATTTTCGTGCCTATTTTCAGCGAAAGCTTTCTCCCAAATACGGATGCTGGGGTTTAAGTGGTTAATTAATGACTCCTGATACTGTTATATTCTTAAGCCGTGTTGCAGGAATGTATTTTCATCCCTGCTTGTTTCCATTGCAGGCCATCAAAGTGGTTCAGTACAACATCAACACAGAAGAACTGTATGTCAACCTCAAAGAGTTTATCCATATGCTGTACTTCAGGTGAGCTACTGTTATCCTTCTTAACTACAGTACTACATGTGGTACTTCATGTTAGATTAGATACTGCTATGCCTTGTAAATACAGACTTAACATGGCTCTACTTTGTATCATGGATGTGTAGTAAATGCAACAAAAAAGGAAAACATCTCCCATTAGAATTTTATGTGTGATTTATGCCCAGACTGAAAGTTTAAAACATTTAATAATTACTTACTGTAATATCATGAATCTGTATTTATGACATTCTTTCCTGCCTTGAGACTTTCCCTAAATCAACGATTACTAGGTTTTCGTTGATGTTTTTATTGACAAAAATACGCATGAACATACCTGTATACATTATTTGTACATATCTGTTAACTTGATAAAGCTGGAGGAGGGGGGGTGGGGGGTCGTTAGCAGAGACATACAAACAAAATGAATCAACAATAAAGACATTGTGATTATGTATGTAAATCAAAACATTCCAAATAGTTGTGCCTCAAAATGTAACCAAGAAAATTGGAATTGACTGGTTTGGATTACATAACAGGCACCTCTTGGTGAACCCTCGTGACAGAAGAGTGGTCATCATCGAGTCCATCCTCTGCCCGTCCCACTTCAGAGAGACCCTCACCAAAGTCTTCTTCAAGCAGTTTGAGGTACTAGGGCCCATGTTGAGTCTGGTTGTGACATGATCTTACATTTCTACACTTGTAAACATGTGATGTGACAATAAAGTTGTAGCAAATTACCCTTATTTCAAAGGAGACCACAGCTGGGTTTTCATGTAAACTAACATCCAGAATGCTATATTTGTGGAATAACATTTATAAACTGTTAATTCAAAGTGCTTCACATACCAGCCAGAGGTATTCCTGTTGTAACTTACATTTAAGTTACATTTATATATTAAGAGCATCACATGATATAGATTAAAATTGTTATACTGTACATGCTGATAATTTACCATTTCAGTATTAACCACATAGCCCTATATACTTTGTTGTACAACGAATAGAAAGAATGTGTGCTGCCACTAATGACAAGCCCAAAATATGGATGCCAAGTTGAGAGATGTAAAATGTAAAGTACTGTATCGACACACTGGTGCTTTTAGAGTTTCATTCTGTTTGGTGATACTTTGCAGGTGCCCTCGGTGCTGTTCGCCCCCAGTCATCTGATGTCCATCATGACCCTGGGTATTAACTCTGCCCTGGTGATGGACTGTGGTTACACAGAGACACTGGTGCTGCCTGTATCCTTTACTTGTTGACCTGGAGTGAGGAGGTATTGGATTAAACGTGCATAAAGGTTATTGGCCTATAGTTTGCCAGTAAGCGTTAATCTTCATCGCCAAGGTTTGACACACAGAAGCGAAAACGGTACCACTGCCGCTAACCAACTGTGAAGGTGAGCCTGATGAAAAGGGAAAACCTTCTCACCCAAGAACACTGGATTTTATTGCATTTCATTTGGCCATTTTACCTTTGGTTTGTGCACCCCAATGTAGACGATGGAAACCTTGTATCCTGTCTACATGGTTCTCCAAATAAGTGGAATAGTAAAAGTGCTAAGTGCATACATGCTTCCATGGATATTTACTACATTGCCACCTTTGGTGGTAATGTTCTTCTGTTCAGCAAGTGTTATTTTATTCATGCCTTTGTAAGAAATGTCTTTATTATTTAGTTTGCCTGTTAGATATGGCTGTCACTGGCAAATCAGGAACTCCGCACGTGGTTTTGGCTTGTAATACTGAATGTCAGACGATTGTCGTTAGTATTTGTCAGCTAACTGCACCATTTTACCGCTCTCAAACTACAGTCTATTATGCCATCTATCTTTAATCTCACTCCAGGCTGATTTCTGAAGTTTCTTTATTCAGTTCTATATTGGATTATTTACTCCTTTAACTGTGATATCAGGTCTATGAGTGCACTGCTATTCTTCCGGCCTGGGAGGCCTTGCCTTTGGCTGGGAAATCCATTCACAAGTAAGTAACCTATTAATATATTTCAACTTTTTAAATACAATTCCCTTCATTTGACACATACTGTGTGTGACAGAACAGAAGACTAAGAGTACAGGACCTCTAGCTTTCTATCTTTGTATTAACTGAACATCTTGTCACTGTATCATGAGGATTTCCACAGAGGCCCATTCACTTATATGTTTCTGTTTGAAAACACATCTTGCTACATTTTCCCTTATTATCCACACTTTCCCTTCTGATTAATACGTTTCAGTATGTTCATAGATAATCAGGCTTCTGATTATAACTATATTAATTATTAACATGGTGTGCAGGTTGGATGCTTAGACATTACAGGCTGAAGGCTCCTGTACATGCCTGCCTGACAATGTAAATACAATATACACTACATACAGGTATACACATTTCCTGTTTAGTCCTAAACCTGAAAACGGTAGCCTAAGAATGATACTCAACATGTTTGGTGTGTTGTTGTGACCATGACAGCATTTGTGCCTTTTAGCACAGTCACACGAACACACCGACAAAACGGTCCCAGTGAAAACAACATCGTCTAGATGCAGCAACCATATAATGGGAGCCAGTGAAGCCAGTGCAGTGGTGGGGAAACGACCAAGCATGCTGCAGCATTCTGGATCAGTAGATGTTTGAGAGAGCATGCCGGCAGACCAATAAAGAGAGAGTTGCAGTAGTCAAGCCTGGAGATGACTGAAGCTTGGATAAGCAGCTGCACTCCTTGGTGGGGAAGGGTCTGATCCTCTGGAGGTTGTTAACCTAGACTAGAGGATCGAGTGATGGCTTTGCCTTGAAGGACAGCTGACTATCCAGGACCACTCCCAGGCTCTTGGCAGTTTGAACAGGAGTCCCCAGGGTGTTGTAGATGGAAATAGGGAAGATCCTGCAGGAGGCAAGACCTGTCGGGGAAGAAAAGAAGTTGGATTGTTACGTTTTAGTGTAAATTAAGTTAAACCCTGAGGTTTTTGGTCCTATATTGGAAATGCCTTTAAAGTTTTTAAGATGTGCTTGTTAGCTGTTGTAAATGCATACAGTACATGACTATGTGTACTATTCTTGTAGAGAATTGGATGGACTTCTGGTGGAGCAGTGCACAGTGGATACAGACTCCAGTAGTGGACAAAGTGTACCTACTGTTATTGGTAAGTTCCGAACAATGGATTGATTGATGATTTTAGGCACTTTCGATCAGGATTGTCAAACAGTCTGATCTGTCATGTGGGATGATGTTGGGAAGAAGAATCCATGACCATTTCATCTGTACAACAGCCAGCTTATTCCACTCTCTCCCAACTGATGCTGTAGTCTGCATCAGCAGTCTTTTGTGTGTACTATAGATCGATTTCTCAGAGCGGCAACCATAACTGCGGTGTCAAGCAGCACCTACAGTATGTGTGTGCGCGTGCGTGCGTGCGGCTGTGCACCAACACCGAGGCTTGACTTCCAACTTTTTGATTGATTGAATACTTCATTTGTCAAAAGTCTAAACCAGCATGTGGTACAGTCAGACATTAAAGCTAAAAGGATGACACAAAAAGTCCTGGGGACTTGTTTCCAACTTGTTTCCGTTGTGGTCCTGAATCATAAATAAGTGCAGCTTTTAGGATAAATATAGAACCTTACTAAACCACAACAAAGACTTAGTTGCAGTAGTGGAGTTATAGAAAGTGGTCTTGTTTGGTTTTCAGTTACCTGTAGTTTCCTTTCTATTCCTCAGGCTCCATTCCAGAGGAGACTGTGGAGGATATAAAGGGTAGGTTTTTTCTTATTTGATTTTCTTTCCTTTGGCTCCCGTAAGGATAACCAGACACTTTTTATCTATTACTGCCCTAACAAAGCAAACCTAACCTTACCGAAAGTGTTTTTTAATCCATTTCTTGACTGTATTGCATGTATTTTAATTTGTAATTGTATGTCCGTGAAGCTCTTTTTGAAAAGTGCTATAGAACTTAAGTTTATCGTTTAATGTTTAAGAAATGTAACTCTTTTGTCTGTGTTGTGCTGCTCTGCTTACAGTCAGAACATGCTTTGTCAGTGACCTACAGAGAGGACTCAAGATACAAGAAGCCAAATTTAATTTGGATGGCACAGCTGAAGTAAGTGCACCCTCACTGGGCCTTTTTAATGAAACGTGCATGCGATCACGTGCTTGTACAACTGTTTCTGCAAGCGTAGTCTGATTCATCGTTCTTCTTAACTCATTTGCTGCCAAGCCCGAAAATCCCGTAAAAATCCCATTGTACCTCCCTGCCAAGCCCGTAAATCCCGAAAAAAAAAAAAAAAAAAAAAAAAAAAAATGTTTTTCTTTAAAAAAAAAAAATTTTTGACCCCAAAAAATGTTGTAGGCATGATAGCAATCGCGAAATCGCATGTTTAACCCCCATAGCAACCCCATCTTTCAAGCATGGCAGCCATCTTTGTTTACATTTTAGGAAAACAATGGCTGTTATCTCATGAATGCCTGAACGGATTTCCATTCGGATTTTTTTGTTTGAAAGCTGTGAGCAATGTGGACACACGTGGTGCATGATCTAGGCATGGGTGTGCATGATCCGTGCACTATGAATTACATGGAAGTCTATGGAGACTTATGGCAGGTGGGAGTACGAAGGTATTGTTAAATGGCAGCAGATGAGTTAACACAATGTGTTCATTAGAAAGATGCAAAGGCACTTTAATAGAATCCTTTATTATCTATGCAAAATCCAAGTTCAGTAGTGTCAAACCTCACTAAAAAATAGTTAGCCAAATTGTGGCCACATTGGCAGAAAGGTTTTGCAACTTCCTAACTTCGTTTTGTAGTACAGTGCCAGACCATAGACGCCACCTGCACCTGAGGCTGCGGTTATGTACAGTAGTTAGGTTATTAAACTCTAATAGCAATAAATCCAACTATCCTGCATATCAGTTTCATATCAAACCCCTTTTTCTTCTTACTCTGCAGGAGGCTAGCTATATAAGAGTGTGCCCATCTGTCCACAAGCTAAACTTGAATACCGCTGCATGGATCTGTGCCAGCCTTTGTACCTCCACTTATTTGTTTCACATGTTTTGATATATTTACTAATAATATCGGTGCCGTCGGGCAGAAACCTCTCCATATCTTAATGTTTTTTCATAAATGAATGCCCTACTTTATCACATTATTATTAGTGTCTCACAAAAGTAGCAGATCCACAACCTTGAAAACACGACGCTTTTTGAGCTTGTAGATCTGCTACTTTTGCTGCTTTTGAATTTGAATCCTGAATACTTTTGGATGTATGAGGTTTCCACCCGATAGAAACGAAATGTATGGAGGTCAATGATCACGTTGAAACTCCAATTTGAAGTCACACTTGTGTTAGTAATGACATTGTAGACAACTGACGCCACAGGTTCGCCACATGAAGTCCAAGATCCACATTAGAGCCACACTGTTCCCATGTGTATTGCAAGATCCACATTTAGTTTTTTTATCATAGCGACATTGCGATACCGTTGTACTACGGAGTATAATTATGTTTCTCTCTTCTTGTTTGCACATGAGCCTATGGTCAAAGTGCCTTTCATGGTGTTAAACTACTGTATGTCAATTATTAGTGTGGTTACTATAGGGAACACACTATTGTTCTAGGTCTGTGAATTCTTTGCCAGCAAAGTGAACCAGCTTTTTGTTAACCTTTGCACAACAAAAAAGTTAAGCTTTTTGGTCATGCTTCACTTGACATCACAATATGCAATACTTTTTGGTCTGGATTTTTATTAAACTTATTTGCCTTTTGTATGCACTTGTAGCGCCCAGCCCCGCCCCCTGATGTTGACTACCCGTTGGATGGGGAGAAGATCCTGCATGTCAAGGGATCAATCAGGTATCTGAACAAATTACTACAATCCAGGATTTATTTAATAGATTAAAACATTATTTTAGTAATATGATTTAGAGTATGATGACTGTAGAGTATGATAATATAATATACGTAACTAGAACCTTTTATGCAGTGGTTGAAGGTGGTCTCCATACTCTTACTTGAGGAATTTAGAGGTATTGGATAGGACACATACTAGTTGAGAAGTAGTATTGCCTGCCTGTCTCTCAGTTGAGCTCACAGTTTCCCGCATGTTCGAATTCCAGGTAGGACATAAAGGGTAGGGATTTCTATTTAAAGGAAGTTGAGAAATTACACCCTACAGGCCTAGTTATGAAACATAGTGGGAACGATCAGTCGACTGCCTCTATTAACCCATTTAGACCAGAGGCTGATTCTAAAAATGTCTTCTAAATCCTTACAGTTTTCTGAAACTTATGCCATATATGTATATAGCCAAAATCTAAAAAGACACGGTTGCTTTCCCGGATTGAATGGTTTAAGAGATTAGCTTTTGGGTTGTAAAGATCAAAGTTAAAATGACATAACTGGTCATTAGGCTAATTTTTGTTCTCGAGGACATTGCTTGCCTTTACTGTCCTGCTAGGTCTCTGTACAGTAGCATGGCTAATAAAATGAGCTGGCCAATTTAATGTGATTACTATCAGCCTTCAGTTCCGTCTGCTGTTGCTAATTAGGTTGTCTTCTTCCAGGGACTCTGTGATGGAGATGCTGTTTGAGCAGGACAACGAGGAGAAGAGCGTGGCCTCTCTCATACTTGATGCCTTGGTGAAGGTAGAAGAGAGCTTATTTGTGTGTTTTGTGTTGTTGAATGACGGGAGAGGAGGCATGAGTGTGTGTGTCAAATAGATTTTTGACGCTGTAGTACAGTAGTTCTCAACCTGTGTGTCGGGACACCCATGGGGTCCCCAAATTATGTTGGGGGTCCCCAGATTATTAACTTAATGTGCAATGTTGTTTTCTCACTCAACAGTAAACAAACCAACATAAAGTTTAAGTAGAGGGTACCGGTATATCTGCACATTTCTACTGTGATAATTTAAGGACCTTTTAATACCTCAAAGATGTCAAATTAAACAAATTGTCAAATATTAGTTGCGAGGCGTTGTGAGCATGTAGATCGGCTATTTTCACAACAGAACCATGTTATACAAAATGCAATGCCTCAACTCTTAGTGCTCGTCAGGGTGAGGCGGTCCCCAGTTCAAATATGATTATTTTGGGGTTCGCGGTCTGAAAAGGTTGAGAACCACTGCTGTAGTATGATGTAGTAGTAGATTGTTAATTTACGGGGAAAAAAAAACACAAAATGTTAAAATACGGAGGTAAGAGGTTTCAGCCCGACAGTAACACCAAGCAATGGAAGCTCCAGTGAGATGCGAGCAGCAGCATGTGGTACCAGGTCATACCAGGACAAGCTAATCAGTCTCTATAAACATGACAGCAGAGAGCTGTCAGACTGATGCATTGGTTAGGCAGTTACAAGGCTTTAAACAGAAGCCTTGTATCTGCCTTGTACTGAGCCTGCGATTCGTGTCAGTATTTACTCCACAGATTGTATGTGTGTTTATATTTCTCCCCAATTGGAGATTAAAATGTCCTTGTGTCATCTTTTGAAGTGCTTTTTGCTTTTGCTTACACAATGAGTGATTTTAACCTGATTCAAAAACGTACTTGTCAGCAGATGTTTTGGATCAACCCAACCACACAGGACTTATTGTATATCTTTATTCAGTACACATTGTATATCTTCATTCAGGACACAATGTACACATAAACATACGATCAGAGATCTCCACCTACTGCTGCTGATACGTCTGGGGAAATCTAAATTCAATGTATAGATGGACTTGAACAGTGGCGGCCACTGAAAAACCTACACCTACTGCTTTGAAACATAATATGATATCACTTAATTTACACATGTACGCCAGTGTTGCATAGTGAAAATAGATTGCTATTTTATGTCAGGCTCAAGTAGTTAAGAGATTGCCATTATATTGCTGCGAACTGCATTGTTGAGCGACAAATTTAGCTTTAGTCCACTTGGAATAGTGCTATACTGCAAGTTAATGAAGCTATACAAGATGTACTGTACCACCAGATCTGTGCTGAGTTACATAATCCCTCGTGAAGCATCAGTTCTGTTCACTAGGGAAGGTACTGCATGGACCTTCATTTATCACAGCTGGTTTGTACCTAAGCCGGGACTTTCTGATGGCTAGATGGTGCATAACATTCCCCTGTGGGTATCATCTAAGTGTGTTTGTGTGTGTGTGTGTGTTCATCTCCTCAGTGCCCCATTGACACCCGTAAGGTTCTGTCTGAGAACCTGCTGGTGATTGGAGGCACAGCCATGCTGCCAGGCTTCTTGCACCGTCTGCTGGCTGAGATACGCCTCCTGGTGGAGAAACCCAAGTACTGCAATGTCCTCGCTACCAAGAGCTTCCGAGTGCACTCCCCGCCCGCCAAGCCCAACTGCACGGCCTGGCTCGGAGGTAAGCAGTAGGTTCTATTCCTGAATACATATGCAACATACAAACAAATACATATGGGATCTTAATAATAAGGCTTATTTCTATAGTACGTTTCATACAAATATGATGCTCAAAGTGCTGTACATAAAAAAGGGAAATAAAATTAAGTTCAGACTAAAAAAAAACAAAGCAATAACAATAGATATGATGTCATTAATAAAATAGATGAGATTAAAAAGAAACATCAAGGACAGTGCTTTGGGCAGGGGATATTATGACGGTAAAAAGGTGGTATTCATACATGTATTTTTTATTAACACAATGCCTGCCAAGGGTTAAAAAAAAATCTATCTTAGTACTGCCCGGCTTTTTACAAAAAATTAAAATGAAAATAAAAAAAAAATTAAACATTTTTTGAAAAAAAATAAGCTCTCAGAAGATGTCCATTGCCCCCTTGCAGTTGGCAGAAAAATATAATCAACCCCAAGAAAAATCTATTTTTAGATTAACACACACAAACAATTACAGCATGTGGATGGTGGCCATTTTGGCAGCCATCTTGAAGAAGGTGTGCAGAAAGCTGATTACATGAATAACATTTTTATAATTTTTTATCAGCATCACAGGCTGCCCAAAGAGCTGTGAACACATTGCTGTCTCATATATTAGTGAACAGTGCCCCCCAGTGGCCAAAAACGGTAGAACGTACAGTAACGTGTAAGGCGGTAGATAGCTGGGCAAAATAGAACGTTTATAAACGTGTAAGGCGGCAGATGTGTTAAAGAAGTATGGTGGAGTTTTGTGGCATATTTAGAGAATGTTGCATCCAGAGTTTCCGTTAGCCGGTATTTGCCGGCCATTGACCGTTAAAATGTTTAATTGGCCGGTTATTCTAAAGATCACCGGCCAACGTGGCCGGTTGGGAAAATGCTGTAAGGCTATTTCATCATTTAAGCTTATTAACTCTTTGAGTGCCACCCCGTTCACCACTAGAGGGCGCCCAGTGGCCATAGAAAATCCCATAGAGATATGCTGGTATATGCAGAAGCCCTGCAGCCATGACTTGCCTGAACACTTTCCTTTGTGCATGTACAGGAAGAGGATGAAGTTAGCTTGAAGTTAGCTATTGGTTACCAAGCATTTTAGAAGCCTTATTTTCGTCAACTTAGCCATGATTAAACCTTGCACAACTCATGCATGGGAAAAAAACAGAGAAGAATGAGCTCTAAAAAATCCAATGCAATCCTGGATTGCATTGAAGTGGATTTGTGCAGTTTGTTCACAGCTTTCAAACAAAAAAATCCGATTGGAAATCCGTTCAGGCATTCTTGAGATAATCGCCATTATGTTTTACATGTTATGTAAACAAACATGGCTGCCCTGTATGTTAGATGGGGTTGTATGGGGGTGGAACATGCAAAATCGCGATTGAAATCATGTTCACTAGATTTGATGGGGTCCAAAAAAAAATTAAAAAAAACATTTTTTTTCAAATTTTTTTTTTTTTTTTTTTTTTTATATCCCGAACATGTTCGGGATAGGCACTCTGGTATGCGATAATATATCCCGAACATATTCGGGATAGGCACTCAATGAGTTAATAATATTATTTGGATAAACAACCATTAAAACCTACAGTACCATTTAAAGTTTTTATCATGATCTGACTTGATGTCAGTGTGGTTTAATTCCGGGGTACTGCACATAAGTCCATCTGCCCGCTGCTGCTGCTGCTGCCACTTCTGCTGCGTATAGATCAGCCTATTCGTCGTACGGTGGTGTAGTTGAAATATCAGCGCTACAAGCTCACAACACGTCAAGCGGGCAGTGTTATGAGTTTGTATGTCAACAACCCCGCCATACGGTGATACGGCGAATCGCAAATCAAGCTTGTCAGTCACAGCTGCAGCTTCTTATCAACGCAGCGCTGCGTACGGCTTTTCTTGGTTCGCTCAGACTTTGGGGTTACTGTTGTTATGATAAACAGAACCGGGGTTCTGAACCAAGCTGGACCCAGTCCCAGTTAACGATAATAAAACAAGGACCCAAACTCATGGGTCTTGTGGATATTATACAAGGAAGCACAGTGGCTGTCTGCGACAGCAATGGATTAAGTGGTAAAATTGATTGCAGGCAAGTCAACCATCCTTGCGCCATAATCATGACAAAACATTAGCAAAACAAAGGTTGTAGGTTTGCATACTAATGTTGAATTATTGATGTAAAACCCAATATATGAATTTGTCTAGTCTACTGTGCGACAGCGTCATGCGAACAGTTCACTCATACCCACTGCATACTCCAGTTATTTTTTGGTAGTCTGCATGACTATAGATACTGTATGTATTTAAGTAACTATAAAAACAAGAACAGATTATATCTGTGATAAAGTGGATAGAAGCCCAGAGCTAACATAACAAGGTGTAATTATCAGTTGGGTGCACAATGCATTGCACATACTGTACAGTATCTGCAAACACTGACGTTAATTATAATATTATTATGGACGATAAATGTATTCGTTGGCCAGTAAAATATAATCCTGCCCATATATTGAGATTCCTATATTATCAATATGAAGGACATTATTAAGGATATTATGTTATCAATATTAAGGACATATCTGGGAATGCCCATATTTGGTAATGCCCATATATGGGCATGTTTTGACATAACATTGTTGACTATCATGCAGGGGTCTCCATATATGAGTAGTCTAACTGTTCCCCATATACATCACTGGCCAGGTGGCCAAGAATTGGCGTGACCTCGCCCTCGTTATCACCGCGGTGTAGTCTTTTAGTCAGAAAACATTACGTCGGACCTAGACATCTCTCCTCTGTTTTTACTTTCAGACATCTCCCCATCACCCCGTTCACTGATTGGTTGATTTTGACCAATCAGTGTGCCCCCTGGTTTTAGAGACACAGAGGCGTGGTGATAGGACTTCACCGTGAGTCCGTGACTATGATGGCTATCACAATTTTAGGTGATAGCTTATCACCTAAAAGTTGAGGTGATAGCTCTTCACCTCAGACTCTGATAAGGCCTTAATAAAATCGTGTCTGACCACTCCCATGTACTAAACCCTGAGTATGAGTTACTACTGCCGTCAGGTAGGAGATATAGGGTCCCTGCGTGGAGCCATAATAGGTTCAAGCACCCATTTGTCTCTCTATCAATCACACTTCTCAATGGACTCCTTATGGAGGACAGACAGCAGGGTAGAATGTTTGAGGTGGTGCGAAGGTTTTTCTTCAAGTGCATATCACGTTTGCTGGTGTGATTTATTATGTTGGAGGGTCTTTACAACCTCTTGAATTCCAAGTATTTGTCCTTATAAAGACACATGGATCCTCAAATGAAGAACATTATCCTAAGACAAGTTATTTAACAAACGTGTCATCTTCCACATTTAGCAACTATAAATCAACCAAACATAACAGAAAACTGGAACACGCTCTGTTCCTCTGTTCCCCGTACAGGAGCTATCTTCGGAGCTCTGCAGGACATCCTGGGCAGCAGGTCGGTGTCTCGGGATTATTACAACCAGACAGGTCGGATCCCGGACTGGTGCTGCCTCAGCTCGCCTCCACCGGAGTCTGTCTACGAAGCAGGGAAGACCCCGCCTCCGCTCATGAAGAGAGCCTTCTCCACAGAGAAATAGACTTTTAACTTACCAACCAGCCAGGAATCTACAACACTTCCTGGTTAATCTGTCCATAGCATCAGACAACCTTTCTTTCATTCATTAATTTGTAACAGAACTCTTCTATTTAAATGGTTCTCCATGTGCACACATATCTACTTATCCACATACAGTATCTTGGACTGTGTAATGTTAGATGGTGTCAAATGAAAATAATATTAGGAAAGGAACCTTATGAATGGGTTAGGGCCATACTCTAAACCACACTGATTACTCAATCATGAGGTTCGGGGACCGCCAGGGCGTCAAAAATAGGGACACCAGTTTTTACAGTAACTGGTTAAATGATTTTGACCCATTACATTTTCTGAGCAAAAGAGAGGAATTTGATTCAGATTGAAATGTTTCTTATTGTGTATCAGTTCACTGTACATACAGGAGAGCAATGGTTTTCCAAATGTTCTGATTTATGAGGTGTAGAGACCTGGTTGGGTGGTGCTCAATGCAACTCCCATGCATACTCTTTTAAAAATGATTAAATGTTTTGCTTATTTATTGTTTATTGTTTTTTTATGTTGCCAACTATACAGATTAGTTATTAAGAACGTCTGGAGCCAACTCCATATCAACCCTGTATGACTAACTCACAATATTACAAAATAAATGATTCCGTAATTCATCAAAGCTAATTTTATTCTTTTTAATCTGAAATGAATGCAACCTGTTTGCATTTTTACTGTCAAGCTTTTTGTATATATCTGGTTCCTCTTTGTTCCAAACCCTTCCCAGAGTTGTCTCATCTTTTTCTCCCTTAATTTTCATAGAAAACTTTGAGTGATTATTTAGGGGGTAAAAAAGAGAAATGACTGTTTGATTTTTCCCACACCTCACTCAGGGGTGTTGTTTGCAGATAGTTTGCAGAAACGGACTCACTTTGAACAGTATTCCCTGTCCACTAGTGCAGTGAAGCTGCAGCATTCCAGGGAATACCCTCTGTGAGTTAAAGGAAAATAGAATGGAATGTAAAGATTCCAACCTCCAACAATCCACATAAGTGTCTCCCAAAGTTATTGTACAGAGAACATTTGATTTTGTGAACACAGTCATATCCAACTAGTACTAGTACTGCTCTAATCACTGCGTCTTTTCCAGTTCATTCAAACATTGTGTTGACGGATCAAGACTCAAATTATTTCTTACGGGTGACAACGGTAAAAGTTCATCTGGTGTGTGTGTTTATACGTGTGGATGTCGGAATGCTTTTTTTTTTTTTTTTTTTTTTTTTCTCTTCTTTTTTTTTGAGTTTTCAAATTCACTTTTACAAATTCCAGACTGACTACTGTGTGTGTACTTGGCAACTAGAATCTTAGCATCCCTGTTGCAAGCATTCTACAAGCTTGCAACCCTATGCTTGCAATGTGTCAACACGTGAGCTTGAAGATTGTCTATTTTCTGTAAAGAGATTTGTTGAGGGAAAATGGGAGGGGACCAAGTATAGACCCCTGGGGGACTACGGTCAACTTAGTGCAGTATATAGGGTTAAATACAACACACTGGTAACGATGAGCTGGGGACAAATCTATGAAATTGGTGAAGTTTGCACTGCTCACAGGCATAAGCATAAACAAATGTAATAATTTAATGAAAGAGAGCTGAGATAGATTACCGCCTTGTGGTGGATGAGAGACATACACCTCTATCTTTTACATGCATCCCTCTTTTTCTCCTTATATTGCCTTTCCAAACAATCTTCTCCATAGATTATTTCTCTCAGACAACTTTTTAGTTGAAGCAGTGAACCAAACAGATGCTGAGGACCTCTGTGTCAAACAGCTTCCCTGGAGGATTCATGTCCATGCTGAGAGAATTCTGAGGACCCACTGTCAGAAAACATGAACCCAGCATCACTCATCTCTGAGATAGAGAGGTAAAAGTTTTATCGCCATCACAAATGTTGATATTCATGACTTCTGTTGAATCTGAGAGTACCTATAATTTCAAATTGTGAACTTGCACAATGAGTTAAGACATTCTGAAAATCTGAAAAGTTTTTTTGCCAAGTATGCAAGGACTTTGCCTTGGTGGCACAAGGTGCACGGACAACCCGAACAACAGGACTCCCAATCTGTGTGAAACGACATTGCAGAACATGTAATCAGACAAGTGTTAATGAGACAGCGATTGTACTGTAAAAAGACTCCCAGCTGAGTTATAATTTGAGTGATTGATGTGAGTGGCAGACAGATCAATGCAGAGAGCTTCCACAGATGACCTTCTCAGCGTACAATCTTGAGAGAGACTTCAGAACATCACTACCCATGGCTGGAAGCCCAGGGCCGAATTACGAGAGTGACATTGTGAATGCCAGACAGAAAGGCCACCCTCCCCTAGGATGTGACCCTCATGCAACCACATCTGAGAAGATGGGAGGGGACACATGGTGTACCCAGAGAAGGGCTCTGCCTCCTGCTGCTGCTGCTCTGGTTTAAGGGGAACCCCCAGTACCCGTCGCTCGTCTTTCTCTCCCCTGACGGGGCTGAGGGGTCGAACTGGGACCTGAGCATCTTCTCGGTTCCCAGGGACAGGAAGAAGCAGCTGCCTGTCTGTCTGCCTGACCCTTGCCTGTGGGACTCTACGAGTGGGAGTGGGGACTCCTGAAAGTATACGAGGCGTGTCCTTATAGACCACTGTTAACCAAACAGCAGTGGGTCGTGACCACTTTTTTATGCTGTTTAAACAAAACAAAAAAACTTTTCATCAATTAAAAACAATTCCAACATACATTGTGATCTGCTATTTTCACTAGTTTGGGTCCCAGTCAGATGTTTTTAATTTCTCTTTTGGGTCTTGAGCTAAAAGGTTTGGGAACCACTGCTTTAGACAGTCCTACTGAGAGACGATAGTTGAATGTCAGGGATACACCAGGGATGCATGCATTTTCATGGGGTTGCAGATTTGTCAACTTACAAATGCAAACGCGTGCTCTCTCTCACACACGCACACTCTCACACAAACACACACACACACACACACACACACACACACACACACACACACACACACACACACGTATGTGTGACTTCTCATATGCCCTATTCATTATTTATAAATTCATTAAAGGCATGTGCAAGGTTAGGAAAATATGGCACCTGAAAACAACAGATTTACAAGCTAACAATGCAACGAAAAGAAACTTATTGTTAGCTTAGATCTGGCAAGCAAATCCGCCAACAGCCACCCCACAGTATATAAATGAGGCTTAAAAAGGCCAAGTATCGCAGTGTGTGGGGGGCCAAGAGAGGGATGGCATCATCCGTCTGCGTTATCTTCTCTGCAGACGCGGTTTTTCAAAACACACCAGCCTAATTGGTCTGTAAATCACCCAGGCTGTAAAAACACATCTGAGACCTTTGTAATAAATGTACAGGGAGGGGGGTGGTGCCTCCTTACTTATGGACCATGCCCTGTGAGCTGAACCAACAGTGGCTCTTCTATAAAGGAGTGGCACTCACATGAAGCACCTGTTTGTAGTTGTGAAAAGAGAGCATCATCAAGTGTTGGCATCGGGTGCTTGACTGTAAATCAGAGTGGACCTCACTGGACCTGGACAAATGCCCAGTTTGCACAAAAGAATGAAAAATTAACCACAACGATGCCAATGAGTTATAAATGGAGTGAATGCACGTATTATTTAAGTAAATCAAATAGAGCAGTGTTTTCTTAGTGAAAAAAGTTCAAATAAGATTTTCCATCACTATGACAAAAAATAAAGTGGAACAATGCCCTTTTGGTTGGGGTGAGTAGGGGAGAGCGCCACAATGAGTCCAATATGTATAGCTATATGATGTAAGTAAATCATGTAAAGAAATGTTTTGTCAGAGACAATAAAAAAAGACCATCACTAATGATGGCAGACATTATCTGTGGCGAACATGACGGTGCATAAACATGGCTCAGTCAGGAATGAAGGAGGATCCTTCACAGACATTCTGCTCATAGTTGGAACGGCGGAGATGATAACCTCAGATTTGTAACCGGTGCCCAGACCTATACACATCACCTTCTGGGGGCCTGGGTATTATAAACAATGTAATCCAGCCTGGTCGCTTTAAACTATAAGGCACAGCCCAAATTAATGGAGGGTTCAGTTTGAGAGGGGAGGTGGGTAATGTGTGACCCCGACCCCTCCCTCCATCTGATATATTTAAGTATTCTATCAGGGTGATGATGACTGAGAACTCAAGGGATGGATCCACCCTGCCTTTGTTGGATGCTTGGCTCCAGTGAGTCCCGAAATGGACCACTTCATTTTTAAATAAGAAGCCCTTATAAATAAGAAGAAATTGTTAAAACATCAGAAAATATTCTTATTTCGCAGGTAGGTTTATTAGGCTAGAGATATTTTGTATATATATATATATATATATATATATATATATATATATATATATATATATATATATATATATATAATATATATTTTATATATAGGTTATATATAAAATATATATGTATATAAAGTTCCAATTTTGGCTGCTGACTTCCACTGATTGATTGATTGAAGACTTTATTAGAAGTTTGCATAGGAAAAGGTACAGTTTCATGACGGTACAGTTCACTGGTACAAGGTCTAAGGAGATCCTAGAAAAGACTAAGCTTATTTCCACAGTTAACCATTAAAGTATCTCATATAACATTGAATGACAGACGGATAGAACACAGTACTATGCAGTAGATAGTCTATAGTCAGAAAAAAACAAAATACAGTAAGTCAATACAAACAGTAAGTATATACAAAGAAGGGTCGGGGGAGGGTAGGGCTGGTTCCTGTCTGGGTCCTGTCTAATGCTTTTTCTGTTTGATAAAGAGCCGGGGAGACATGTCGTGGAGGGAGACTCCTCAGTCACTGACTGAACAAACCCTATAGCAGTAGTTCTCCATTGGTCCGGGGCGCAGCACCAGTGGTCCTTGAGAGTGTCCCAGAGAGAGGGAGAGAGAGAGAGAGAGAGAGAGAGAGAGAGAGAGAGAGAGAGAGAGAGAGAGAGAGATTTTGGATTGATTCTTTAGCCTACTGATGCTCTGCGGTGACGCGCAGCGCTCGTGCGCGCTCTCGCAGGAGCGCAGAGACGCAGAATGCTCCTCTCCTCTCATCTGGAGCCGCAACACGTCCAGCTTTTACCCTTTTGATGTATATTTATTTTTCCTGTTCCTTTCTTCTTCTTTCATATAGTCGGGATTGCCGGGGCCTATTATTTGTTCTTGGTAGAATGAGAAGTTTCATCGGCGTCGCAGTTCTCCTGCAACTGATACCTGCGCAGGTAGGCTGATTCTGACAAATGCAAACTGTATAGCCAGTGATGGAAAAAGTAGGCTATGTTCAATTTCTTTCTGAAGTAAAAATATCAATAGGCTATACTTCAATGTAGAAATACTCTGTCTCTGTTACAAGTAGGCTAATAGTCTGGAATTCAAAATGTAGCCTAGCCTACTTGAGTAAAAGTAATAAAGTATTGGTATTAAAATGTAGGCTACTTAAAGTAGGCTACCAAAAGTAAAAGTACTCATGCAGAATGTCCCATTTCAAGTTTTTAGATATAGCTATTTTCAGATGGCCGAAATATAGGGTAGGGCTGAAGTGGTTTTGTAATAATTATCAAAATCTACAAAGTAGCTAACTAATTTAAAATAAAATAATTGTAGGGCCTCTGAGGAGTAGAAGTAAAAGTATTGAAAATTAGAAATACCGGTAGTTACTTAATTTTTAAGTAGGGCCTACAGTACTTGAGTAAATGTATATACTTAGTTACTTTCCACCACTGCTCCTTGACTTCTCTTTCTCCTTGTGACTCTTATGAGCTAGCACTTCACGTGAAATATAAAGATAATTGGAGTCACATTTGAATAGCCTTCTGGGGGAATAACAACGACACTTATATCATTTTTAACAGACTTTTGCCGCATAGACTGGCTGAGGCACATTTATAAGCCTGCCATAGGAATCTCTTGTTGTGTTGTATTAAAATGAATGTTCAAAGCGATGTTTACAGTGACTATATGCTGGCTATCATTCATGTGTGCATATTTACACAACTGCCCTTTGCAGCAGCAGCAGGCAGCTGCATGGTCCAGCTGGACTCTGCATTTTTAGATCCAGTTCAAGATAGAGGTTTAGGGGCCTAGACAAGTAGATTTTAATCTTTTTCATATCAAGGTCCATTATTTATTTGGCATTTGAGCCACAGACCACCATTTGATGAGATTTAGCCCCTCAGACCCAAAATGATTTTGTCCTCAATTCCATGCTGTATTGATGTGGGATTGGAGAGATATATCAGGCAAACATAACTTGGCAATTCTTCTACATTCTCTAATTGTGTAGACTAAATTAAGTAATGCAGATGTTTAACAATAATTTAACTCTTGAAATAATTTTACACTCTCAAGAGTTAAAGTTCTATAACGGTCCATTTGGTTATCCAACTCTCCATCATTTAGCTGGGGACCACCTGGAACCCCCCCAAGGACCACTGGTGGTCCTCAGACCACCGGTTGAAAAGCACTGGCCTATTAGACCAGTGATTCTGAACATTATAATACAAGGAGAAGGACCCCCATTTTTTTTTTTTTGTGACCAAATTTTTATTCATTTTCATTTTTCATTGAAAAGGGTAGCCCCCTTTTTCACATCATCGATGCCATTTTCATTTCAGATACAGGTTACAGATGTAGAACATAAAATAAAAATTCCACAAAGAAACAAAAGAAACTACGTCCACAAATTGAGTCCTGCCTGTTATATCTCTTGCCTTATGATTGTGTACAGGGCTACCTTCTCTCCACTTTCTCTTTCTTCTCTCCCCCTGCCTTCCCCCAGGTTCCAAAATGACACTACTCGAGACATTACAATACATTGTCAAATGACATCGTTGTCTATATACGGCTTACGGTGGCAAAAAACACAAACACAGAATGCCTTGTTTCACATTTCATAATTGAGCCTTCATCTTTCCTATAGCAAGAGTGAGAGCATCAATAGATTGTCTTTTTGCCCCATTTGCTCTTGCAATTGATGCTTCTAAACCTAGAACATTCAGAAAGGATAGTTTCCATTTTTGAAGTGACATAGAATGTGGAGGTTTCCACCTAGACACCAGGAGTTTCTTTGCGGCAGTACTTCCAGCAAAGAAGACCTTTTTTTGTGTGATTGGTATGGGGAGTGTGGAGTCATCATTTAACAACATGATCTGGGGTGAACATGGGACCTCAAACTCCAACAATTGTGATAGTTCTCGGGCCACCAGAGACCAAAATGTCTTTACACTGGGGCACTCCCAGAACATATGCATATATGTGCCTACAGTCCTTAAAGGGCATAGAGTGCAAAGGGGATTTGGTACCATTTGAAGTTGACAACATTTTCTTGGAGTTAGATAGAATCTGTGTATCACTTTATAATGGATCATCTGATGGTTATAATTACGGGAAGTTATAGCAATGTTACTCCACACCCCCATTTTGATATGCAAATGAATAGGCTGTGATATTTTTAGGAAGGGAAAGTGATATTTTATTTATTTACTATTATTTTGTTAAATTAATTGTTCAATAGACTAGTTGTAACCTATATTCTGATAATAATAAATGCTATTTAGTGATTTTTCCATAGCAGGGGCCAAGGCTTCCTGTCTCTATACAGCCCTTTAGTATTTAAAGTGGAGAGTGCATTTTCAGGTCAGGACAGTGGTGGAAAAAGTAGGCTATATACTAAAATGTTTTACTTAAATAAAAGTATCAATAGGCCTACTGCAATGTAGACATACTCTGTAACAAGAGATCATACAAGATGACAGAACAACTCTTTACGAGATCATACAAGATGACAACTCTTTATGTTGAGTAAGTTCGATACACATTAATCTGGCCTGCTTAGATACTCCCTATAGCTGGAGCTTTGTATAAGAACATCAGCTATTGGCTACTAGGTCTATAGCTGGCATAAATTAAAATGTAAATGTCTGGATTTCCTCAAACAAGTTGTGATCTTCTTAATCCTAATTTATACTTCCTCGTACAGTATACAACTGTCGCCCCAGAAAATACCTGACTACAACAGGAAAATGTACAACAGGCGAACGACAATGAAGCACATAAATTAGGCTAATTAGAGCTTGGATATATGAACATAAAATCAATATGCAAATGCATCCATGGATATGGATATTCTTGACCATATACCTCACATTTTGTGATGATAGTGGGGATAAATAATTGGATGGTGTGCATTCACAAACTATTTACACAATGAGATATTTGATCAATATCTCATTAAGCATTTGTGATAAATAATAATGTATTAAATAATAATTAAATAAATAATGATAACAAAGTGTAAAGGCAAAACAGTCAGAAGATTGCATCAACGTATTTTATATTTATTTGTATTCATACTGTATATGTACATGTTTATGTTCAAAGTTAAAGTAACACTTCACTTTTCTTTTGCTAAACATGTTGAACCCATCCCACAGCTGGTCTGTACAGAGAGACCACAGCTCCCTCAGGCTGCATGGTCCCCTGGGTGTGGTGGTGTGTGGGTGTAACGCTAGACATGTCTCCCAGGTGTTTCCTTTTCCTATAACACCCTCTGACCTTTAATACTGTACACACACACACCACTGTTTATCAACATCAGGTCCGGGGACCACCAGCGGTCTAAATGGACTCTTAAACGGGTCTATAATGAACACTGAGGATTTTACAGTGTACAGTAGATTGGGGTTGCAGACCATTGAGTCTCAACCTTTTTAATGTCATGGACCCCCAATTTGACATGCTTTAAGCCAGTGGTTCCCAAACATTTTAGCTCAATAATCGATGAAAGGTCGGGTCCATTTGGTTCCATTCATACAGTTGCAGACCCATAAGGGTCCATTTGCACCTGCTGTTGGTCCCCAGACCCGATGTTGAGAACCGGTGCTTTATGATGATTGAACTGTGTAGATACTGTGTAGATACTGTACACACACCACAGTATCCCCAAAGAATGTATAAAATGACCCTTAAAGGTCAATTTCCCCCCAGTGGGAGCTGCAACTTTACTGCTTAAAAGAACCTCCTTTGAAGATGGCTATTAGTGCTGCCCGCTTCCCCAGCTTCACTTTGAGATAGGAACATTTGATATCATGTAATCTGTCTTTTTATGAATTGAAAACAACTTTATTGCCCGATTGTGGCCAGAAAATCATATTTGATCTCATCTGGAGTGCAGGAGACATAAAGACTGGGGCTAGTTGGAATACACAGAGGCAATCAGACTTTGAACAAAACTGAAAATGCCTGAATCCTGTAGGCACGAGAAGGATCTAATTATGACCTCCTGGATGTCTCTAGGATGCATGTAATGGTTTGCTTTATTAGATCAGATGAAAAGTGCCCAGATGGGTCCTGTAGTCGCCTTGAGCAGCATAAAATGTACAGAAACCTAATGTGACATTTAAAAAAAAAGACAACGAGAGCAAGAGAGAGAGAGAGAAAGAGCTGAATACTGTGGAGATATCGTTGTTGTCGGGTGGAAACCTTGTATGTCCAAAACTGTTCGTTTTGTATTTATCATTAAAATAAAATAGTGAAATAGTTGATCCACAAGCACACAACGCCTCGCACCTTGGAGATACGAGGTTTCTGCCCGTCAGTGACGATATACAGTACAATATGTGCAGGTTTGACCCTGAATATGTTTATTTTTTAATCTGTGTGATCTGTTGGGTGAAAAGAGTTATTTACAGTTTGAAGACATTTGACCTGACAGCTACTGTAGTTCCTTGTTCATGGCTCTGATAGCCTGTGCGTGCGTGCGTGCGTGCGTGCGTGCGTGCGTGCGTGCGTGCGTGCGTGCGTGCGTGCGTGCGTGCGTTTGTGCGTGCGTGCGTGCGTGCGTGCGTGCGTGCGTGCGTGCGTGCGTGTGTGTGTGTGTAAACACACTCAAGATATTGTCTCTGTCAGGTGGAAACTGCAAGACTGTTACTTTTCAGGATCCAAATTCAGTTTACAGTTTACAGTTTAGGCATTTAGCAGACGCTTTTAATCCAAAGCGACTTACAATAAGCAGATACAACATCGCAATAATAAACAAGATAATAGGTCAGTACATTAACAGCAATATAACAATGTAAATGGATATCTATCTAGAGAAAAACACAATATAATCAAGTTCTAAAGACACCTAACAAACAAATGCTTCATGTATGGTCATTGATTTTACTGTAGTGCTAAGGGTTTAGGTGGAGTCTGAAAAGGTGAGTTTTCAGTCCACGGCGAAAGGTAGCGAGTGAGTCCGTTGTTCTAAGTGCGACAGGGAGTTTATTCCACAACTTGGGAGCCAAGAGGGCAAACTGTCTCGGACGAGTGGATTTTTGCCCTGGAGTTTTTAGCGAGGGTTCGGTCAGCATCCCTGTGTTGGCTGATCTAAGTGAACGAGTGGGGGTGTAGGGGTTGATCAGCTTTTGGAGGTATGGAGGAGCCATACCTTTGGCTGCTTTGAAGGTCAGCATCAGTGTTTTGTATTCCATGCGGGCCGCAACCGGGAGCCAGTGGAGGCTCAGGTGCGATCGTCTGGAAGAGTGGAGAAGGGATTGGATCCAGGGCACAGGTGGTAGGTCTAGAGGAAGTCACTAGTTTTATGACGTCATCTGCAGAGAGAGGGGAGAAGGAGGATAGACATGTTATGTTAGGGATACAATTGCGTGTTTTCGACACTGTATTCTGGGGGAGATGGGAGAATGAACTACTGATATCATCAACCTTCTTTTCAAAGTAGGTGACAAAATCGTCCGCTGAGAGGGATGAAGGAGGGTGGGGGGGGGGGGGGGGGTTTGAGGAGGGTTGAGAATGTGCTAAACAGTTTCCTAGGGTTTGAGGTACATGATTGGATCTTTGTGTGGTAGAATGATGATTTTGCAGTGGAGAGTGCGAGTGAGAAACCTGACAGGAGTGCGTGAAAGTGAGATAGGTCCTCTGGTTGCTTCGTCTTGTGCCACTTCCTCTCTGCCGCCCTGAGAGGTGTTCGCTCAGTTCTGAGGGTTTCAGATAGCCACGGAGCCGGTGGATTTGGGCGTGCTGGCCTGGTCGAGAGAGGGCAGTGCCGATCGAAGGCTGAGGAGACAGAGGAGAGAAAGGAAGATGTTAGAGTGTCAGGAGGGAGAGAGGGAAGGATATCTGGGGTTGGGAGGGAGGAGAGAATGGAGGAGGAGAGAATGGAGGGATCCAGGGTCCTCAGGTTGCGTCGTGTGGTGACAGTCCGAGGGAGGGTCTGTTTAGATCTGTGGATAGAGAGGGAGAGGGAGAAGGTTATGAAGCAGTGATCAGAGTATTTTACAGGGGTAACAATGAGGTTTGAGGGGGAGCAGGCTCTGGTGAACACAAGGTCCAGTACATTCCCTGCCTTATGGGTGGGAGGGGAAGGGGTGAGGGACAGATCAAATGAGGACAATAGGGATGTAACGGGGAGATACTTCTCTTCAGTTGGTAGGTTGAAGTCACCCAGTAGAATCAGGGGTGTTCCATCCTCCGGAAATGAGCTGATCAGAGAGTCCAGTTCTTCCAGAAAATCCCCAAGGGTCCCTGGGGGGCGGTAGAGCACAATGATGGTGAGAAAGACAGGTTGTGTTATTGAAATGGCATGACATTCAAATGTGGACAGAGATAGGTGAGAGAGGTTTAACGCACGGATCTTCCATTTGGGAGATGTTAGAATGCCTGTGCCGCCCCCAGTACGATCTGTGGGACGCGGAGTGTGTGTAAATGTATGTGCTGTAGAGAGTGCAGCAGGAGTAGCCGTGTTATTGGCATTTATCCAGGTTTCTGTCAGTGCAAGGAATTGGAGGGAATTCAAAGTAGCCTGGCCTACAATGAATTCAGGCATGTTCTTCTTTGCAGCTGAGTGGCAGTTCCAGAGGCCGCCTTGGACTGTAATGCGTTGACTAGGTGAGCGAGGTGGGTAAATTAGGTTATTGGTGTTACAGTGCTGGGTGTAATAGTGTCTAGTGCGATGAGAGGAGAGCAGAGTAGGAATGGTCGGGAAGCACATTTTTTTTTTTTAAATATGCCAATATAACAATATAATATAACAATATAACAATTAATAACAATATAACAATTATGACAATAATATAATAATTTGTGTCCTAAGAGCAAGTAAAAAGTTATACTAATCCATGTGGGGCAGCTCCTTTACTGGACGTGTCTGGAGAAGTTCAGGTCCGATTCTTGGATTAGGAGAAAAAAGGAGGTTTAAGTGCAACAAGATAAAAAGATCGAAGTCCTGCTTGCTTTGGTAGTATCTCAGTCTAGTCCTCTGGGTGTTCAAGTGGCTCTTCCTGCCACCATGAGTGAGAAGTGTCTGTGACCTGAGTCCTCTTATATGCTGAACAGCAACAAAGGAGGGGCAGGATCACAGGAACCAATCAGACAGTGGGGAGGGGTATTAGCCAAGAGAGTGTCCCAGAGTGTGTTCTGACAACACACACTAGGCCAAAAATACAATTAAACAAAAACAAGGCTCCAATCTGGAGAGACAGACAAATAACAGAGATGAGAGTTAAGTGCAACAAGATAAAAAAGATCAAAGTCCTGCTTGCTTTGGTAGTATCTCAGTCTAGTCCTCTGGGTGTTCAAGTGGCTCTTCCTGCCACCAAATTCAAAAATAGCAATAAATAGCAGATCGACAAGCTCCTCCAAAACGCGTCGCTTCCCTATGCCTAGGCATCTCATTATTTTATACAAAACAAAATTGTGAAAAGGTTTTAAAAATAGCAAAAATAGCCAATCTACAAGCTCAGTCCATTTTGTAAAAGAGAGAGCCTCATTTCCTACTGGGTCTGTTGTTTCTCTGCTTGGCTTTGTTTAATCTGAATTCAAAAGTCCATTTGTTATTTCAAATGAAGGCTGTTCAGCATGAAGCATTGTTCCTGCAGATCTGGATTTGGACAAGGAAGTATGGGTCCAATTTGAACATTCTAAGGAAAGTACTGTCCAGTTCGGATATTCTAAGGAAAGTACTGGGTCCAGTTTGGACATTCTAAGGGAAGTACTGGGTCCAGTTTGGACATTCTAAGGGAAGTACTGGGTCCAGTTTGGACATTCTAAGGGAAGTACTGTGTCCAGTTTGGACATTCTAAGGAAAGTACTGGGTCCAGTTTGGACATTCTAAGGGAAGTACTGTGTCCAGTTTGGACATTCTAAGGAAAGTACTGGGTCCAGTTTGGACATTCTAAGGGAAGTACTGGGTCCAGCTTGGACATTCTAATGATGTACTGGGTCCAGTTTGGACATTCTAAGGAAAGTACTGGGTCCAGTTTGGACATTCTAAGGGAAGTACTGGGTCCAGTTTGGACATTCTAATGATGTACTGGGTCCAGTTTGAACATTCTAAGGGAAGTACTGGGTCCAGCTTGGACATTCTAATGATGTACTGGGTCCAGTTTGGACATTCTAAGGAAAGTACTGGGTCCAGTTTGAACATTCTAAGGGAAGTACTGGGTCCAGTTTGGACATTCTAATGATGTACTGGGTCCAGTTTGAACATTCTAAGGGAAGTACTGGGTCCAGCTTGGACATTCTAATGATGTACTGGGTCCAGTTTGAACATTCTAAGGGAAGTACTGGGTCCAGCTTGGACATTCTAAGGATGTACTGGGTCCAGTTTGGACATTCTAAGGGAAGTACTGGGTCCAGCTTGGATATTCTAAGGAAAGTACTGAGTGCAGTTTGGACATTCAAGGGAAGTACTGGGTCCAGATTGAACATTCTAAGGGAAGTACTGGGTCCAGTTTGGACATTCTAAGGATGTACTGGGTCCACAGTGAATGAAGCGAAGCCTAATTTATGGTTCCTAGTACGACGACGGTGTCGCTCACCAAAAGTTGGCTACTACTGCACATTTGAATACTTAAAGGAGTAGTTCACCCCCAAAATGACTTTTTTCTATTGATTAGTCACGCCATGGAGACTAGAGTTCAATAATATTTTTAGTTTTTTGTCGCATTCCTAAGACAAAAATGTGATAACAGTAAATTTACCCCCATTGATTCCGGATGGGGACCCGTTTCGAAACGGGTAAATATTGTGGATTTAAAATCGATTTCCACGTTGAAGATTCTGTTTGTCACAATCTAATACAATCTGTTCATTTTCATTATGCATTAGTCACTCATGATTGCTCATTACCTAGTCCTGGTAAGCAACATGTCCTTGTAGCATGCTGTTAGTATTGCTTGTACCACCAGAGGGCGTTCTTCAATTGCAAATCAGCTACAGCTCCTTTCAGTGGGAAAAGTCTCAAATGTTTTACATAAGTAAATGTATCAATACTGCAATGTACTCTCTGTTACAAGTAAAAGTCCAGAATTCAAAATGTATTTGAGTAAAAGAAAGTATTGGTATCAAAATGTACTTAAAGTACCAAAAGTAGAAAGTAGGCTACTCATTATGCAGAATGTCCCATTTCACAACAGTTCACATATATAAATCTTTTGATGGCCAAAATGTATATAGGGCTGAAGTGGTTAATGTATGTGTTGTAATAATAATCCAAATCTACAAACTGTACAAAGTAACTAACTAGTAGCTAAGGTTTTCAAATAATTGTAATGGAGTACAATATATGTATTTATTGATAGAACAGTAGACTGACAGGAAATGGGGAGAGAGATGGGGAGTGACATGCAGCAGTGGTCGGTCGGGATCGGGAATCGAACCGGCGACATGCTGTCAGGCTACACTGAGCCTATATGTGGTATGTGCCTGGATCGGAAGGCCAGCAGGCGCCCCAGAGTATAATATTTGTGTTGACATGAAGTACTGAAAATGTAAAATACTCCATCCAGTAAAGTCAAAAATACCTAAAAATTGTACTTATACAGTAACTACTTTACTTTACACCACACCTTCTAGTATACAGCTGTGTAAATCTCATCTCACAGATGTCTGTGTGCTCAGTTCATTGGACATGAGCTCTGGTGTCAGGTTATTGGATAAAAAGGAAGAATTCATGTGTTTTTGAAGACTAATCTTTCCGGTTTTGATGTCCATATTACAGGACTCCCTCCCTTCATCAGAAGTCCCCCCAAAAAGTAAGATCCACGGATGCATCCTCATTACATAATTATCAACATACATTAATTAACGAGCTCCGCCCTCTAATAGGAATGGAATAGTAATGACAAAATTCATCCTCTGCCGTCGCAGTAGTGCTCTTCCATGAGGTGTGGAGGCGGAGCATGTGTCGTCCCATGGAGCGATTGGTGGATGTAGAGCAAGAGTACCCCGGAGGGGTGGAGCATATCTTTAGCCCCGCCTGCGTACCACTTTGGCGATGTTCTGGCTGCTGCGGGGATGCCAACCTGGGGTGCCAGCCAACACACACACGCAACATCACTCTGCAGGTGTGTGAGTATATGGCATCACTCATACTGTAATGCAGGGGTCTTTTCAGGCCAAGGACCCCTTAACTGAGAGGGAGATAAAGCAGGGACCCCCACTACATACTGTATAAAATTGTGTTGCAGATTTTCATCGATTTTATGAAAGCACTGTCATCAGTCAATGACATTTAACCACTTAAATCACAGATACTTAGTACATTTGACCTTTTCAATTTACAACAAACCTATTTGCCAACAATAGCAGCTCTACAAGTTCTCAACGCCTACAAGCTCTAAAGTTCTCCTTAGAATAGCGATAGCGGTTCAAGTTGTTCATTGAAAATAATGATCCTATCACACAAGATTTGGTGGCCCCCTTGAAGTAACTCTGAGGACCCCCTAGGGGTCCCGGACCCCCTGTTGAAGACCCCTGCTGTAACGCGGTGTTTCTTAATTTTCTTCATTTCAAGGACCCCCAGTTTGACATGCATTAGTTAGGCCACGGACCCCCGTTTGGTATTATTATTATATCTCTGGGACCACAATCTAAACCAGGGGTGTCGAACTCATTTTGGGGTGAGGGCCGGATTGGATGAAAGGTGACTTGATGAGGGCCGAACCAGTCGCGGATCGGATGGCATGCACACTCGCGCACATGTTCGCTCTGTTTTTCTACCTGTTGTCTCAGCCACTGCTGTAGCTAGCAGTATAGCAGTATATCATTTTACAAATTGTGTTCATTATTAAGTAAAATAGCTACTTTCATTATTGGTATTACAGTTGCAGTTAGGTACGAGAGATGCTATTTGTTTAAAGGAGTAGTTCATCCCCAAAATGACTTTTTTTTCTTTGATTACTCACGCCATGGAAAATTGAGTTCAATAATATATTTTTATTTTATTTGTCGCATTACTAAGACAAAAATGTGATAATAGTACACTTCCCCCCATTGATTCCCCCCATTGATTCCGGATGGGGACCCAAATGCATTTGGGTCCCCATCCGGAATCAATAGGCATGCATTTATTGTAATCAAATTTCTGTTTTAGGAATGAGTCTACATTGGCTCCATGGCATTTTGGGGGTGAACTACTCCTTTAAGAAGTGCCAATAAGAATAAACCATTTGATAATAGAATAATTCAATTCCTGATAGTCTCCAGTACGCTATAATTTGTAAATGGCTAAAAAAAAATATTATTGATGCAGGACAATAATTATTTTTATTATATTTTATAATATTCGGCCCGCGGGCCGTATGTTTGACATCCCTGATCTAAACTGTAACATTTTCAGTATTAATTGAACTCTTGACAGTGTACAAATGGAACCATACAGACCTGTATAAACACTGCACCTTCCACTTGAATGCACAGTATCAAATCAGCTAAAACATTGAGAACTATACAGTATTAAAACTAGACCAGGTCAACCTGGTTGTGCCAGACCCCCTGTCTGTCATCATCATTTATGACATCATGCCTTTTGTAGGTATGTCATCATCATGTCATCATCATATATACCCTTTATATAGAAAACCCGGACCGACATTTGCTTATGTAGGCCTACCCATTTCATGGGTCTGGCAACAATGGTGGCAATGTGTCACATCACAACACATTCTGAGCTTGTAATGATGAACAGCTTAATTAATAAGTGTGTAGTGAAGCGCGGGAGCGGGAATCGAACACCACTCTCCCGCTCGCCAGTCCGACACCCAAACCACTGTGACAATAGAGCTGAGCTCGATTGGCAGGGTGTTTGCGGGTCGGTTTATTGGCTGGGGCTACAATCACCCCCTCGGTCTTTTGAAGCGCGTCCTCACCACCGCACACGACGTCCCTCATGTCAGGATATCACGCTCCTCATCCTGCCAACAACGCCAGATTGTAGTGAAGCACAGGAGCAGGAATCGAACACCACTCTCCCACTCGCCAGTCCGACACCCAAACCACTGTGCCAATAGAGCTGAGCTCGATTGGCAGGGCGTTTGCGGGTCGGTTTATTGGCTGGGGCTACAAGTGGTTAAAGAAACCCAAAATCTCTTTTTCTATAAATATATATTATATCAATGAGTCACTTATGATAGGGAGCAATGATACGGTTCAATTTGCCCATAGGCTTGTGGATTCAGAGCTTTCTGCTGTCTCTGTAGCTATTTCTGTGTTCTTCCTGTGTCTGGGTAGAAAAGAAATATTTGGCGCCACTCATTACATATTTGCTCTCGGCATACCATTAGTTTGGCGTGAGGTGGCTTATCTATTCACTCCTACATTTTAGAAACCACTACCACTACCACTTCATATTCTGAATTCTGATAAAACAAATAAAGAGGCGGGGTTTAAGTTGGAGAACATGTCGGCTGGAGAGCATTCGTGAAGAATGTGTGCGTGTCGTGCCTGTGTGTCTTGTGTGCATTTCACCTTGTCCTTCCCATCCTAGCTGTTGAGGATAACTCCATCTGAGAGATCTGGACATTACGTGGAGCTCACCTTTGTGGAGCATGGGGAGTGTGAGTGCAGGTAGGTGCTGATGAACAACACCTGCACGAACAATCCCTCAAATGCCATTTCTATGTTATTTCCCCATGAGAACCTGCCAATGCAGACCACAAGTAACCTGTTTGCTTTCTGCTGTTTTTCAGACCCCGACAATTACATATGAATAGTCGAAGGTGAGTAGAAATAGATTTCTGGATTACCCGGTCCCTCAATGCAAAGAAGTAGTTTCCTATAGTTCACATCTACAGTATGATTCAAACATGAAAATACATTTTTGGACCTCGGAAACATGTAAACACGCAGTAAACATACAATTTCATCCACTCTAATTAGAGTTTCAAAAGATACAGCAGGACTGCATAAAATGTTCTGCAATGCATATTTCTGCCCTTTGTTGTATAACTGTTTTTACATACGAAGCCGTGCACCTGGCAGGTGAAGTTGTGATCGCATTCCTTCTAGTTTTTACAACTGTAACCACCAGCAAATGTACAACAACGGACTAAAATTCTGCATAATCATTCTTCAGAATTCTGTACATTTATATGATTATTATCCCAGCAGCAGTCATTCTGTGAGGAACAGACCGAGGAGGAGGAGGAAACACAGGAAGAAACTAAAAGACTGTGGCAAGTAAGAGATTGATTTGCATGAGTTGGATTATAGTGTCCTCCGCACACAGTTTTTCCTTTTTTGTAAGATTTGTTTTTGGGCTCTTATTGATTAGGACAGTAGACTGACAGGAAATGGGGAGAGACACGCAGCAAAGGTCGTTGGGATCGGGACTCGAACCCAAGATGCGCTGTCAGCATCAGAGCCTATGTGGTATGCGCCTGGACCGTTAGACCTGTGGGAGCCCCGATATTTCACTTTCAAATAAAAAAAAGAATATATATAAATACATGAAAAAAGTAATGGCTTCAACATTCAGACATGTGTGTGTACATTAAGCACTGTTTCTGCAATGCTGCCATGATGAGATGAGATGGTGCAGCATTACATTACCTCTTTGGCAGACATTCATTATATGATGCATCATCTAGTGGCCACATATGGCCATTTTGTGTTTGTGTCCAAGGATGTAGAATATTTAGAATCAAACAAAACAGTTTTCAATGTTAATTTAACTCTGAGATTGTGAGCCGATGACCAAATCACAGCAGTGTTGACATACATTTGTAACAGCACTCCTGCTCCCTGTGATATTGCTTAAATGTCAAAGCAGGATATGGTCTGTTATCTACAGCTACTTGTTATTCAGCTGATTCTTCTTGATAAAGCCCAGGGTGCACTGATGGATTCATAAATGTTCTACTTTTCTGTCACTATACCCAATTTTGGAACGCGAAACAATCTGGTCTTTGAGCCGACAAAGACGATTCTCTTTACCTTGTCAAGAATAGAATCTAAACCCAGCCTGAACCTGCAGAATTAATTGAGGAATTCAGCGCAGACAGGCCAAAGTCCATAATGTTCTGTTGAATGTTTTCTGGTTCACGGAACACCCGCCCTCTTCTAACCCGGAGCATATTATGTAACACAGACAGAAGAATTGGCTCTGTCAAGGAAGGTCAGTCAAGGCTTCCCCTGCAGCCCTGTAACATTGTGGCGTGTCTCTTCAGGCTAACATCTCGTGGCATGGTGCGGCCAAATCATTTGAAAAGTGGTTCTTGTCGACAAGAGACACCATTGTATGATGCACTATAAATTAAGCTTTATGTTGAGGAGAGCTGTGTAGGGCAGGGTGTTTGTCATGGGTGACAGTAGCTCCCACAGAGTAGGGCCCAAGGAGAAAACACAGGAAGGGCACTACCAACTGTGTCAGCTAGATAGATAGATGACTGCTGTGCAACCATTTTCTTACATTTGCAACACCACTCATTGCCCTCCCACAAAGACAAGAAACTGATCTCCTCGTTTAGCTATTGCATTGTTAGTTTGAAGATCAGTTCTTGTCGGCAAGCAACACCTTCGTACAGAGAATAAGGTAGGCTTTAAAGCATGGAAGAGTCTTGGTTTAGTTTACTTCGTTTATTCAGGTTCCCCATTAGCTGTTATACGGCAATGTCTACCTTGGACAAAGGCCCAATTAAGAGGCTGGTGACACCTATGGTCACAGCCAGACTCCATCAAGCTCATTTTTACTGATGTTTTGTTTTTGTAAAAGCCTATGAACATTCTTCTCTGTGATGAGCAGAGGGGAGGGAGGGGAGCTGGCCAGTCCACTGGGATGTTTGGCCGGGGAAAGGTAGTTAAAAGAATTGAGGTCATTAGGTGGTTTGGTGCAGGGGGTGTACATGTTCCCTGCTGCTTGTGAGTCCATTGAGCGATGGCGATAATAAGCTTGAGTCACAGTTAGCCAAATGACTCTGCAGTCTGCCTGTTGTAATGGGACTTGGCAGCACCCATGGCCTTGTTAAGCTGGCGTTCCTCCAATCGCTCCTCATTTCCACTTCTCATCTTGTGACTGTGAGCCCAGTTATTTGCCTCTGGGTCCTCTGCTCCTTTTTGCAAACAATGGTTTACTGGTCGTGTTCATTTCTTTCAGATAGAGACATCTGAAATAATGAACATTTGTGTTTTTTTGTTTCACCTGATGGTTTCTCAGTGTGGTGCTGATAAGCTTTTGTTTGCTTTACCCGTTAACTTTTGAAGTACCTCTGAAAATCCACTTCTTCAGCAAATCCTTTGTAGAATGTCTTGTATTATTGTTTTATTCATTGTTACTATTATTATTATTTCTTTTAAGGACCATACCGGTTTCAACACTTCATTGTCTGTTCACAACCTTAGCCATAAATCATGCATAAACAGACCATTTTCCTGCTAATGGCTTAATTTTTAGATTTCCTGTTTGACATTTTCTCCAAAGTAATTAAAAAATTGTTAGCCAAACCTCATTGTGTGGTAAAACAATTATGGAGGTTTGAATTTCGTTTCTTAAATCTTTTCTCCAGGGACTATTTTCGTCTAGACTTTTCAAATCAATCCCCGCTTGAAACGCATCATTTATCATTAATAAATAGTGAAGTTTAAGAATGCCTGTATGGCACATTTAAACAGGCACGTGCCATGTGAGCCTTATTTTGTACACAGTAAAACATTTTTTTTAAGATACTGTATGTTTTGGGGCTTTTATTGATAGGACAGTTGACTATCAATGGGGAGAGACACGCAGCAAAGGTAGTCGGGATCTTGAACCAGCGACATGCTGTTGAGCTACACTGAGTCTGGGCACCCCACAGTAACTTTGTTAGTCTTCAGGATTTAACAGTGTAATAGTAATGATAAAGCTGCAGTCCTGTTGTAATCTGTGTTTTGTCTGATTGTGTACATCAGGTGTCAACCCTAACCCTAGCTGGATGTTGATTGATTCTGAGTCTGACGTCATTTCAACAGTTCAACGTGAAGAAACAACAGCTCCTTGGACCGGTCACGCACACACACACACACACACACACACACACACACACACACACACACACACACACACACACACACACACACACACACACACACACACACACACACACACACACACACACACACACACACACACACACACACACACACACCCCGACTGGTCAACCTTGGCTTTCTATGTATATGTATATTCACATCATCAGTGCATCAGATATTCATGTCCCCAGGCATGGTTTTAAACTTAAGTGACATTATGTCTAAGGATAAAGTTGGCATTGTTATACAGAGTCCTTCAGGTTAACGGGCCATGTAAGGTCCTCCTCCCTGTCCTGCTCAAAGAGACTTCAGCATATGGTTGTGGTGGACATTAAATCTAAGACTTTTACCGGACGCTCACTGTATCGACAACACTTAACTGTCTCACTGCCCCCTACACACACACACAATTAAAGGTTCTCATTCTTACGATTGATATCAACACTTAAGCCCTTTGCACACAGGACAGTTGCGTTTTTTTCGTTTGCTGCATGAATAAAACGCATTGGATTTGGTGTGCAATGCTGTGCGGAATCGGCGCTGCGGATCCCAAAAGGAGTCATGAGTGATGAGTTTTTTACCGCATGCGACAAGACGCACAAATCGAACTGGGTTCGATCGAGAAAAAAACGCACGGCCGCAGCCACTCGTCGCACGGCTAATTTGGATCCGGTGTGCATGAGGTCGTAGAGAATCTTTGTTTTCTTAAAAAAAATGAAATTGTCCGTTTTATCCGTGCGGAAAAACGCGCCTGTGTGCAAAGGGCTTTACTTGAGATGCTTGGATTCTTATGAGTTATGACTTTCACTCCACTACATTTCACAGACAAATATTCTACTTTTGACTTGACTTTTGAAAGTACAGTATGAATTAACTACTTAAGCCCTATTTCAGTTATAGCGGAAATATCAGATCTACAAGCTCACGTGTTGCGATGTGATGCGACCTTGTAGATCTGTTATTTTTTATTGTTTTTGAAAAAGGTGAAGGGTCTAATACAGCAATGCATAGATATTTAAAAAAGATAATTTTATTTTTTAAAAGCATGTACTTTTGAATACTTCAGTATTTTTTAAAGATTATTATTTTTTTGGCTTTTATTTGATAGGACAGCAGACTGACAGGAAATGGGGGGAGAGATGGGGAGTGACATGCGGCAAAGGTTGTCCGGATCGGGAATCGAACCGGTGACGTCGTCAGGCATCAATGCCTATGTGGCGATGTCTATGTGGTATGCACCTGGACCAGTAGGCCAGCGGGCACCCTTGAATACTTCTGTATTTTTAAAAGCAACTGCTCCAGTACTTAAACTCAAGTATAAATTTGACTTTCACTTGTAGTTAAGTAATATTTGTCCAGAAGTATCTACTGTATACAACATTGACGCAAGAACTTTGTCCACCACTGTGCAAGACTATACCTTCACTCATTCATAGAGAGAAAAATATACAAATGTAATTGCTGCATACTGATTGTTTCGTGCAGCAAGAAAATAATGGAATGCTAATTGGACACTTGGATATTTGTGGCCAAGTGTCATGTCATGAAGATGTTATTTATTGGCACTGTCACTGAACACGTATTATTTAATCTACTCGGTGTGATTATGGAATGCTACAATTTAATGCTTGAATAAAATGTGTGTCAGATTTGCTGATTGTGAGTTTTGTGTTGGGGTTTAGAATGAGTCTCGGGCAGTGTTTGCCAACCTTGGGGGGCGCCAAACATCATGAGGCCATGTCTTTCTGAAGGTAGTCCAAATGCACACATAACTTGCTTTCAACCTGGCATCCATATTTTTCCCTATTATTATATTGAGAAGGCATTGCTATGCGATATAATTATGTGTGTGTGTGCATGAGTGCAAACATGTGGGGCGTCTCAGCTTTTGTTTGGTGCAAGAACCTTTTTTACAGTCTATGGCAAGAACCGGGGGAAATGGTTAGTCACAGTAATCCATTTATCTATTCCAGGACCTAAAGAGGCTGTGGTACTATTTTTATCAAGACCATGTATGTACCCTCAATCACATTAATATTTCTTTTGAATGTCATGCCCGATGTGGATGCTGATGCATCTCAACGACAAGGAAATGAAAAAAGAGTGTCCACATAAATACAGCCTTTTAACACATATAATGACAGCTTTTGGAGGAACCCTGCCTCTCCCCGGATAAACTGACACCCAATCATTATGTAGGGGTAATAGACCTGTGGCACTGCCTCTTTAAGTAAAAAACCTAAACAAAACAAGGAATTACTGTTGTAATTATTGTTGTCTCATCTCAAACAATGCCCTTCAGTTCAGTCACGTGATGTTCTCAGCTGGGGGTCAATACCAGGCATGGCGCTGTACAGATACCACATTTGAGTGTACTCTGGTATCTTTACAAGGGTGTGTGTGTGTATGTGTGCCTGCGTGCGTGCGTGTGTGACAGAGAGACAGAAAAGGAATGATTGTCTTAGGTTAGGGCAATATATCGCAATCCTGATATGTATGGGACTAATATCATATCATATCATAACCAAATCATAGGTTTAGTCTTTTCCAGGTTTTAAAGGGTGCATTGCAGTAAAGTGATGTGATTTTCAGAACTTAAAGGAGTAGTTCACCCCCAAAATGACTGTTTTTCTATTGATTACTTATGCCATGGAGACTTGAGTTCAACCATATTTTTTAGTTTTTTGTTGCATTCCTAAGACAATAATTTGATTACAATAAATGTACCCCCATTGATTCCAGATGGGGACCCGAATCCATTTGGGTCCCCATCCAGAATCAATGGGGGTACATTTACTATAATCATTTTTTTGTCTAAGGAATGCGACAAATACAAAAAAATATTATTGAACTCAAGTCTCTATAGCATGAGTAATCAATAAAAAAGGTAATTTTGGGGGTGAACTACTCCTTTAAGCTACCTGATTGTTACAGCTGCTGTTATTACATCATATTGTCATTTATTACATATAGCCTTGATGATTTATCAAAAATCTCATTTTGTAGCCTAAATATTTTGTGAAAGCACTGGCACAGTCATCCTCAAAATATCTATATCAAGGTGTTTGGATAAAATAATACACTATATTACTGCCCAGCCTTTAAGAATGAGTGTCTTAATTGCACCAAGAACATATTGTACTCCATCTCCTCTTGTTAACTTGTTTCAGAACTTCTTCCTCTTTTTTTTAAACCACACCTATAGAATATAGATCGATGTGTGAAAGAATGGGGATCTATACTTGCAAAGGAACAAGTTGTACCACAACATCATGTGCAATATCAGCGCCCTAGGTACCACACTCCAGAAGCCCCCACCTCCTTTTGTACCGCAGCTGTACCAGCAGCACTGTGTGCATGTAGTACAACCAAAGCATCCCTCAGAGCACGTGAGGACTCTATGTACAGTGAGGGAGTGTACTGTTTACTACTGTACATGCACACAGTGCTCACTCCGCCAGCGGTTCTGATATGCTACGCTCCACACACACACATACACACCACGTCACCGGATTCCCCAGCCTCTGTACATCTGAAATGCCTGCACTGTGTACAGTGTGTAGCAGTGTGTGTGTACATCGTCGTGGTGTGTGGACACAATGTCCTCAACTTGCCATACATTTTGACGGTTCACGTTTTCTGGCCTAATGCCAAACGTGCCGGCCAATCGGAGACCAGGGAACGCATGCAGTGGGCGGGGGGAGCCGTGACGCGCCCAGAACTACTACGGGCGAGGCCACGCCCCTATCTTCCAAATATGGCAAGTTGAACTACAAAGGATGTCCAGGATCTCGTGTTTTGTTACTGTCTGGAACATTGTGGATCGTCGCGAACAAATTAAATCCACAGCTATCCGTACAGTGCGTGCGATCCTTCCTTTATGGAGCGAATCGTGGGATACATCCGTTATACACACTTGTAATCCACGTTGCGCGCCGCACTGTTGCATCCCGCCCCGTGTCTGAACGACAGCGGCCGGGGGGAGGAGCGGAGCACAGCCGGTCCCGTGGACTGTACCGTGGAGCGGTGGAACACGGAGTTCCAGCGTGTATGTGTACACTCAGCGCCGCGGCACAGGGAGCACAGAGGAGCCACACACCGCGACACACTCACTCCGCCCTGGGTTATTTCGCTGCTGCTCTTCGATACCTTGGAACACAACGGGCACACAGTAACACACAAAAGGTAGGCTTAATTTCTGTAGACGTGATATCATATCAGTTGTTTATTAATGTTTTTTTTATACATGTAATGTAGATACAAACAAGATCATCACACCGCAGTGCTGCCAGTGCAGATCATCATCATGTTATGTGTATTCCACTTACTGCATGTTTTTGTTTTTTGTCATTTGTGAACAGTGTTGGGCAATATTACAAAGGAGAGTAATATGATGTTACTCATTACATATTACTCCTTAAAAATAGGAATATTATAGCCTATTACTTATAACTTGGAATCAAGAGTAGACCCTAATATTATATATTACATCATGTTACTTTTGCAAAAAAAAAAAAAAAAAAGAGATCTGTTTAGCCATCTCCTTTTAGAACTGAATCCAATTTTTGGGAATAATAATCATAATAAGAATCACCAATCAGTCAAAGTGTCTAAAGTATAAAATATAGCAGCAATCTCTCTTGACCTTATAAACGAAATGTTGTCAAAAGACAGGGCGACAAAAGCAGAGTAATATAATGTAATATATACTATTTTTTACAAAGTAATATGGTATAATATTAATGTTTTGGCAGAGTAATCCCATACACTACTCGTTACTGGGTAAAATAATATTATTACATGAATACACAACACTGTAGAAGGGACGATTTTCTCGTATCGTTTTTGTATTATGTTAATTTGCACATTAATTTTCCATGTCATAAACTCATGTAGACCTCAAATGCATGTTCTGTCTCCTCATAGGACTCCAGTCACACATCATGGCTAGAAGAAAACATTTATGCTGGATGGATTTTGTGGGCTGCTAGTGTGTAAACATTGATTTAGCATGTTTGTCTATTGTCCCCCCCACCCCAAAGTTCAGTTTAATTTGATGATGGTGTTGTCATCAAATTAACGGATCCACTTCACGCCTCAGTGTGTTATTAATAGGTATATAGACATCCTAACGTCTGTGTAATACATAAGTAAGTAACATTTTCATGTCAAAGAATTGGACCCCACATTAATAATTATGTATTTGACCACAGACCCCCATTTGAAAAAAAGAAAAGAATTAGTGCCAGGGACCCCATACAAGATTTGTGTTAAATCTTAATAAAATCACACCCAGTGTGAAGTGAGCTGTGCCTTTTATGACTTTGTTTCATTAAGCATCCCGTGAAGCTTGGCCAATGCCAAGCTCTGCGGGACGGACAGCCAGATGTAGCACAGCTCAAAAACAAAAAGGTTTCAAGATGTTTTGAATTTAGACTGGGGGTCCCCGCCCCGGATCCCACTTTGAGAACCACTGGTGTAACAAAACTCAAATAATGTGTGAAAATGCACCACTGAGCACCCATTGTGACCAACAACCTCAAAAATAAAGAAGCTACTCAGCTTCGCCTCTTGCAGGTCCAACGTTTTCTAGGTCAGGAGAAGCAGATGTAGGTGTGAGGTGAGCTCCAGAAACAAGGACATACATCAGCACCAGCATCAGAACAAGAGGATGATGAGCACCAAGAGGAAGGCAGAGGGTCACAGCAGGCCAGCAGGCAAACTGCGTACCACGAAGTCTCGGAAGGACTCGGAGAGGGACTCTGGTTTCTCAGGTTGGTTCATCCTTCACTTATTTATATATATAATTTATATTTCAGTCAGATTACAGTCACGAATAGATTGAGACCAATAATAGCTTGAGAACATTTTATTCATGTAAATACAAGTGTGAATATTATATTTGATCTTGGCGTTCAGGCTCTGCTTATACTACATTGCTCCCTGCTCAGCACATTAGCAGACAACCATTTAAGAGCAGGGAGATACATCTATCACAAACCCCCCCAGGGGAACACAACCCTTATGGAAAAGAGAGTGTACTGGTGGTGCTGTGGTGGTGGTGGGAGCCAACAAAACAAACACTGGCAAAACAACAGGAGGAAGTACAAGGAATCAGGCGAGCTTTAGGTACTAGGTAGACCCGCCAATTCATCAGCTGCTGGACACGTCACCTACAGTACAGTACATCTCCCTCTCACCATGCATTGTGTCACATGGTTGCAAGCAACTTGCAACTCACTTTCTTTCCTTCCCCCTCTTTGACTTGCAGACGTGGGCTCAGTGAGCGCTATGGACGGCGTAGACTCTGAGGACTCTCCCCGGGCTGTTCTGGCCTCCAGCTCTGGGCAGCAGCCCTCCCAGCTGGCAGTGGTGGGGAGCCCCTACTCCAACCTGTCTTCTGTGATCATCATGAACAATGTCTTACTCAAGCAGGTATTCTGCTCTCACACACACACACACACACACACACACACACACACACACACACACACACACACACACACACACACACACACACACACACACACACACACACACACACACAAGAACAAACAAAAGGCAGTCATTTAAGCGCATATAATTGTCATGCAATAAATGAAGTCAAGTGAAAATTGCCAGTCAACAAGCTCACAATGTGTTGTTTTGCAGCGCATTGTGAACTTGTAGGTCTGCTATCTTTGCTTTGGAATAAATAGAGAAAATGTTTTCCTATAATGACATGCCCAAAATAGGCACTGCAGGGTGAAAAAGCCTGAGTACGTTTGCTAAATGCCTAAACTGTTGGTGTTAAAATTAATGAACCCAAACATGTTTGAAAGTTAAATATCCATTTTAGGTCCTTAGTCCAGTGTGGACTGTGGAGTACATACGAGTAATCTGCTTTGGCTCACGTTATTCAGTGACAACCCAGCATAAAACAGTTACCATTCGATGCAGGGCTGCTCACAGGCTAGTAGGCAACTAGTAGGCAGACATACAGCACAATGCATGATGTGTTTTGGTGCTAGAGGACAATCATGAAGTGGGTAAACTACACATCAGAAACAAGACTAAAGCTTCATTCCCACAGGACGCAATAAAGGTAACAATAACGATATGTCGGTGTTCACATCAATTATGGCGGCTTCATCGTTGTGGTGTGGACGCTACCATCCACTTCAATTGACAACAATACTTTTGATTATTATCTTTATCGTTAACGTGCCCAGTGGAAAGGGCCTTAATCGATTCTGATCATAACTTGGTGCTTTCAACTCACCTGCTTTAAAAATACTGGTCTATTACACAAATCCCAAGTTAACAGGGGGGTGGGGGTTGTTATCACTTGATATGATAAAGTGAAACAGCTTTCCTGTTTATATACAGTCAGTGTTTGAAACACGGCAGCTTGTTGCTATAGCTCCCCTTTGTTACAGCCACGAGTCCACGACAAAAGAAACTCGGCTCTGACGTGCTCATAATCAAGGCCATGGAGACAACGCTGCATAAACATCCTGAGTTTCACCAGAGCGTGTGCACTGTAGCAAGTGTCCACACATTTCTCTGCCATTTGAAAGCTTTTGTAACAAGCTCAAATATGTATCCACATCCTCCTCACGAGAGACAGGAATGAGGTGAATATTCCTACTCATTTCTGATGTCAAACCAGTCCCAAAGTAAGAGTAAGAGAGTAAAGTGAAAATATTGAAAGCCCCCCCTAAAAAAAAAATACCCGACACAAACTCCAATTCAAGTTCTTTCAACCTCTGAGAGAACTGCTGTGTCTGATTTAGGACAAATATACACACCATATGCCACCACATCAGCTGACAACATTCCTTGCTTCACCAAAGCAGACACCAGCTGATCATCCACTTGTTTCCTGTCTGGGTTACTGATAGGAATGACACACCATACCCACCAGGGGGATTCATTTTTGAATTACAATCATTTTATTTACCAAACATTGCCATCAATTAACCTAAAGCATTTGTAGTTTGGAGGCCTGGCCAATCAGAACAAAAAGCGGAGCTTGTAGATCAGCTTTTGTTTTCTATTGTTGTACGGCAAAGTACAACACAGTATATAGGGCTTAAGTGGTTAAATCTGGGGGAGGGTCACCCACTAATCACATAAAGACTAAAGAGCCTCTGGACAGTCAATCTGTTCAGAGAGGAGAAAAGAGGGGGAATGACACATACTGTAACACACTTGTTCATCAATAAGATCTGCAAAACAATGCACAACGTTTTGTGCATGTGGTTTTGTCTCCTATTAATAATAATAATATGTATTTGATCATTTTAAATGGTAGTGGTTCATTATTGATTATGATATATCTGTCACCATATCCGGGAATGCCCATATATGGACATATTGTGTCAGTCTGTTGTTTCAGCGCGACCTCAACCTTTTGGGCGTCTTGCTGGTATGTAATAAAGTCAGGGTATTTAATATTACTTCATCTTCATACACAGAGATACCAATATATCTGTGATAGGCCAGTATTGGCCATTACAATCAGTTTAGCTCTCGGAATAATAGCTCCATGTATTTGCCAGTTGTTACTTTTGATATAAATAGCTCAAGTGTGCTTTCTTTCCATTATAAGGGATGAGAAAGAGATTGAGCTAGTCTGAAGAGGTTTGCCTGTTGAATGACCTATCTCTAATGTCTGTACTGTGACTGTGCTGTTCTTCCAGCCTGGAGAGAGCCAGCCCGCTCTGAAGCCCTGGGGGTTCAGTCCCGCTGTGGAGGTGGTCCAGCCATCAGTCCAGCAGCCTCAGGTGGTGTTTCTGCAGCCGGTGGTCTCTCGCTCTAAGGAGGCCTCCTCCAAACACAGACGCCCCAAGAAGTATCTCCCCATCCTCAAGTCGTACCCCAAAATCGCACCCCATCCCGGACACGGCCACGGCTCATCGGGAAGAAGTACCACTTCCTCTTCTTCCTCGTCCGGTTATTCCTCGTCTTCCTCGGGCTCCGGAAAAAGTAGCAACTCCAGCCACCGGGAGCGCTCTCATCACAGAGACAAGCACCAGAAGAAAAGCCCGTACGTCTGCTCTAGCAGTAGTTCCTCCACAGCCAGTCTTCCCCCTGCCTCCAGCCCCGTACCTCCTTTGCTTCTTCGCCGCCTCGCTGCGCCCCTGACGGACAGTAGCAGCTCCAGCAGCCCTTCTAGTGAGAGGCCCTCGCCTGCCGTCAGCCGATCAGGGTTGTCTCCCAACCAGTGTCTCACTCCCTCAAACCGCCTCGAAGACTCTGAGTCCCCGTCACTCCCCGACCTCACTCCCTCTGCGTCCGCCGCCGAGCAACATGGCTCGGACAGCGGATGCGCTGATGTCGATACCGAGCCCGACGCCAAGCGGAAGCGTTTCAGCAACACCTACAACATCCTGAGCAAGTCCGGGCTGCTGGACATCACACTCAGAACCAAGGAGCTGCTCCGGCAGAACCGCCGCACCCAAACGGACTTGGACCGGCTCAAGGAGCACACTGATCTCTTCCTCAAGGCCCTGCAGAGTGGGGACAGCACCATCTTTGTCCGGCTGCAGAGCAGCCTCCAGGAAGAGGACCGCGAGAGGGAGAGAGAGAAGGAGAAAGAGAAGGTTGTCCAAACCAGCTCCACAGGTTAGACCACTGACTAGACAGAGACTAAAGGTCAGATGGTAATCCCTTAGACTCAGATTGGGGGGAAAGCAAGGGTTTTTGGAGCTCACAAAAGACATGCTGAGCCGGCAGTAATATGACCCACAAATCCACCCGTCCTCCACCCCCCATCCATAGCATACTGTGACCTATATTCTGGCTGCAGTCTGCTTTCACTGGTCAGTCATTGGTCTGGTCCATGCCTGCATCTCTTCCACTGACTTCCTCTTAACCACTTTCAACCTGGTGTCCCGATTTTGGGCATGCAATCAAAGTTGAAAATCGTTTAAATAAAATAAAAAATAGCAGATCTGTAAGCTCCTCGTAGTGGAGCGACACTTTGTGAGCTTGTAGATCGGCTCTTTTCACCATGCGGCATATGGTTAACTATAGTTACTGACTGAATATCTATAGTATGGATAAGACCCAAGCAGGCTTAAAAAATTAAAATGCCACTGGGGGGGATGAATACATTCTGTAGATGAAAAGCTATCCTGCACAATGTTTCTGGATCTAAAATGACTAGATACTTCTAATCAGCTCTAGCCCCATTGATGCTGAGGTTCACTTCAACTTTTTAAGATTACGCTGTGGCTTTTTCGGAGAGAGCATAATGTCAGGCTCACAACAGTATTTTCATGTCACACTGAATGTGTCCAGTTCCTCAGACCGAGAGCTATTGAGAGAGTTACGACAATCCCATAGAAATTCCTTGTATATGTATTCATATCATATTCAGTTCAAAGAATGTAACATTCAATCAATTATTGCCTAAACCAACTTACAGTTGATTTAGGTGTGCTCAGAGATAACAAGAACAAGAAGAATGCGGAAGTAATGTTTGCCATCGGCAGACTAACACTGTTCCAAACACTACTGTCTACTTCCAAACAGTGAATCCTCAAAAATGGTCGATGAAGCACATACTGTACATACTGTACATGAACCGCATTGCAGTGATATCAAGAATGCTCTCTTTCTTTCAGCGGGTCTGCTCAGACCAATCTGCATCTCAAAACAGGAGAACACTGTGCCTCGAATCTTATTTTTATGTTTTGCTGTATTCTTAAACAGTTATGCGATAGGCCACCACATTCTCTCTAAACATTCCCATCATGTTGATGGAATGCAGGTTGCACTTTGAGTGTAGCAAATGGTTCATTCAAGCATTTCCCTGCCATGTACCATCGAGTTGTGGACTGCACTTCCTACATGCTTGTATCACAATCTATTTATTTGACTTTGTGGGGTTGTTTGTGTCTTTTCTTAAGAACAGGGGATATAATTGATGGTGTCCATTTTGCATCACTTGTTACAAAGTGTACCGTTGTTTCTGTTCCGTGTTTGTATTTGGAATGATGAATTGCTCGGATGTGATGGTGTTCTCCGGGAGAAACTTTAAACCGAATCGATGCGGGCAAAAACAGCCCTCAAGACAATTCCACTTGGGAAATGCAGTAGTGCTGCATCAACAAGACTGTTTGATTCAAGTATGTTTTTATATAACAAACAGAAAGTGAACACATTGTAAATACTTGCAGAGTTTGGGCCGTGATGTCTCCACATTGTCATTTTGTTTATTTTCTTTTTTTTTTACTGTGTGTACAGTGTAGAATTACGCCTTAATATCAAACATGATATTATTTTAAAGAGGTACCTTGAGGCAGCTATTGAGGTGCATATGAAACACATGAAAAGTCTGCAACGTTTTATTTTTTACGTTTACACTTTATTTGAAGTGTCTTGTAAGGCATTATAAGCAGTGCACAATATAAGCTGATAGGCACTATCCGTACAGTACATAGCAAAATCCTGATCATTAAATTAACCTCATTACCTCATTAAATCTACATTACCTCATATGAAACCTACACGCATTATTATAATGTATTATGTCATGCAATGTGTTTCAAATAACGCATACATTTTTCATGTCTGTGTTGCTATTTAAAGAAATACCGGTAGCTGTACAGTTTGACCTCATTGATGGGAAGATTGTATGGAGTTTAAACAAGGTGTATTATGATGATTACAACACACTCACCAGGCTTACCGTTGTGTATGTATGATGCCTTATGATTGAGACCTCAAGTAACGTTTCATTAATTCCTTTTAAAGGGATGATTTATATTCTTCTGGTCTTGTTGTGTGCTTTTTGAGTATATAAATAAATCCTTGTTTACTTGTCAAAGCAAATGTTTGAAATGCCATGGGATACTTGTTTTATTTATGTGTTGTTGGCTGTAAGAAACTGGGCAGATGTGTGAGAATAAATGAAAAGAAAAGAAAATGAAATTATTTCAATGGCCATGATATGTGCTTCACTGTAATAAAGTGAGACGTTTTTGCCGTACTAAATGAAAGCCTTAGTGAGATGCCTTGTATTTGGCTGAGATTTCCATCTTTCTTTGTGTGAATGATTGATTGAAGACTATTTGAAGTTTGCATAGGAAAAGGTACAGTTCACTGGTACACGGTCAACTAAAAGGATAAACACCTCAAGAAAGCCTTTGGGCTTGTTTCAGTTGGGATCCTTTTATAACTCATATAACATTGAATGACAGACAAATAAAATGCAGTATATGCAGATTTTTTTTCCTCACATTTGTGAAACACAATGCAAAATAAATGGTATTTACAATAGAAAGGTCAGGGGGAGGTACGGATAGGCTTTGTTTTCTTCTACCAGTTTCGAGCAGTACATTGTACAGTGCAAATGGTAAGCAAGAACAAAGTGGCAGTTACAAACTTTGAGTACACATTTTCACTTGATATCCCACACCACACATATTCTGATTCCGATTTAATGAAAGCATGTGGTTTACAAATATCAGCACATCACTCCACTGAAATCTAATTTTGTCTTGCACCGTCTAACAGTGATTTACCAGCGGAGCAAGTGCTGACAAGTGATATATAATATATATAAAAAGCCAATAGTGACTGATAACATCAGTCTGGATCTACTTTAGAGTCAAAAGCTTATCGTGTCTGCTGGCACAGTGTTGCACCACCACAACAACACATTTATTTATTAGACAGCATCTGACATCGATTCACTGTAGCCCAAACACAAGCTCTGTTTACATTGCATAGATCCTCATTGCTCTAAGCCACAGCTGTGCTTCACTAGATCAGTGGTTCTCAAAGTAGGGACACCCATGGGTTCCATGGGGGTGATCCAGCAGGTCCCCAGCAATACAAAATCTCTTTATCGCTATTTTATATTTTGGCTATTTAAAAAACAATCATGAAAATTGTTACATTTTAACAAAATTAATCTTCTCTCATGGATGTCCCTGGCACAAAATCTTTTCAGATCGGGGTCTGAGGCCAAATAAGTACCCATTTGGGGGTTCTGGACTTGAAAATGTTATGGAAAAAAAACAAATCTTTTTCTTACATACCTAGCTTATGATTATCCCAAGGGGGAACTTCAGTTTCAGCTTCACCCAGCTGAGTGCTGCCCAATGAGGAGCATGGAGGAGAGAGCAATTAGGGGTTGGGTGTCTTGCTCAGGAACACTTTAACAAATTGCTGGCCTGGAATCGTACCTGGGACAACCAGGGGCTCTGGTTCCCCGGGAAAGCTCACTAACCACTCAGCCACGGCCACCCGAGTTAATTCTAATTGACTATTAATTGATTATTTTTGGTCATTGGTCATTGATTAAGAGCACAGTAACTGAAACCATATCTTGCTGTGCCCGCGATTGTGATTGTACGTGTGTAAGTAAGTACTCAACATTGCACGACCACTACTACTTTGTGTTCATCAAGTAGCTAATGCATTATGAGAAATATAAGGACAGTTATGTTTTATCAATGTTTGCTCCATCAAGGATGGACTATCAAGCCCAAACCCACACTGCGCACCATTGTTTTGTATGATAATAATACAATATATTTGGTGAAAATGGGAACACAAAACTGGGTTTGACATTAACGTGCATTAATGTGTCTTTATTGTCTGCATGATGAATCTCATTCCAAAGGACTGTTCTTTGTGAGTGGATTTTTATTATTACGTTTACAAATAGAATTTGTTTAAATTTACAGCAAGACTTGCCCACCAGTGGTCCGTCAAGGGGTTCCAGGTGGTCCCCAGATAAACTAGAACTGCACTATGTCGAGGTGCCAACTTGCGTCTAGTGCACAAGTAGGCCATATGGGCTACATACCTACCTACGCAGCCGAACGCAGTACTTGCGTGCTCTGCTGACGCAAGTAATGATAAAGAGTTGATAACCAAATGGAGGGGGGGTGTAGAGTGCATCTGCTATCTTTGAACATTTTTGTTATCAATTTGGAGGTCTTTGACACAGAAGGTTTGAGAACCACTGCTCTAGAGGTGGTGTGAACGCAAGCTGAGTATAGGTGCATGCAAGGTGTAGCGCAGTGTGGTTCTCAGCATGGGACCCTTTGAAAGGATTGCAGGGGGTCCCTAGCTAAATTATTGATGGAACCAAAATGGGCCCACTGCTGTCACTGAATCACTGGTGTAGTGCTGCTACTAACTTTACTGTATCGATTTTCTATCTCGATCTGCAACTAAATCTGCTCCCAAAGGTCCTGTTGAAAATCTGAATAGTCACAAAAAGAAACTTGATTGAACGTGCTGTAAAACAACTCTATGAAGCTATAAAATCTACTATGGAAAAGTAATCTGCAACACCATCTTATAGTGTATGCATGTGTATGAGTGTGTGTGGAGGTCCCTACTTCATCTCTCTCTCACCTAAACAGGAAAACGTTGAAGACTGCTGCTCAAAGTGGGTTCTGGGGACCCCCAGGGGTCCTTGAGGGAGTTCCAGGGGGTCCCCAGCTATAGGAACCAAATTAACCCCTAAACGAAACCAAATGGACCCTAGCAGGGCAGGAATTTCAGGGAGGCCACGAAGGCCATGGCCGGCATTGCTCCTCAGTTTGGCCTTGTGCCCCTCAAAACAATGGCATGTCCTGAGGCCACAGGGGCCTTAATGCCCCAGCTGACTGTACCACTTTTTCCTCTGTCTCTTTCTTGTCATGTAGACACCAGCTTTGTTTGTTGAGAATTCTTAACTCCCTCCAGTCCCCATCTTTAAACCAATCCAATGACTTTGATTGGTGCATTTGTAAATACCGGTATATGTATTTATTTGACTGCAGATAGTCTACATACTAAATTTAAAATCCTTTACCCTTAAATTCAATAAATGATTTCAATGGACTAATATTTTGTTTTATTTGATGGCCCTCCTGCCCTGGCATTTGACCTTTGTGCCCTCAAAAAATGGACAACACCAAAGGCCAAGTTGCCTTGCCCCTAAAATGATGAAATTCCATGGCTGGACCCTAGGCTAACCGGGTCCATTTGTACACTCTGAGAGTTAAATTAACATTGATTTCACAATAATTGATTGGGGTCTCAGAGATAGAAATGCCATTACATGGGGGTCCGTAGCCTAAAGACGCTAGAGACGTAAACATCTTCTCTTATGCGGGTCCTTGGCATATCTTTTCAAATGGGGGTCCGCGGGCTTATAAGTGTCAATTTGGGGGTCCTTGACATGAAAAGGTTTGAAAAGCACTGCTATACAGACAGTGTATGTAGCAACTGCATAGTCTGGGTGCACCATTTCCTATTATTCTGCAGTTACCACATTTACACACAAGGTGGCAGTCAGGGTTTAGCTATTTGGTTTGTGGTATTTTATAATAACCCAAACGCGGAAGTGGAATGATTCTTGTTCCACTCGGCTCTCCGTACAACAAGCTTGCAGCCCACTGGTGAATGTAGACCTTTCTCTGTGTCAAAGTTACACTTTCAAGGGAAACAACTGTATATTTAACCTTTATGTGGGTGATACAGGTTAGTACTCGCTGCTAGCTGGTGTAATGACAATAAAAGTGTCCCGTGTCAAGTGATTGTCTTTGTGTCACAAAGTATCAAGCGTTAAGCTGGCTAGCTGCTTAGCATAGTTAGCTTACTAGCGAATGTCAATAACAAACACGCCGGCTACTTTGGTACAGCTGTAGGTAGTTAGCTCGCATTTAGCCTCCACAGCAATGTTCAGACTGCAAATTGCTTTGAACATTGGCCTAGTAATTTACCTATTTACACAGTTGCATGTAATATTTGCATTGTTTCCTGCGTCTGTGAAGGTAACATAGTATACACTAACTTTACCATGTTGACAAATGATGGTAACGACAAATTCATTGTATTTATTTTCTTTTTGACTTTGATTGAATACTTTATTAGAAGTTTGCATAGGAAAAGGTACAGGACAGTACAGTTCACTGATACAAGTTCAACTAAAAGGATAAAGACCACAAGCTTCTGGGCTTGTTTGCATTATTGGGGTCCCTTTGTACTCACTTAACATTGAACATTAAATGACAGACAAATAAGACACAGACTTGTTGGTTGATGCCATATTTTTGTTTTGTTTGTAGATGCTGTTTGGATGGTTTGGGGCGAGAGATGACTGAAAACCAAAATATATGATCAACAGAAGTAACGGGTAAACTTGGGGGTAAGGAAGTGCTGGTTGGTGGCATATGTTTGAAGAACCTGGGGTCCACTCAGATGTGTTTATAATGTGTGGTCGTCATGGTTTCCTGCAGGTTTCAGAAGTCTGACCCATGCTTTCCGATGAGCTCGACTCCAAACCTGAGGTGACCTGCCCTCCTATATTCCCTACATTTGTTTACCCTACATTTATCTCACATTTGAGTCTAGGGTTGTAACTGTTGTTTATTTTCTTTATTATTCTAGAGATTACACTTTATTGAGTAGTCTAGAAGCTTTCTCCCCCCCCCCCCCCCCTTCTGAACATTAACATGACATGTATATAGCTTATCGCTTACTCGAGGGGTCTTCAACGTTTTCAGGCCAAGGACCCCTTAGTTGAGAGAGAGATAAAGCGGAGACCCCCACTACCTGTTCAGAGATTCCATATAGTTTCATTGTTTGACAGCACTGTCCTCAGTATATTTTGGATTCATGTCAATTTCAGATATTTAACCACTTGAACCGTTAATATTTAATAAACTTGACCTTTCACTCTGTACTAAGTACAGAGTGTGTTATGTGTCTGCTCTTTTTCCCCTCTACACCAAACATCTCGGCCGAAAATAGCCGATCTACACTGCGAGGCATTGTGAGCTTGTAGATCGTCTATTTTCGGCTAACGTTCTTGGAATATGGACGCTAGGGTTCAAGTGGTTGATATGAAAAAAGAGAAAAAAGGTTTTATCACACAAAGATTTGGGGACCCCCTGTAGTAACTCTGAGGACCCCCTGTTGAAGACCCCTGCCTTACTCTGTTTCTCTCTTCAGCTGCTGGTGCAGTTTGTACAGAACGCCTCCATCCCTTTGGCCCAGGGTTTGGAGGACTTAGAGTCCAAGCACTCCTGCTTGCCTCTGCTGGCAGCCACTGGGAGCTCCCTATGCAGCCCACTGGAACTGACAGGTGTGTGTTCATTTAGACCTTTCAGCCCACTGGACCTGACCTTTGTATGACCATTTAGAATCTAGACCTTATGGTTCTCAAACTTTTAGGTCTCCCCTTAACTTGGACAGTATACAAACCGAATGGTCGGTAGAGTCCATTTCATAGAAGATGGCAGAAAGATGACAAAAAGTACAGAGCAGTACAGATGCAATAGGGGAAAAAACATTACAATAACTTGGCAGCCCCAGTGCAATGACTCTGAGGAGCCCCTATTGAATACCCATGGACTCATGCTCACAATGTGTTGCACCGTGACATGTTGTGAGCTTGTAGATCAGCTATTTAAAAAAACACTAACAAATTGTACATTCATTCACAACATTCATTATGACATGTAGAAAAGGTTAGGGTCTTTCTCTTTGTGTGTAGTTTGTCCGTCTCATAATTCACTCAGAATATGGTTCTGAGTACGGTTAATAACTGTCCTAGTGCATTTCCATGCGTACACAGTTTGGCTCTGTTTGGCGTGGAATGCTTCAAACTGTGCCTGCCTAGTCAGCACGGTGGTCGGTGGCATAACTGCTCAGCCAAAGCCATTCGATAGGAGGCTGTAATGACATAGATATTCAATGAGGTCATGAAGTGTGAAGTCAACACAAAATTCATGGCTGAATATTTAATGCCAGGCAGTTGAGGAGAGGCAACAATTTGTTTCCAAATCTACAACTATTCATAGAAAACTACTGTCATTGTCACCTTGTCCTAGGCTATAGACACTGAATTGCCTGTTACCACATCGTTGATTACAGGCTATTCAGGTAAATAGCTCAGGTTTTCACCAGACAAAAAGGTCTTGTGTATAATACAGACGGATTGGCACTCTGCAATTCATTTGAATTATAATGTGAAACTAGTGATCTAGATCAGGCTTATTTGAATTTGGACTTTAGCCACAACTTTTAACACATGGAGTGCACGCACGCCCACTTAACGTTCCATGCGTGGAGTGCCAGGAGACCATTAAGACACCTACAGCTTAGCTGGTTACCATGATAACCTATAGCCCTAGCGCTCCCGCGGCCGGGAGTGAAGGGAAAAACTCAAGGTGTAAGGTATTAAGAAGAACGCATAAAGATTATAAAACCATACAAATAAGAATATTGATGAATAAAATCAAACCTCGGTTCGAAGTGGAGCGGTGAATCTGAGCAGCTATACCCTGTGTGTGTGTGTGTGTGTGTGTGTGTGTGTGTGTGTGTGTGTGTGTGTGTGTGTGTGTGTGTGTGTGTGTGTGTGTGTGTGTGTGTGTGTGTGTTGAGTGTGCCTGGCCTGCACAAAACAGCGCCCCTCCTTTAACTAGTGTGTTGTGTGTGGCCACTCAAGGTATTGCCAGGCTACGGACACGGCCGGCCAGCCACCCACCCACATACATACCCACGGATATACCTGTCTATTGGGAGCGCTTTCACCGCTCCAAAAAACACAAGCTAAAAGAACCAGTAAGACTCCCTAATCGGGAGATACGTGACAGACAGACAGTGGAGCTTTTCATAGAAACTTGTGGCCTGACGGTCGCAATAAATGGGGATTTCCTTGGGGTTAGTGCACTGACCATATTTCATTGCTGTCGGGCTGAATGAAACCATGTACATCATGTCCAAAACAGGAAATGGGGTAAAAGAACCTCACCTGTGTTCCATTGGATCCGACGTTATTAGTCACGAGCACACTACTCTTCATTGGTTGTCCCTATTTTGGTCATGTCATTATAGGCATTATCATTTTTAAATGTGGAGATACAAGATGTCTGCCCAACACCGACAATATGCTCCTGATCAGTCACAAAGACCTGCATTTGAATAGCATGTCTCCCCCAATGTAATGTCCTCTACACTTGCCTATAGAAATAAAGCTTCAATAGTGAAAGATTAATCATAAAAACAGGAATAAAGAATGTCTTGGAGTATCGCTGGATGACAAATTATTTGCAATTGCAGGGGCAGTCGAGGTAATGGCATAGTCAAGACATTGTTATTTTTTTATTGCATTTTATTCTGTATCTTTATTATACAATTGAGCAAAAGCCGCATCCCACTTCCAAGCCTATCTTTATTATACAATTGAGCAAAAGCCGCATCCCACTTCCAAGCCCATTCACGCCTACTTTGCATCCACTCCAACTCAACTTCAACTCAACGGTAGGGAGAACGTACGGAAAAATACCGCCCACCTCTATGCCGATTCGCTAACCGCCCCATTCACTGCAGCCGAGAACACAGCCTGCCCTGCAACGCATCCTGCTCCCCCCTCCCCCCTCCCCCTTCCCCCCTCCTCACACACTCAGTCACTCTGAGCAGACAGCAGAGGGGGAGACCTCTGATAGACAGAGGCTAAACTAAAGCTGCCTGAAAAAAAGTTGTTTAAACAGCTTGGAAACCATTCGCTGCCACTGGATTAATAACTGATCATCAATACATCTCAAATAGGGATCTACTACCTTTGGATGTTCAATTGGAGAGGACAACAGCAACACATTGAAATCCACGTTTTTAGGCTCCAACCGCTTACAATAGATCCAGAGAAATGCGATGCGATGCGTGATCATTTGTCTTCTCTTCAACACTGCGCAAATTTTCAAGCTATCCTAGGCTGTGTAACGTTAGGTTAACGAGCTCGTTGACCCTCATTTGACATAGGCAATCGGCACAGTCTGGCTTGTGCTGCGTGTGTCAACTGAATGCATTAGCCCAGATATCAAGTAATCATGATCTCCCCCTCATGCTAAAATGACTTTAAGTTCCACTTCTCCCCAAAATGTATTTTCCATCATGAATGACAAGCCAAGCCTGTGTTTTATTACACAGGCTACACAATAATGGTAAATAAAGTAGCTTACTCTAAAATAATCCATCCATCCATCCATCCATCTTCAACCGCTTATCCAGCATCGGGTCACTGGGGTAACAGTTCCAACTGAGATTTCTAGAGTTCCTTAATAATAATAATTCAAATAAACAATACTAATGATTATAATTGCGACCGTCAGGTCGCAGTTACTATGAAAACCTCCACCGCCTGTCTGTCCGTCAGTCTGTCTGTCACGTCACATCACACTTTTTTGCCCCTATCCATGTGAAATTTTCCACACACAATCCTTGTCTGCCAATCCACAACCTCCACCCTTCCAGGGACCCCCGCAGTTCCAGGGACCCCCGCCAAATCTTTTAAAACACATTTTTGAATACTGCTCCTACAGTTTTTGCCCTAAAATCACACCAATCGCTACACAGTATGTCTACACTTATCTCATCGACATGGATCTGTCCCATATAGCGCCACCATCAGGTCGATTTTTTAACACATTTTTGGACCTAAAATCACGCTGCGACCTGACGGTCGCTTATCATACATTCATAAATACATACAGTACATACTGTATAAATGTATCCGCCTTATTCCACCTTTATCTATACATTTCCACAACAATATACAGACAGAAATGGCATATTTTGGACATAGTTCGATTCGTGATTAATCATGATTAATACATTTTTAAGCTGTGATTAATCTGATTAAAAATTGTAATCATTTGACAGCCCTGGATGGATACATAGATAAAGATAAAGATTGGAATCTCGGAATCTCCATATCAGTTGCATCACTAACAATAATTAAAAACTAACAATAGTCATAATAATAATAATAATAATATCTGGAATTTACATAATACTTTTACAGTTCACTACAGTAAGGCACAGAACAGTACCATAAAGTACAGTACACTACCATACAGTACAGTACAGTACAGAAGATACAGTACACTACAGTACAGTAAGGTACAGCACAATACAGTACAGTAAGGTACAGTACACTACAGCACAGTAAGGTACAGTACAGAACAGTACAGTAGATACAGTAAGGTACAGTACAATACAGCACAGTAAGATACAGTACACTACAATACAGTAAGGTACAGTACAATACAGTGCAGTAAGGTACAGCACAGTAAGGTACAGTAAGGTACAGTACAGTAAAGTGCAGTAAGGTACAGCACAGTACAGCACAGTACAATACAATAAGGTACAGTACAGTAAGGTACAGTACAGCACAGTAAGGTACAGTACAGTACAGTACACTACAGTAAAGAAGCGGGGGTGGACTCTAGATGTGAGCGGCCCGAAGGGCCGCGAACCTCTAGTTCAGATACAATGAACAGAGAGTCTGGAAAGTCAGGAGAGAGAGAGGAGATGACATGCAGTAAATGTCGATACTCAATTCAATTCAACCGTAACAAAAGTTTTTGTGATTTTTCCTCCCAGACGGCGGCCTCAGCCATGAGCCCGAGAGCACTCCTTCCCTGTCGGAGTTCGGGGGCGTTTCAGTGCGAAGCCCCATGGTTGTCCATGCCCACTCCCATCCGAGGAGCTCCCCCAGCCCTCCGCCCATCCTCCATGACCTACAGCAGTCAGACAGCACCTCTTATGTCCTGCTAAACCTTGCCAAAGGTGAAGCAACTTTAAAACACAAAGAAAATCCCCATGCTTATATAATCTGTGCAGTTGCTGTCTGACAAGCTCTCTCGATTAACTGTGATTCTGTGAATCCTTTTCTTCGTTTACTAATTTCTTGCAGCGGATGCCGCTGTTCGCTAGCCTATGGGTCACCAATTATTGAAGAAAGGACTGAATCTTAACGCAGTGACTTAGCAGTCGATAGTGATACAGAGATGTATGGATGGGTACCGAAATTCGGTTAAGTAGGAGCCGATAAAGAAATGGCGGGTACCTGTTGTTACCCATAAAAATGATTTCATTTCGGTTCTGCATATCGGTTCTTAGACCCGCTACATACCGTTCAAACGAAGGCTTCAATCTTCAAAGACATAATCGACTATCTGTCAGGACCAGACCTTACTTAACGTGAAATGGTGATTCAACATTCACGATTCAGACAGGTTGCACGTCTAATATGACGAAACATTTAAGACAGCGTGGCAATCATCTGAAAGAGTGTACGATGTGGTGTTTGTCCCCGACCCCCAAACCCCTGAACTGAAGCCATTGAAAAACGATTAATTTGCACTTTCAAATTATGAATTAGCATTTAAACAAAGCTATACAACACAAATTATGTTTCTGCGTAAAAACTATTCATTAAAAGTCTTAAATTGACTGAGGCTTAAAAGAATCAAATTACTTTTGTTAAATAAACATTCAACCTTGACATTTTTAACCATATTGGAACCGAAATCGGGAACCGCTAGTAACTGGAACCGATAAGCAGAACCGGAACGGGACAAATAAAAATCCCAACGATACCCATCCCTACTGAGAGAAGGCAGAAATGAGTGAGAGTGGGAGAGGTCATCTGATTAACCCGTTCTGTGCCACTTCATTTCAGCTCCCCTAAGACATGTCCGTTCAGCTCTGAGGGTTTCAGATAACCATGGAGCTGGCGGACACGGGCGTACTTCCTTGAAAGAGAGAGGGCAGTGATGGTCAAGCAGATTAAATAGTGGCGAGGAAGGAGGAGGTTGCAGACTCAGTTGAGAGGGAGGGGAAGGAAGGAATCGGGGTAAGGGAGAGAGGAGAGGATGGAAGACGTGAGAGGCGTTTAAGGACCTCATGTAACTGAGGTATCAGTTTGAGAGTGGCTAGTTTTAGGTGGGAGAGAGTCAGAGAACGTTTATGAAGTGGTAATGTGTGGGCGGCTGTGGCTCAGGAAGTAGAGTGGGGTGGCCAATGATCCGTGGGTCGGCGGTTCACATCCCAGCTACTCCTGTCTACATGTCGAAGTGTCCTTGGGCAAGACACTGAACCCTGCGTTGCCTCCAATGGTGTTAGCTTGACAGTTGCCACCATTGGTGTGTGAATGTGGGAAGTGAGGACGCTGGCGTTGACTGTTCGCCGCTTCACCTCCCAATGTATGAATGAATGGACCATTGTAAGCGCTTTGAGTTCGCAACTTGCTTAGAAAAGCGCTATAAAAATGCAATTCATTATTATTATTATTATCATTATTATAATCAGAGATATGTAGGGGGTAACAGAGGTTAGAGGGAGAGCATACTCTAAAGAACCCCATGTCCAATAGCTCTATGAGTAGGAGGAGAAGGAGATAAGGAGAGGTCGAATGAAGACAGAAGAGACCTAACAAGAAGATACTTATCTGCGGATAGGTTGAACTTTTCCATTAGAATGCGGGGAGTGCCATCTTCCGCAAAGGAGCCGATAAGAGAATCTTATTCTTCCAGGAAGTCCCCAAGTGGACCCGGGGGACGATCGAGCACAATGATGCAAAGAGGGGAAGATTGTGTTGTTGTGATAGCATGAAATTCAAATGTGGAAATGAAAAGCAGAGAAAGATTAGAGAGAGAAATTCCACTCGGGAGATACACGTCTGATTGTGTGCAGTACTCTGCTGCAAGCGCTGAGCAGAGTGCACATTTCTGCCAGTATGCTGGCCCTAATGATACTGTCTCATAAATAAACTGTCTTTCTCTCCTTCCTTCTGCATCTCTGTCCCCCGCTGTGTATGCAGTGTGTTGCTGTGTGTAGAAGAGGCTGTGTGTCATTCTGATCTTTAGATAATAACACGCATAATAGCAAAACTGTTGACAGTGTTCCACTGAAATGAATGTAATCCAGTAATCCCTTCCTCAACATGTTTTTGTTAAATGGTTGTCATTAATGTTAAAGTATACCGTTAGTCCTAGTAGTCGGAGTGGGTTAAACTTGGCACACCCCCTGTTTGATTCTTTAAGCATTAGAACGTAGGCATTACAGCTCACTATTTGTTGTTGACTGCCGCTTTTTCTATTTGTGACGCTCCCTCTTCATCTTCAGCCATCAGCTCCTCGTCAGAGCCACTGATCTTCTCCGCAGATGGAGCAGGGGAGGACGACGACGACGGGGTCTCGTCCGGGGACTATGGGATGGATGGCAGCGCTCCCTGGTACCTACGGGTGCAGGAGCTGGCGCACGACAGCCTGATCGCTGCCACGCGGGCACAGCTTGCCAGGGATGCCAGGGCCAGCCAAGATGCCAGGGCTGCAAGCGTCAGTAGCAGTAAATGTCTTCTTTTTATCTTAATCAGTACAAACAGATTACCATTTAAGTGTATCTATGGGGGGGGGGGATACATTGTTAATAGTGCAATTAGAACGTAATTTGTCAAAGCTTTTAAAAGCCGTCGTAGGCTACGAAAGCGACTTGATGGAATCTCGGGTGCAGCAGCAAGTGTATTCTGTGCCACAGTCTGGCTCATACAGTGTGTAGGCCCTGAGCTAATGCAGCAGACCAAAAACATTGTCTCACAGTACTTTGGTCTTTACACTGCCTTCAGTGCAGTGTGGAGTGGATGTCTGCGGCACAGCGTGCCTTAGTGCAGTGTGGAATAAAATGTTCAGTCCCTGAGCTTGTATAAGTACCCCTCCAGCCGCCAATGATTAAATTATGTCCTGTAGGTCCCCCTCAGCATCAATGTGTCTGTTACAGACAAACGTTACGACTGACTTGGCGTCGGTGTGATTCCTGCTGATAAATGCCTTCCAAACGGCAGGACTTCGTGGCAGTTTAAGGAGAGAGAGTGATTGCATTCCATATTCAGCATAGTAGACTTGTCATGTATTATATCGTCGCTGTTGAGCAGAAACCTTGTATGTCCAAATAAAAGGGGAATGAAAAATGGATCCAATGTTATTATTTAGTCACAAGCGCTTGTTAATACTTTTCATTGGTTCAATATTTATAAAACCCACAGGCACACTCAACCACTTTCACTTAAAAAAAAAAAAAATAGCTGGTTTACAAGCTCGTTGTGAGCCTGTAGATCAGCTATTTTGCCACATTCCCTCAGCACCACTATGACACTACTTGCCTTAATTTAAGTAAAAACCATAAGAAGTTTAAATACGGAGATACAAGGTTTCTGCCCGATAGCGACAATGTACTAACCCTTTAGTGGGTCTGAGATTGCCCCAGATGATTGGTTCTATGCAGCCAGGCTCCGGACTCCCATGGAAATCCTCATCTTCTCAATCTTCCTCCTCCGGCTTCTCTCTCCTCCGGCTTGCCTAGGCGACCACACTCACAACTTCACGCCAGACGGGGAGAAGCAGCGCGAGCTGTTGTCTCGGGTGAGCCGCCCACTCTCCAAGCAGATCCTTCGCTGTTCTTTCGAGGGCTGTTGCAGGACGTTCACCTGGCCCGCTCACCTCAAATACCACCTCAAAACACACAGGTAAGAAGAGGGACTGTCTGGAGCGCAGAATAGGCTCATTATTACAACGTTGGGTTCGGTAGGTTTGGGCATTTAACCGAAAACATATCGAACCCCATATTTAGAACCAATAACTGACTAATGCCTCATTCACACTACAGATATATAGTTGAACGTTTTGCTTGGTAATTCAATGTAATCTCAATGGAAACCAGCTTTAAAGATGCAGGAGATCCTCAGAACAAAGCTTTGAAAGCTTTAAAGCTGGTTTCCATTGAGATTACATTGAATTACCAAGCAAAACGTTCAACTATATATCTGTAGTGTGAATGAGGCATTAGTCTTGCTCGTGTAGATTAATCGGATACGTTTTTTTTATGCTTTTTTCTTTTTTTTATTCAGTATATATATCAAAGATGTTTTATAATCGTCAAATTGATTAGTCTGATTTAATACGTTGTTGTGCAATGGTGGCGAACAAAAAAAGTGAAATTAACTGATCTGCGTTGTGAGCAAATTCTATTTTCACTATGCGTTAAAGATACTGCATACCGTTAGCCTCGTAGCATAATTGCTCAAGTCATATTTTAATGTTTTTGGACAAGAAGAAAAAACACAATCGGCTTATTTATAAGCCAATAATGCCTATCAGAAGAATGCTTGTTACATTCCATTCCTTTGACTAATGATAGAAAAGGGCTATCACCCACCATAATGCAATTGCTTAAAAAACAAACAACATTTGACATATTTACCAAAACTTTGTATTTATTTATCAGTTCATCTTGCATAACACAGTTCGATTTTTTTATTGTAGATGTTGAATCAAATTACCACTACTGAATCGACCGCAACTTCCCCAATTTAAAAAAAGAAAATGAAAACACATGACTATAATAACTTCAATTTAATCTCCTGATATATATATTGTATCAAACACAAACAAGGTGGATTGAATTGACTGTGTAGAATCATTAACGGTCAAGTTGAGGAGGTTGCTGGCAGTAAGACTGTTTACACATTCTTTGATTTGCTTGTGGTTGCAGCAGCTGGCCGGCCGGGCAAACAGAAAACTTGCATCAAAGCGGAGGAGAAAGACTGCTTATGTGCATTTTGTGCAATGCAGGAAGCTCTGATCTTGTTCATTGTATCAGTTTTGGGAAAATCTATTTGCGGTCAGCCTGCCTGATAATGTGGTGAGCGGCTGTAGATAAGCCTTTATGAAGGCAAAGTAAAGCAGTGATTAAAGTTTTCAGTTACGACGACTGATTCCAGTCATTTAGAATCCATAGAAGCCAGCAAGTCTTCTATGGAAGCATGTTGCGCTGCGATCTACTAGCTCTCAATCTTTGACACATTGAGAGCTGTTTTTGGAAGATTGCAGCATTTGAAGTGATCAACTAGCAAAATGTTCAGAAGCGTTTTCCATAAAATCTTAATGGTCTTGGATATTTCATATAAAAGCCAAAGGTTAAAGCCTCAATCTGTGATTTCTTCACCTGGTGGTTGGCAGTATGTAGAGCAGCAGGAACGATATTACTAAAACATTTTACATATTGTGTTAATTTTTAAAGGGATCCCTGGCTAATACGACAAATATGCCTTAATACATTATAATTGTACAATGTAAAATTAAAAACACCTTAATTATTTTATTTCTTCTAGAAATAGCTAATCTTGCACTCAATAGGGGAAATGCCCGTCGCAAGTTGATGATGTCATAAATGTCATGTGTTATCTATCCGCGTGATTCCTAAACCCACCTGGCTTGAGTTAAGACCCGCCTCGCGGAACCGCGAGGACTTCAAGGAGTGGCTGAAATCCCTGCCTGACACATGGAGGGTGGATAAAGTCAGAGGCATGAAGACTTGTACTTGAGAAAAGCCTGCATTTGCACAATGCACAACTATTAATTTCTCACTATGGTGCTCAAAATAAACTGTGCTAAAAAAAACTTGAAACTGACTTAATTGTACTGTGCTTAAAGGGAAAACTTTGTAACTTTGCTAAAGAGAAAAACGTACTGAGAAAGCTATTAATTTGTCACTACTGTGCTCAAAATAAAAAACACTTACTGAATTGTTATGGTTTGGATATGGCTTTGGGCCTATTATGCTGTGTGTATTATTGTAATGGATCAGTAGGTAGTAGGTAGGTACTAGGTACTTTGCACTTGAGCGAGCAGCACTAACGTTCATGGGCACTTTCATACTTAAGATTATCGAGAGGAGGCGGGTCTTAACTCAATCCTGGTGGGTTTAGGAATCACGTTATCTATCCCTATGGAATTCATGGCATGCATGTGCAAATAAAAACAAACGTAATACTTCCTATGGTTAATATGAGCATCAAATCAATATTTCAAATGTTTGTGTTTTTTGTTTTTTTTTGCACATGCATGCCATACAATGACACGTGACATATATGACATCAACTTGCGACAGGTATTTCCCCTATTGAGTGAAAGATTAGCTATTTCTAGAAGAAATAAAATATTTAAGGTGTTTTTAAGTTTACATTGTAGTTATAGAGGACAATTATAATGTATTAAGGCATATTTGTCGTATTAGCCAGGGATCCTTTTAAGGGAACAGCGCTAGTGTTTCACAAATCACACATTAGGACTTGGTCATACATTTCCCTGAGATTTTATTTAGCTTTGATCGATTATATACGTGTGCTTGTTGTTTGCTTTTGGGGCATTGAAGGAACGACCGTACGTTCCGCTGCGGGGCAGAGGGCTGCGGGAAGAGCTTCTACGTGCTGCAGAGGCTGCAGGTTCACATGAGGACCCACAACGGAGACAAGCCCTTCATCTGCAAAGAGAAGAACTGCGGCAAGAGGTTCACCACTGCCGGCAACCTGAAGAACCACAAACGCACGCACACAGGTCAGAGCCACATACACACCATACAAGACTTTACTATCTGGCTATTAACAGATTGTATTGAAGGGATGGCTCCTTGGGATGCAGCATCTCATTTTTGAGGGTGTCCCATAAAAACAGAAATACAGATACATTCATACACGGATGGCTTGCTCCAGAGCCATCTATTGGAGTCACTGGGTATGCATAAAAACAAATGATAAAAAAGAAGGAAAAATACAAAAAAGGAGAAAAATAAAGAAAAAAGGGAAAAAATAGAAGAAAAAACGTATGCCAAATAATGACACTAAAATGAGGGCAATGTTCCTGAAGCACTCTTGAATTAACTTTTATACTTGTATTTCTGAGAGCCATTTACCCCAGTTTCATTAAAATTCATCTTCACGGTTTCTCAGAAGTAATTCTTTCCATCTCTTTGATCTATATAACTGTTATTTTCCAGTTGTTAACACATTGACCGCCATTTTAACATACCTCCGTACTCCCACCTGCCATTCGTCTCCATAGACTTCCATGTAATTGGGTGTGCACGGATCATGCACACCCATGCCTAGATAATGCACCACGTGTGTCCACATTGCTCACAGCTTTCAAACAAAAAAATCCGAATGGAAATCCGTTCAGGCATTCATGAGATAACAGCCACTATGTTTAACAAAGATGGCTGCCAAAATGGCTGCCATGCTTGAAAGATGGGGTTGCTATGGGGGTTAAACATGCAATTTCGCGATTGCTATCATGCCTACTCCATTTTTTGGGGTCAAAATTTTTTTTTGAAAAAAAAACTTTTTTGAAAATTATTATTATTATTATTATTTTTTTTTTAATTCTCGGGACTATCGGGCCTGGCGGGGAAAGACATTGGAATAATCTCGGGACTATCGGGCCTGGCAGGGAATGAGTTAATGTACAATGGTTTTACATCCAACCAACGCCTATCTGAACCTTTTACGGGTTGGTGAGATTGATGCCGAGGTATTTGATACATGCACCCTTTGTAGGGTTAACGTTAACATTATCAGGCCATGCCATACAATAAAAGTAACCTAACTGTTTTGGACATGAGGTTTCGACCCGACAAAGACGATAATATATATGTTTGTGTGTGTGTATGTGGTTACTTCCAGGAGAGAAACCTTTTCTGTGCGAAGCAGATGGTTGTGGGCGATCGTTTGCAGAATACTCCAGTCTACGAAAGCACATGCTCGTACATTCTGGTGAGTGGGACACACTTTTCTTAATAAGCCCGAGGAGGGCTGAGGAGCCCTCTCTCACGTTGACAGAGCTCTGGAGGACCTCACATTTCAGAATTACAAGTGAATATGTGTCTGGGAAAGAACGCCAACCGACATCCTGAAGTGCGGGTACGTGTTGTTAGTCATAACTCTCCAAGGGGGGCTATGTAAAGATGAGGTCTTAGGTTTTAGAGCTAAAGGAATACCCAGGATTTATTCTATTAAGTACACATACACACACAAAAAATACACCAGCTACGGCAACATTCCCTGGACCAAACAATGAATACTATAACATCTGCTCTAAAAATACACTGCGTTCTCCTCACTGGCAGCCTCTCGCTGCACAACCATTTGGAGAGCCTCGTAGCTGCAGACACATATAGACATATATATAAAACGGAGCCTAGCCGTATACAGTTGAAACACTTGTCTGTAGTTCAACCACCATCCAATTTTGTCAGTGATGCCACTTACCAGCACCCAGTGATGCCATCACTAGATAAAATATAGCAGATCTACTATACTATTTTGTGCAACAAGGTATACTGTGGGTCTAAAGTGGTCTCAACCAATTTAATGTTCGATTTAGTTTCTATCTGGTGGAAACCTATATCTCTAAAACTGTTACTTTTCATGATTCATATACCAAAATATCGAGACTACCAGATTGACAAGCTCAAAACACAGCGTAAAGCGGCGCGTTTTGGGCTTGTAGATCTGCTTCTTTTGATGTTTTTGTGTGACGCTGTAGTGTGGTCAAATCAATAAGGGCGCTAATTTACGAAAAAACACAAAAGTAAAAATTTGGAGATAAGATGTTTCTGCCTGACTGCAATGATTTGTAATGGTGAATGTAGGCAATGGATGTAGTCAATTGAAACCAGTTCTTACAAGTACAGTAATAGAGCATCGCAGTGAGGTGTCGGAAGCAAACTTGCCATTCATTTTTACCATAGGGTTTTTCATTATCAGCCACAAAGTCCCCCTGTCTGCCCGGCAGATTATTGCACTTCAGCAGAACTCCGTGGGCGAGTGTCTTTCTTTTACAAATATGATGCACTGTGTTAAAGATGACGATAAGAGCGTCCACATAGATGACAATCACTACATGTCAGGCCATATGCTGGCCTGGATAACTAAACTGAGCGTGATTTAAGGGATATATTTCAGGAAACAAGTGTCATTCGCAATGCATTCTGGGAGTGTAGTTTCCGCAATTTTGAAAATAATGATGTACACAGTCTTGTATCCTGCCCTTTTTTTCAGCTTTCTAATTGATTGTTGCATGCGAAAAAAATTGAATATTGTGTGTGTGTGTGTGTGTGTGTGTGTGTGTGTGTGTGTGTGTGTGTGTGTGTGTGTGTGTGTGTGTGTGTGTGTGTGTGTGTGTGTGTGTGTGTGTGTGTGTGTGTGTGTGTGTGTGTGTGTGTGTGTGTGTGTGTGTGTGTGTGTGTGTGTGTGTGTGTGTGTGTGTGCGCAAACTCATAATAACCAGGTGAGAAGCCCCATCAGTGTGGGATCTGTGGGAAGACTTTCTCTCAGTCTGGCAGCAGAAATGTCCACATGAGGAAGAGACACGGAGAGGAGGGACTCACCAGTGAAGGCAGAGAAACAGGTTAGACACACACACACACACACACACACACACACACACACACACACACCTCAAACATTTATTTATGTCCACATAAGAGATACAATACAAGGACACAAATATTACAAGGTGCTTTAAGTAATGTACAGTAATCATATCTCGGACAAATATCCAATACCCACAAACCATTCAAGGGTACAAGTAACACCGCCTTCGCCATATTTGGCGACTACCAATAGTAGAAGAGATTGCACAGAATTTTGCAAGCTGTTTAGCTGCTTTTTTTGGCATCCCAAGTTGTTGGAAGCCTCTTACAACCAACCTATGTACGTGTCCAAGGCTGCCAAAGATGAACACAAATAGATTGCACCTATAGCCTAGCTCTGTGATGGTTTGTAGGAGCGGCTGGTATTTAATGACTTTAGTCATAAAGGCTTCCTCTAAACTAGAATCAAAGGTACAGGCCACTTCAAGAATGGAAAAGATTTGTCTCCTTCATTTACAACAACAACATCTGGTGTATTAGCGTACACACACATCTGGGGCCAGTTGCACCACCAGAACGTAAGTTCTGCCCTAAGTTAGGGAGTAAAGTCCTTACTAGAGGCTTAGTAACTACTTGTTAGTTTGTAACTAAGTAAGTTACTAACAGGTGTTGCACCACGACTGCTTAAGGCATAACGTAACTAGTAATGCATAGACTGTTCCTAAAGTAATGTATAGTCGCATAAAATGACGTCATAGCTCCCGAATCCAATGAAAACGAACTGTTTCTAGTAAGGAAATAAAGCTTGTATCGTATTTTGTCAACAGAGACCTCCGTCTCTCCACTGGCATGTACACAAGTCACTGATATGCGTGCACAGGGCGAGCACATCCCTGCGCAGCGCACTGCCCTGCAAACGGATTGTATCACAAATTATATTGGCCTCATACATTTTCCCTCGTTGTGAAGTAACGCAGGGCAACGCATATTTGGAGACACAGGGGAAGAGAGCGCACCCTTCAATTCGCTGTTGTGCTGTATGCAGTGGTTGAAAAGTACTCAAATTACTTAAAAAATTATCAATCCTGCAATATAGAAATACACATCGTGAGCTTGTAGATCGGCTATTTTCAAATGGCCGAAATGTATATAGGGCTTAATGTATGTTTTAAACAGATGGGTCGTTTCATTGTTGAATTAATTAAATAGCCGAAATAATGCTGTCTGCCACGTTAGTAGTAGTGAAGTTGCTCTACTCTCCCATAGAGATAGGTTACTTAGTAAAGACTTAGTGCTGCCCAAGGGGTGGTGTAAATATTTAGTTGTTACTTAGAGATACGTAAGAACAAATTTGTGTGGTGCAACACCTGACATTTTAGTAGTGCGTAAGTCTTGACTTAGAAGCCATTTACGTTACAACTAGGCTACGTTATAACTTAGTAACAGCTGGTGCAACCCCGCCCTGGTGTATTAGCGTACACACACACACACACACACACACACACACACACACACACACACACACACACACACACACACACACACACACACACACACACACACACACACACACACACACAGGCAGTGTTGGGCATTAGCTGTACTCAGCCCAAGTACAGATGCTGTTTCATGGTTCTGTTACATCAAAGACTGCAGCATGAATTGTTCATGATGTTCTGTTCTTTAAATGATGAATTCTATTGCGCTCTCATTTTTCACATATTTGGCTCAGATTCCGCACAAGCCCTACAGGTCTGAAAAGGCATCTGTGACTCTGTGGCTGCACAGCAGACACAATTTCTTTTTTGAGTGTCTCAAGTGTATATGAGCTATAACAAGACACCCCTCATTACGCTTGTCTTTACAGAACTCATTCATTTCTCTTGCAGTCACTTGACAAAATTCCTCATGTTCAGTTTCAGAACAGAGCATTTTCTCTTTTGAAAAAGTTCTTAACATTTTGTACGCCAAACTCGTTCAGTAACGAGACAAGGCCACTGGAGGTCGCTGTGCCAAAACTCAGTTGTCTTGTCCAGAGACAAGACAAAGGGTTAACTTTGTTACGTGCAGCTGCATGCATGGTGCGTGCCCTGTGAGAGACACTGGTGCATATGTCATAACGTGACGCGCACAGAAGCAAAATGGAGCGTCTATGCTCCATAGACTTCTATTCTATGCTGAAACATAAAAACAGCTTTATCTCTGAATAAGGTACAAAGAACACCAGGGAAGCAGAGATCTGCTTGTTTTCACGGCGACACTATACCACGATGGTCGGCCCCGGTTTGGATTTTAGTTTCGCGAGCTTTTGTAAACAAACGGATCTTCTTCCTCAATCGTCAGGGACACTCACGTGCACACGCACGAAGCTTCCGAGGCTCTGTTTAATGCAATGGGAGTGGTTTTCTGGCTGCAGAGGCCACCGCAGGCAGAACTGTACACTTGGTGCACACACTCAAGAAGTCCCAATTAAGAACAATACATTTATTGTGCCAACCAAGTCCCCAGAGAACTGACTCTTTTGCAAGAGTGGACACGTTTCACACATTTATTTTGAGATTATTATTTGAGATAATTGCAAATTCACGAAACAAGTTTTGATCGATCAAACTTGTTTCTAAGTTTCAAAGATTTCGAAACATTTTAAAAAATGATCGAAATAACAGATCCCATCTGACGCGTTGTAAATCTATTTCCACTATTTTGTAACAGATATAGAGTACTGTACAAAATCTCGCTGTATTTTTGCCATAATAATTTATTTCGATTATTGGTATCGGTCATTACTTAACTCATACCCTGCCAAAAAAAAACGTTTCTATGATAAAAACGTCTTTAAAACGTCTTTTTCACTATGGACCTCCCTGCCAGACGTCTTCTGAACGTCTTTTTTAAAAAAATAATAAAAAAAAAAATATTTTTTTTTTGAAAAAAAAATTTTGAAAAAAAAATTTTTGGACCTCCAACAGTGTACTAGGCATGATCGCGATCGCGAAATTGCATGTTTAACCCCCATACCAACCCCATCTTTCAAACATGGCAGCCATGTTTGTTTACATTTGAAGAAAACATAAGGGCTCCTTTCTCCTGAATGCCTGAACGGATTTCCAAGCGGATTTTTTTGTTTGAAAGCTGTGAAAAGCATGCACATGCATAGTGCATGATCTGTGCACGAATGTGTGCACCAGCGTGCACACTATTTTTTTAACCCTTTGTTGGCGAACCGGCAATATAAGAGGTCATCCCACTTTAAATATGGCACCGACTGAGTTAATGTGATTCAGTTCTGTCACTCATATCTGCCCCGTGCTACTTTTTTTTACGAGGCCTTAAAGCCACACAATGAAATCACATAGGGTCTTACTGATCACCCTAACCTAACACTGTGTGATCACAAGCAGCTGCTTTCTTAGACCAGTAGTCTGTAATCCAACATGGGCAGAAAAATGTGTGTAGTCAGGCTGTGTAGAAAAAGGTCACATCTTCTTCATCACTTTGCCAGACTGCCACTTAATGTCTTGCTTTGTGTGTGGACAAGAGGAGCCTGGTGCCTGAGTGACCTTTCCTCTGGCGCTCCAGACGAGACTCCAGACGAGGTCTAATGGCACCCTGTTCCCACAGGCATGTTTAGTTGTGTGAAACATTTCAAATGAAATGGGGCCCCGAGCTGTGCCCATATTCCAGTGCCGTTTTTTTTTTGTGCAAGTATTTTAGAGATGAGAAACAAGATGAGCGATTTGAGGAGTGTTGTGAAGAAGAGGTGTGTGTGTGTGTGTGTGTGTGTGTGTGTGTGTGTGTGTGTGTGTGTGTGTGTGTGTGTGTGTGTGTGCGGGGAAAGGGGGGGGGGGGGGGGAGACTTGTCTGTCACTGTCTAAGCTTTTGGTCTAGACCAGTGGTTCTCAAAGTAGGGCCTATTAGGGACCCTTAAGGTGGTTCAAAATCGAACCCAACAGGCATTTAACTCTGAGAGTTCTGATGATGAGTTATGTTCTTGAATCTTAATATTCAAATATTTCAGAACCACTGGGCAGAGATGAGAGAAGAGACATCGGATGCACAACTGGTATTGAAAGTGCAGCAAATGAGTATTGTAACTGCTTCAAAACTTTCAGATATTCAGAAAGATTTTGTTGTAAAGTTCATCTGATCGATGCAGCATTTTATTACCATTTAGTTAAGAGTCATGATTGTATAAACGTGCACATTTTATTTGAGGCCTTTGCACCATTGGATGTGTGTGTGTGTGTGTGTGTGTGTGTGTGTGTGTGTGTGTGTGTGTGTGTGTGTGTGTGTGTGTGTGTGTGTGTGTGTGTGTGTGTGTGTGTGTGTGTGTGTGTGTGTGTGTGTGTGTGTGTGTGTGTGTGTGTGTGTGTGTAAATAATACAGCAGACTACTGTAGTTCTGTGTTTCCGGGCTGCGCTGATCCCAGTAAATGTGCCTTGAAAGCCCACGCTGAGAAGTGAAAATGCAGCCATCACAGTCAACTAAATGTATTTGTTTTGCAAACACATAAGGCGGTTAGTTTGTTTATCACTGTGCATGACATAAAATCCAGAGTCTTATGAACAAACTGCTGAGCTGCAGTCATCAGAACATAACAGGAGGCTGCACACAACACTCATTAAGCTCCCAGGGAAAATGAATCACAGGTAAACACAAAAAATATGATTTACCGGTAACCACTTAAACCTTATTACACTTAGTTGACGGGGACACCCAGGCCTCTATACTTTAGTCTGCTCCCTTTTTCCCTCTACACCAAATCTATTCACTGACAACAGCTGATGTACTAGCTCACAGCATGTCGCAATGCAGGTTTGGTAGGGTGGTCCATAATAATTTAAACTTATGTGGAGTGTGGGTGATCGGAGTCCCCACTATTGCAGTTTAAAATGGGTCTAGAAATCCCTAAATTCCCCAAGTGTCACTGTGGGTGATGTTGTATGGGCACATAAATGAAGCGTTGTGTGTGTGTGATTGACAGGAGAGGCTCTGACCCAAAGCAGCTTGTTGGAGGCTGATGGGGAGACAGGTGACAGCATGGTCACCATGACGACGACAACGGTAACGGTGGAACCTATGAACCTTCATCATGCGATGCTGAGAGCTCAAGGTAGGCGTGGGATCACATGTGGAGCATGGTGATCTAACTACACAGTCACAGCTCATCATACCTAGTATAACATGGCAGCCCACCTAAACAGTCCTGTCGTCATGCAGGAATGTCAATGACCATTTGAATTAATGTCTTTACCTCATTAAGATCTGAGACCGATTCTACAAAGGCCTTCACAATCAGTTAGTTGAAGTTCTCACACTTCAAAAATAGCAGATGTACAAGCTTGTATTTTCTAATGGCCAAAGCAAAAATGAGACGGGCACTTTCCCGGTAATGGGTTAAATACAATTTAATACATTTTGCATAGCATATTTCTTTAACACAACGGCAATTCAATGTACTCTTAACATAAAGCTTAAAATGCATTGTTGCCCACAGCACAGCATGTTGAGCTTGTAGATCACCTGCGTGCAGCTAAGTATAACTCAGGCGTTACTGTTGGTTTTGGCCTGTCTTGACTAGTTAAGATTAAACTAGGGCTTGTGAAAAATGCAAGCCAAATACTAGCAAAGTACCACGGTTTGCTGGAGTAGTGCCCATTTCCTTGGAAAAGTTACTCCATTTTGTCCTTCAGATTCCCCAAAATGACTTGTCAGCATTCCTCATTAAATCCAAGTAGCAGAGCCAGCCGCCAGCTTGCAGAAAACCCAAGGACAACTGTAGCAACACATTCCTGCAATGTGACAAGTGTCTGTCAAACACTGTTAACATTTCCCTTCAGCCAGCCAGGAATGAATGGATGTCTAAAACGAGGACCTCGCTGTCGTAGTTCAACCTCGACGAGGTTGTTACGAGCTGTTTCCCTCTTGTCACAGACACCTTTGATGTTTAGCGCAGCAAACCTTTTTAGCTCGAGACTCAAAAGAGAAATGTGGTGTCTGTCTGTCTCTCCCGCGACCCAAACTCAACCCAAACAGCTGCTCTACTGTAGATCTGCTATATTCATTTTTGCTTAAATGTCTCTTTGAATTTATGGATTTCTAGAATTCTTTTGGAAAATGTTTTTCTTTTTGGGGCTCCCGAACCACATTGTTTGGGAAACACTGGTTTCCTCTCACGGGTCCATGGCATTGGTCCTACAGCCCATTAGTCTGAAACTGGTGAATGCTAACCTGGTGAATTCTAACCCAAACCCTAACCAATGTAGGACTAATGAGCTTTCGGACTTATGGGCAGTCCCCTCCTCTCACACGGTGTCTGTCTGTTTGTTTCTGTCCAGGTTCTGCAGACTCTGTGGTGGTTCTCTCTCAACCTCATGAGCTGGTGACCATTACGACCGAGGGCCACGCCTCGTACGGAGAACAGGTCACTATAGTGACACTATAGTGTTGTGACTGTGGTCAGTCAAACAAAAGGAATGGACTTAACATGAAGACGTCTATCTGTAAATAGTTAACATTGACTTTCACCCTTGTAGATATATATGTAATTAGCTGCCAATAACGGTTTTATTTTGACAAAAAGCACAAAAAAGCTAAAGTTTGTACAAAATGACATTTCTCCTCAAGTTTCTTCTTTTTTTGTTTTTCTTTTTTTTGTTAAGAAAACAAAGTACTCCCAAAGAAATACAAAGACGGGTGTAAAAAATATGTTTTATGAACACATAATAATGTATAGATACCTGCATTTTCGTCATCATGTACATTTAAGGTTAACAGCGGTTTTCCTAATGTAAAATTAACAACTCTGAGTGCCATTTATTATTTTTGTTCCAGCGGTGAATAATAATTTATAAAATTACCACTTGAAATGTGCCAGACATATGCACTCTGTCCACGCCAGTGGTTCCAGGGACCCTCTGGGTTCCTTGAGGGGGTTCCAAATGGACCCCTTACAGGTCTGTAACTCAAGAGTTATGAGGGTCCTTGAAATAAAAAAAGGTTTGAGAACCACTCCCTCTACACTCATTAGTTAGCGTAAAGTTGTCACCAACAGTCTGTCCCATTGTTGCATGGAAATGATGGAGCACACTGTGATCCCACAGCGCCAGTCATCTTATGGAAGGGCTACACCACAGGACATCCATGGACCATGAAACTTCCTATCACATTCTGGCAAATGAGGACTCAAGTTTTTGCACCAGGATACTTACTGTGCGTGTATTAGCAAGACTGTCATGTTTGAGCCAGTGTCTGTGTAGTGCCTGGTTTAAACTTGGTTACGTGCTGGTGTTGTGCACAGAAAACAAGCCAGTCTCCAAACATCGAGTCGCACTGCGTGTTGTGAGCTTGCGGCTGGACTGTTTTCGGGCGTGTGAATCCAGCGTGAATAACTGATTAGAAAATGTGTCTGCAAAATATTTCAAAAACTATTCAGTTATTAATGCTTCATTCATATAGGTTGATTCTTTTATTAAAGGACCAGGTCACCTCTGGGACAACCAGATCTTATTTTATTGTTGTGTGGGACACGATCAACACAATCCTGAATAACTGTGTGCAATCTGTGTTTTTAGATATGTTAGTATTTCAGCATGCTACAACTGGTCATATGATGCATTTTGCATCATATGACCAGTTGTAGCATGCTGAAATCGGCTGAAATACTAAAATATCTAAAAACACAGATTGAACACAAAAAATAACTCAGGATTGTGTTGATCGTGTCCCACACAACAATAAAATAAGATCTGGTTGTCCCAGAGGTGACCTGGTCCTTTAAGGGAGTCCTTACTCTGTGTGCATTAAATGTACGCTTCCAGCACCAAAAGTAGCTGACCTATGAGCTAACAATGCTTTGCACTGAAACATTTTGTGAGCTTGTAGATTGATATATCAACACCTGAGATGAATCATATCCAAAACATTTTCTGAGCTTCTACAGTAGGTCTGCTATTTTTGATGTGCAACACCGGCGCGCAACCAAGTACAACTCAGGCTTCAGACAACAGGTGGCTCGTTTACAACTCAATATATATCAACGCACAAGAGGAAGCGCATTCAAAGAAACAGACAAAGAATTACTCATGAGCTCTTTTACAGACCCCTATAAAATACAGTACACGGCAAACGTCCGGGTCGATGGCAGTGGCCATTATTCAGTACGCTTGATGATTGAGCACCAACTAAACAATCCATTTAGGTTTAGAATTATTTAATGCTTTAACTATTGAAAAATAGCAGATATACAAGCTCACAGCACGGCACCGAGTGCCACGCTGCAAGCTTGTAGATCTGCTATTTTTGAAAAATCATGAAAATTTGTGCGAATCTTTGAATATCTCGTTTTTAAAGTGAACATTTATAACTGAAATATGTGCTTCTGGGGGGTCCCTGATACAAAATATTTTGAGACGGGGGTCGGCGGCCAAATACATATAATTCTAGGGGTCCTTGACATGAAAGAGTTTGAGAACCACTGACGTGGAAACGTGTTTTTCAAAAAACCTCAGAAGGCACATCGGGTCAAAATTCAAATGTTCACGATTTTTCAAAACTGGCAGATCTACAAGCTTGCAGCACGCGCTGTGAGCTTGTAGATCTGCATTTTATTTATTTAATTTTTATTTAAGTTAAAGCATAAAATAATACGCAATAATGCGTAACCGGTCCAAATGGGATAAGCAGTACATATACAGTATATATATCCTCTTGCTTCTCCCTCCTCAGTGGATCTTCAGGTTGTGGAAGTGATGAAACGTGGCGCCCAAAGCCCAGCTCGTCTCCACGTTGTTCACTTTCTTGGTCAACTGGGAGGGCGGATAGAACAACAAATAATGAGAATAACACAACACCAAATCACTTAAATGCCTTTGTATTTATTGAAATAAAAAAAAATAACATGTCGTGTGTGTAACATTTCTTTGGTTTGTTATTTTCTTCTGTGCAACGAGACAGAGTTGACGAAGCAACTGCTTTTGTGTGATTTACTGTACTTAAACATTGGCGACATTTATTGTAAAGTCTTTGAACCGACCAAATATGCAGAAAACCAAGTCAAAACACTTATTCATGTATGGAACTTGATTTTAAAATGTCCCATCAACGCCAGGTCAGGTTAACATGCTGTTTCTGTTCAGATGAGTCAAAGCCGTTTTCTGTAATCAGATTTAATTTAACACATATGGTGCCAACCCCGAGTTTCCCGAGTTTGTATTGGTACTAGTGCTGTGCCAACCCCGAGTTTCCCGAGTTTGGGCCGTTTTTGAAAAAAAAAAAAAATCAAATTTTTTTTTTGGACCTCCAGAAATGTATTAGGCATGATCGCGATCGCGAAATTACATGTTTAACCCCCATACCAACCCATTCTTTCAAACATGGCAGCCATGTTTGTTTACATCTGAAGAAAACATAATGGCCTATAAATCATGAATGCCTGAACGGATTTCCAAGCGGATTTTTTTGTTTGAAAGCTGAACAGCCTGCACACACGTGGTGCATCATCTAGGCATGGGCGTGCACTTTTTACACAATTGCGCAATTACATGGAAGTCTATGGTAACCATGGCAACGTGGCCCATTGAAGAGAAAAAATCATGGCTACATAAGTGTTAATACTACATTCACATGATGTACTATCTATACGATCATTCACAGTTCAAGTAATCACCCCAAAATACCCAAAGTTGGCAATATGCATCAATTAGATGATAATACTATAAATGTAATAGAAATGTAATTAAGATGAGATGTTCAGGCATTTCAAGAAGAAAAGCCTGGGCTAGCCCGCTTGTAACTGTCGTTCACGACGTTTTAATTGTAATTTTGTGCGTATAAAATATACCGGTATGTAGCCGTTCAGATATCTTATTTTACATCAGTATTGTTCATGTGAACTGGTTTGTTTATGCTTATCCATTGTAATGATCAAAATCGCTATGATTTACTTGTTTTCCATTGCGGATCACTTCCTCATGTGAGTGGCCACTGGCCAGCAGCAGAGAGAAGTCAGTGAACAGCAGACAGAGGGGGCCTATTGGCCGGTGAGATTTGCCGGGTAGTGTATGGGGCATAGAATGTCCGCGTTAGGCTAGCTAGCCTACTACTACTGATATAGTAGTAATAGTCTACTGCTATACCACCACCACCACTACTACTATATTACTACTACTATCACAATATCGACCCATTGATGTACAGATTTATTTTTTTACATTTTCTTCTTTAATATAATTCAAAAATTGAAACGTTCATATATCGTTGATGTCGAGCCAAAACCAGCTAACTCCATTTTGAGTTCTTTTTAAATAAATCAGTGCTATTGAACACCCTTTACATCTGTGTGTTGGTTAAAAAAATATTGAACCAATGGAAAGTAGTAAAAGCGCTTCGACCAAAACCCCCAACTCCATTGGATCCTCACTTTCTGGCAAACTAGCTAACTCCACCTGTTTGGCCCACTTTCCTTTTCAGAAATGAGTCCTATTGAACTCCCTTTATGTCTGTGTGTTGGTTAAAGAAATATTGAACCAATGAAAAGTAGTAAAAAGTGCTTCAGCCCTAAACCTAACGCCACTTGAGCTCGATGTTTTCTCGTTTCCTGGAAAATTAACATTTTGGCCCGACAGAGATATTCCAGATACATTGCGCATGCAGTGAAATATTTTTTTTGAATATTTTTAATGGCACACAGCTCATGAATATCAAAAATCCATATCTCAAAAATATTAGAATATTACACGAGACCACTCTAAACAGGGATTTATAATACAGAAATGTCAACCTTCTGAAGTCAGTGTGAAGTTTCTGCAGTCAGTTATGATGTCTTCAACGTACAATTACAATTAGTAACACGACCTGAGCTGTTTCTAGAGCCTAGACTACATTAATATTGCGCTGTGTCTTACCTGCAGTACAGTGTTCTCCTTGAAGCCAAAGCCGTCCTTGAGCAGGCAGGTGATGTAGGTCAGGTCCATGCACAGGAAGGGACTGACCGTGCCGTACTTGGTCATCTTGTTGCAGACTGAGCCGACACAAAGAGAACAGAAAACGGTGAAGTGATGCCTCTGTTTACGCGGGTTGGCTAATCAGTCATCTGTATGCTGCTGTGTGGGCAGAGGGCAGGGTTTCAAATGGGGCAGTTGAAGGGTGGGGCGGGCGGCGGACTATTGAGATGCGGCCCTCGTCTCAAGTGCACGGCAGGTCTGTAATAGTGATTATCGTCGCTGTCGGGCAGAAACCTGGTATCTCCATATGTCAATTCAATCTTTATCAGTCCCAGGGAGATCCATATCACATTTAGATAACAAAAAACTGGGATCTTTTGTGTTTGCGAGCTGATCACGTTGTGCACGATCCGTGCACCATGCATGATCCGTGCAATGTCGCGCACGATGGACACGCACGTGCCCATGTTAAAAGGTACGAAAATTTGCGGCAGACAACCCCGAAAGTGTGCAGTTTTTTAATGGCAGTAAATGAGTTAAGTGCTTGTGACTAAAAAACACTGGTTATTTTTTGCATTTCCTGAACATAAACCGTTGTGGACATACAGTACATGGTTTACAGCCGACAGCGGCGTTGTGCATTGCCGTGCGTTCCAGCACTCGGCGCTTGACTCACCCTCCTTAGCCCTCCTCTTGAAGTCTTTGACCTCCAGCTTGCCTCCTTGGGTTCCGTCTGCAACAAGAGGTGATTGGGGTCATGTGTGTCTCATGCTAATTCTATACACCATTAATTACAGTAAAAGTAGGCCCACACACACACACACACACACACTTCCATCATGCTAATAATAGTGTGTGCGCCCTTTTGGCTCGGCCCGGCAGAGAGGATAGTGATTAGTCTAATAACTACACACCTATAGGCTGTCAAACCCACCGAGGCAGTTGCTGATGACTCATATTTCCCTGTCTCTGTCTGCAATTAGTGTGTGTGTGGGGTGGGGGTGGGGGGGTGACCTCCTGCTGGGAGAGTGCGTGTGTGTGTGTTTGTGTTCGCTCACCGATGAGGCCTGCATCCACCGCTCTGTCAAAGTAATAGGAGAATGCGTAGAAGACGCCGCTGTCCTTCAGTTCGTACGGCTGGTGAATGATCCCCTTCACCACTTTGAGGATCTCCTGATAACACAGCTTGTATCCTGCATAACCTGATGCAAGGAATAGAGACACCGTTGCATAAGGAACCTTCCAAAATGCCTGTCATTTTTTAAATCTAAATGTATTAGATTAAGATTTGCCATAGACTGCACAGCGATTCTTTTTACCCAAGAACTCACAGGGTGTTTTAAAGTAAACAAACATTTCCATCAACCCAAGGACATTTATATTTGGAGTAAACAACACTTTGTGAGAAGAGTGAAGCATCTTAAATGGATTTCTCCAGAGTCCACACTGACGTTGATTTGTTAACCCCAAACAACAGATTGCGTGCTTGTATTCACAGTGCATCGGTTCGCACCATCTGGGATCCCGCTGACTTGATAGGTGATTCCTCCAAAGCTCCACTCATCCCTGAACTTCTTTGGCAGACAGGAGCTTCTGAAGACCCGCCAGTCCACATCTGGAGAGCAAAGACACAAAGAGTGTGATTAATCCCTGGATTGGCTCAAGAAACCACACACCTGGTTTCTGCGGTCTTGCGGCGCAGACAGGGGAACAGAGTCAAACTAATAGACAATGAATTCCACCCAAGCCTATTGTCAATCCATCCTGGCACTTTCCCTATTATTTCTCAGCATCTCACTGGAATTGCTGATTAGAAAGGAGGATTTGACCTTAGTAACCCCCTCGTGCATCACCCCAAACACGAAACCCAAAACAATAACCTTTAAATATTATGAAGATGAGGAAAAGATTCAAGGAATAAAAAGTACTTCAAGCATTGGCACTCGAAAAAGAATGTGAAACCCCTGTGTTGCCTGCCTGGTGGAGTCACAGCTAATGGAAACCAAATAAGCATTCATTCATGTACCTTCTGCTCCCAGAGCTCCCAGGCTTGCCAGTCGTGCTGCCATCAGCCCGTTGCCCAGATAACTGCAGGGAATCAATGGTATGAGTGAAAAGAACAAAAAGGTAATAAGACACAGTCGCACCGCAATATAATGTACTCTCTAGATATCCCTGCCCCACTGTCACATGATCCAAGTACTAATGACAAGACTCATTATGATAAAAAAACTTTTAACGACTTGAGCCCTATTTCAAAAACAGCGAAATTAGCCAGTCTATAAGCTCACGACCCATTGTGAGCTTGTATATTATCTGCTTTCTGCTATTTTCAAAAGCGATTTTTGCCTATAATGACATGCCCAAAATGGGGATGCCAGGTTGAAACTTGTGATTAAAGGTGGAGAGTTCCTTAAGTTGTTTCTCTGGAAATAGCAACGGCACATAGTTCATCTGACTCACAACAGTAGGTTTTAATTGGAGTCCCAAGTGCAAGAAAACTGCTCTATTGTGGAAGCCAATTAAAATGATGTAGGCGGAATCTCCCTATTTGGGTAATTCCAAAAAAATAAAAAATAAGAATCAAGTCTGACATTACTTCCAAACAATCAAATATAATTGAGATTAGATTTCAGCATGGGCTGTCTCTTGCAAGTAGGCCAACAGCTCAGAACATGGAACAACAATTAGTACACATTACTTGTCATACCATTTATAGTACCTTTTTATTTGCATTTAAAAATGTACTACCTGTGAGTGTATAGCTCAAATGTGGAATTGAACATGTCGAATCTGGCGATGTAATCGTCCGACGGGACGCTTTCAACTGTTTTCTACGGAGGGATAACAAATACTGTACGTCAGACCCAAAGTTATTAATATTATTATTTCAAAAGAACTCACAGAGAAGTGTCTGGAAAAAGCTAATTAAAATAAAGAAATATTATAAATAAAATAAAGAAGCAAATTAAAAGACAGGCGAGGAACCTTTGATTTGGGTAGGAAGGTAATCTGGGTTGATCCCCCGCCCAGATCCAAGATCCCCACAGTCTTCTTAGTTTGTGAATTCAGGTGACCTAAAAGAAAGCCAGAAAGAAAGGGTCCCTGGTTTAATCCAGCGGTGAACTTTGCAGCACACATACAGTAGAGAAGATAAGAATCAGCTACACTTAAGATATTATCTTCAAAAGGCAGATTATGTAACCAGGGGTAAAAACGAAAATCTCAGCTTTGTAGCTGATAATGAGCCAAATCATTCAGTCCCACTGTAAGGTAAACACGTTCAGCTTCTATCTACTAGTGAAAAATAACTGCAGAATATGTGAAATTATATGTGCAGCTGAAACCTTCACTTAAACCTTACACTTAAACCCTATATACTTAGTTGACCGGGGTCCCCAGGGCTTGTAGATCTGCTATTTCTACCAAATGTTCGTCCCAGAATAGGGACGCGAGGGTTCATGCCTTGATAAGGTGTTGTCTATCAGTTATACAGTATATGAGGTCATTATTGTTAGTTTAGTGTGGTGTCTGATTTTTGTGGAGTTGCACAGATCGTGGGACATTTTGTGTGGAACTGTCTTTGTTGGTTTGTGTAATTTCTGTGTAATGCTAGTTGTACATAACTTGGCTATAGAGACAACCACATTTCCCCTCTGGAATTAACAACGTTTTATCTCAAATATTGTATTAGTGTACACAGGAGAACATGTGGAATGGAGTTTTCAGAACTCACCAGTCAGAAAGTTGATGGCTACCCAGGCCAGGATTCCTACATCACAAATTAGCAAGCAAACAAAAGCGAGAAACGGATAACAGTCATTTTCAAGAAAAGCTAACAAGACCGTTTCAGGGAGGATAACCACATAATTTCATTCAAAATTGCAATGCTTACAACATATACATTAACAAGTGCAAACACCTGGAACCAGAGCTATAATTCACAAAAAACAAGGTCAAAATGCTGACAAATCAGTTACACCATGGCACAACGTGTGGTTTAAGAACATCAAATCTTTTCACCACATAATTGCACCCTGTTCAGGTCACAACAGCTCTGTTGCCCCAAAACAATTCAATTTTCTAAAGTGTCATCATAAAACATCGCAATCTACTGTAATTTAGCTAATGTCATAAATAGTTCATGAAGAAAATGTGCGTAGCATGCTAGAATCGGTGTGATGGCACTGTGGAGGTGCTGCAGGAACAAGCAGAGTGACAGTGGGAGCTGATGAAAGGCTTTGACTGCTGCTTGTTGGGGCCAAAGGTGACCAGACGTTACCTTCATTTGTGCCGTTCATTATGCTGACGCTGTCGTCTGACACCAAGAAGGGAGATTCATGGAAAACATCCAGGACCTGGGGAAGACGAGAAAGGGAGAGGGAGAGAGAGAGAGAGAGAAAATCAGGGGAACAAATAGAGAAATGAAGAGAAAGACAAAGTGTGAGAGGGAGAAATTAAGTGAGAGAAAATTACAAAGAGGGAAGAAAAAAAGTTAAGTGAAAGAAAAAATAAAGACGGGGAGTGAAAAATAAAGCGAGTGAAAAAAGCGAGAAAGAGAGAATTCGACTTAATGTTATCTGCAGTAATGGTAGCCCCTCCAGACGTGCCCTCCACAAGATGGGGATTAATTAATTTCCCCGGGGGGGATTAATAAAGTATCATATATCTCCCACAATGCCCGGGGGCCATCCATTATGCCTTATCCACTCTGCGAGAGCCCTCTCCACGCTAAAGCTCACTCCGCGGCGCTCCTGATAACAATGCTGTTCCTCCTTCAACACTCTAGTACCTGTCAGCCCCCCCCTCCCCCCCTCCTCATCTCTACCAGGCTGTGCAGATTGCTCCGCTACTCTTCTTCCCATAATAACAGTCAAGTCAGGATAGCTTTCTGTGGCGATGATCACTCCAGGCAGTACAAGAGACTAACGCTGCGCTTCGCATTATCTTCTCCTGCCTCCTGGCTGTTCAAACAGCGCCGCCAGAGCCTCATTTATAATCCATGGCATGGTGGCGATGCTTTGCCAAAAAAAAAGAACCGATCTACAAGCTAACGATGCATGCCGATGAGGCTTCAGTCAGTGCCAGTGTGTTGTGTAGCTCCTTTACCTGGTCCAGGAGAGCCTTGGCTTTGTCTTCGGGCAACAGCCGGAGGCCTGCGGTGGCTCTGAGGACCACCGGCGTCCTCTTCCACTCCAGACGAGGGACTGTCTTCCGGGCCACCTTCAACAGCATCCGCACTGTGTGACCACCCTGTGGGGAAAGAGGGGACGTCACTGTGTGAGAGTCCTATGGGGACACAGGGGACATCACTGTGTGACTGCCCTATGGGGACAGAGGGACATCACTGTATGACTGTCCTATGGGGACACCCTATGCGGACAGAGGGACGTCACTCGATACATAACAGTGCTATGCTATGCAAAAACAACAGCGAATTTCAAAAGAACCAAACAATTAGAACCAAACAGTATGGCACAAATCAGACAGTATGCATTTTGCACGCTGCAGAACACACGGTGGACCGCACTGCCTTTTATGTGCAGCCTACAAAGCAGAGCAGCTTGCAGTACCTTTTTCTCCTCGACCAAAAGCATGAGGCACATAGAGTACAAAACCGCAATGCAAAAAGAAACTTCACAAAAAGTTGAAATAAAAATTACAAAAAGATGCCCCCAGCCGCTGAGGCGCATCCTGTCAGATCGGGCCCCAAGTCTTAAACCATTTCTGAAGGGTTTCTTTATGCAGATTCAGAGAAAACAGCACTTTTTATTCAGCTCAACTGAACTGATTAGTACTGACAATTAACTCACCATCTCTGGTGAGTCAGCATATGCTGACAAGCCAGGCTTTATGGAATGGAACATCTCATTGTCCAAAACAGGCAGCTCCGCTAAAGGATACAACATATATATATAGTGTGCATCAGTTGTACAGCAGATATTCAAAACATTCTGAGGCCTTTACATCGAAATAGCTTGGTATAGATAAAGTACAGCATTGATCTCATTCAAGACGATTCAAGTTGACTCGTATTTAACAGAATACAGGTTTTGGAAAACCGATTAAATTCAATATAAACTGCAGGTATAAATGTGCTGTTGTGAAATAGGGCTAGAGATTCCCACCTCTCAGTCCATACAGTAGTATGTATAACAGCACACTGTTGAACTTGCTTGTAGAATGTAAATAGATTCCTTAAATGTCATGGCAGTACACGATTAATCTCTGCTACTGTACAATAAATGCACCACACATGTACTGTATGATAATTGTTATTCTGACCGCTGCATTCAATATAACAAAACCGTATTCACACAGAAATTATCATACATAAGAGAAGGAGGTAATTTTCAAGCAGAACATGAATGTTTTTAAGACAAAATAAACAATACTAAAAGCAATGCGTGCCAAGAGAGGCCACTTCACTACCTGAGTCTTTCTGGATGAAGGTGTACACGTGGATGCGCGTCCCCGTGCTCCCTGCGTCGAACATCACCGCGTAGAAGATGCGGCTGGAGTTGGCCGGGCGGCTCAGGGTGGGCAGCAGGCTGCCGATGCTGTTGGTCAGCTCCAGGAGAGAGGTTTTGACCTGGGCATGGCTCAGCCCCGCCACGGCCAGCAGCACCAGCAGCATCACAGGCAACCCGGGCCTCATCTTCGCGCTGGAGGAGAGATCAGCAGATTCGGAATAATAGCAAGGCTTGGTGTTGTTGCGGCAATGTTGCTCAACCGAGGAGACAAGGCAGAGAATGAGGAGCTCGGTTAAGTGTCTGCTCTTGTGAAATGTGATGTCCCCGGGTGACCGGCAACAGAGGGAGTAAGGGAGTAATCGAGTGGAGTAAGGTGAGTTAACCAAATGAAGTTATGTACTGGTGTTTGGCCCCGCCCTTGTAGCCACTCTAACTAACCACAGAGGAACATCCCTGCAGTAGCTCACTGGAACGCCTCTGCATGTTTGTTGACACAATCCCTGTACAGGGAAGAATCATGGCAATCAAATGCACATTATGTGTAGAACTATCGATAGGCTGCCTTAAAATAGACTAAAGAATTCCCATTTTAAACAGGATTGTGGGCTTTGTGCATGTGATCTACGCTGCAATGTGTCGCAAATGTGCCATGTTGTGAGCTTGCAGATCAGGTAAATTTGCTATTTGTCGTATGACTAGGTGTATAGGAATTATGTGGGTGATATTTGCTAAGATTGCCAACAAGTCCCCACACACACACACACACACACACACACACACACACACACACACACACACACACACACACACACACACACACACACACACACACACACACACACACACACACACACACACACACACACACACACACACACACACACACACACACACACACACACACACACACACACACACTCCCCCAGGTCCGGGGATGCCAACCTCCTTGAAACCCCCAGGACTCCAGCAGAAGTGCCTAACCTGCAGCTTATATTTAGCTTATTGTTTTCTCACTCAACAGTAAACAAGCCAACATACATTACATTATAAGGGTATCTGCACATTTGTAAAGTTACAATTTAATAACTTTCACAATATTTTTAATACCAAATTGACCAAATTGTCAAATATTACATAATATATTTATTTGTGGAACTGGGTCAAACTAAATATAATGCCTACAATTCCAAGTGCTTGTCATGGTCCCCAGTTCAAATATGATTATTTTGGGGGAGATGTGGCCTGAAAAGTTTGGGAACCCTTGCTAAACAGTAGTGTGACAATGTTTTGTGCATTTCATTTAAGTTGGCTCCAGTATGTTAAGTTCTGGTGGCATTCTGTTTAAAAAACATGATCAGCTCGCAGCTCACTCCCTGTGGCAAAGAGACAATGCAGATTCGACTCAGCATAACATTATTCAGCTCTCCCTCCAAATATCCATTAATTGGAGCACACTGACACTGCCAAATGTGGATGAGTTTCGCTGCAATGCTTCCAAGAACATGTTTTTCCACACTGAACTACAGGAGGCACGCTAAATCTGAAGCTGTTAAAGTAATACTTCACCCCTAAAAATGAACATTTGTAAATCCATTTTTCCCAGGATTAGTTTTTTTTTTCCTCACATGGTCTCCATGGTGAATGAAGAATCCAAAAACCTGAGAAAATGCTTGATGAGCTGAAGTTAACGGGGGCCAAGTTTAATTCAAGCAAAACTCTAGCCAGTGATTGCAGTCCTATGCTCACTGCTCAGTACTTCAAAAAACAAGTAGTTAAACTTAAATCTTTAAATTACTATAGAAAACATTTCCGGACAAACAGCCGCTTGCACAAAGTAACACGCCTACTCCAGGAATTCAAGGCAACATGAGGTGAATAATCCATATAAAAGGTTCTCATTTTGGGGGTATTTTTCCTTTAACTACTTTACAACAGTGGCCCTATTTTGGGCATGCCATTATACAGTAGGTGAAAGTCTTCAAAAAAATGTAACAAATTGTAGATCTGCTATTTTCGCTATTTTTGATAATATTGCTTAATGTGTTAGTTTCTTATGAACAAGATCTGCATGCCTGAATTCACACTCAAGTGTATAGAGACATTTTCTGAGGTGTTGTCTTTTAAGGTCAAACGGAATAGAGCAGATGGGTTTCACATGTGTAATAGACAATAGTACATAATCTACATGTCCAGCTCTTCAAGAACCTGAGAACACAGAAACGACAATGACATCTTGATTGCACACACACACACACACACACACACACACACACACACACACACACACACACACACACACACACACACACACACACACACACACACACACACAGACAGACAGACAGACAGACAGACAGACAGACAGACAGACAGACAGACAGACAGTCTACCATCCAGAGGGAGAGCAAAGTCAGTCAAGTGTCAGGATAACCATTGGAGACTCACCACACCAGGCCAGGGTTATAACACATGCGTGCACTTTATGTTATTTGAGATTGAAACCAAGCAGTAACTTCAAACAATTCGTGACTCAAAAAATAAGAAGGCTGAAAAAACTATTATTTTTAATATTATATTATTATTATGACATATTTTAATATTTTCGATTAGTAATTCGATTAGTAATTTATTTATTTTTGTATTGATAACTTGTTGTTTGTGTTGTTCTGTACCTAACTGTATTGAATTTTTTGTATTGTCTTGTATGTCATGACTTTTGAATAAAGATTAAAAAAACTCCCCCCCCCCCCCCCCCCCCCAATGTTGATTATGTCTTGTTTATTGCAGAAAGTAGGCTAAAAAGTTCTATAGAAAAGTACCAGTAGGCATATGCTAAAAAATACTCAATTCATCGAAATGGCTGCATAGGACCACACTGGAAACAAGCCCCCAGGGCTTAATTAATATGTTATCCTTTTAACAATCATTATAAACCTAGAACCTCTGTACCATCTGCAAATTGTTAATACAGTATGATTCATTCAATCAATCAATCAATCAATCAATCATCTGTCTGTCTGTGATTCAATAAAGTTTCAATAAAATAAAAACAAATCAGCTGCCATGGCCATGCCTTCTATTAGGCTATCTAACATTATATAAAGGTGTATTTTAATCAAGTCCATGGTATGTTATCTCGCAGTTAAAAAAGTTGTCAACACATATACACACACACACAGTGGAGTGCGAGTGCCACACAGTCACTGAGTCAGGGATGTTGTACAACATGTAGACCTATTCACTAATAGGCTACTTTGCAATGAGCATTTAATTGTGTTCCAATCCCAGCAAGTGTTGTCAACAGCGTTGCACAACACAGACACTAACATTAGATGCTGTTATTACAAATTATTACATCAGCTAGCAGTTAGCTAACTATTAGCTTCTCCAGAATAGGTGCCTAACTAACCGCTTGACATAACGGTCCACACAACTGTCTGTCTGTCTGTCACCCCGACGGTTACAACTTGTTCCGCGAAGGGAAAGCTGAATTAAAGCCCACCACAAGCTCCTTGTTCAACCAAAATACACCAGGCGTCCACACACAAACTGACACGATGTAATGTAATGAGTGGTTGAGCAAAATCAGTAAACAACTCATCCTCACCATGATGTCACTCTGACTGGACGATATCTGACGTCGTCTGTCTACAGGTGTGTGACTGTGTGATGATGGCCGTCATAGGGGGCCCCCTGTGAGTGAGCAAAAAGAAAGAAAGTGTCTGTCTGCACTTTCAAACTGCCGATACCCGAGTTAACCTGGAGTCACCAAGCAAGCTCTGGTTTACATTCCAAACCAGCCAGGGGGATCCGGTTTAGAGCCCGCCTTCTGTAGGCTATATCCGGCCAGCAGGCAGCGTTTCCGTATCCGTTCTGAACTGGATTGATTGATTGATTGAAGAATTTATTAGAAGTTTGCAATAGAAAAAAGTACAGTTTCATGACAGTACAAATCACTGGTACAAGGTCAACTAAAAGGAGATCCTAGAAAGCCGAGGCTTATTTCCACAGGAACCACACTTTAAGTATCTCATATAACATTGAAAGACAGACGGATAGAACATAGTACTTTATCTAGGATAATATCAGTTTCAAAAGCATAACATCAAATACAAAAGGCAGAATACAAAGAAAAAGGGGGGGGGGAGCATGGGGGCTTAGTCTGTTTACAAGTCACGGGTAGCTGCTGTCTGAAGGTGACTTTTCATACCAATTTTGAAGGAGGCTAGGGATTTGCTCTCCTTTAGGGCTTGTGGAAGGGCGTTCCACATGTTGATGGTATAGCAGGAGAACGAGTTAGCGCCTTGTTTAGTGTTAAATCTACGCTGATGATGATTAGTGGAGCTGCCTCTGGTGTTATGATCGTGAACATCCTTGACCTTTAAGAAGTAGTTTGTCAGGTACATGGGAATCTTGGAGGTGTAGTGTATCTTGTACACCAGGCCCATTGCAAGATGCTGTACTCTGTCAGCTACTTTGAGCCACCCCACGCTTTCGTGGTGATGCTCGGTAAGGTGGGTCAGAGGAGGGAGACCAAGCACAACCCTAATTAGTTTGTTTTGGGCTGTTTGGAGCTTTAGCTTTAAGGCAGCTGGGGCGTCGCGATACCAGACAAGGACTCCGTAATCAATGAGGGGCCCAATAAGAGCACCTCCTAGTGTCTTTCGGGATTTAATATTGATCAGTGGGGCAACTCTTTGCAAGAAGCGAATTCGTTGATTGACTTTATTGATTACCTTGGTGGTCATTTTTTCACTGGATAGGTTAGCCTCCAGGATGCAACCCAGGTAGCAGATGTGGTTTTTTCTTTCTATCACAGTGTCACCTACTTTAATTGTGAAGTTCTCAACTAGGCTAAGTTTCTGACTAGATCCAAAGAGGATACATTCAGTTTTGCCTAGGTGAATTGAGAGTCTGTTGTCATTGAGCCAGGTGCAGATCTTGTTAAGTTCACAGTTAAGGGCCTTTTCAACCTGCAAAATGTCTCTGCCTGAGACTAGGAGAGCCGAGTCATCCGCGAACAGAAACAGATTGCAGTCACAAGCAGATGACATGTCGTTTACGTATATTAAGAACAACAGTGGTCCTAGTATACTCCCTTGAGGTACTCCACAGTTTACTGGGAGGGGGGGGGACAGGGTTCCGTTGACTTCCACCATCTGTTCCCTCCCCACCAAGTAAGAGTGCATCCATCTCACTGCTGTGCTATCAAGACCAATAGCTTTGAGTTTTTCAATCAGAATAGAATGATCGACGGTGTCAAATGCCTTCTGGAGGTCCAGCATGACCATGCCGCAATATTTGCCATCGTGAATTTCACTTTTGATGTAATCATTCAAATAGATGAGGCATGTATCTGTGGAATGGGACTCTCTGAAGCCAGACTGGAACTCGTAGATCAGTTTATTCTCTTCAAGATATTTAGCCACCTGTTCATAGACAATTTTTTCCATTACCTTAGAGATGGAACTAAGGATTGAGATTGGCCTGTAGTTGCCAGGGTCAAGTTTACTGCCTTTTTTGTGCAGGGGGGTTACCTTGGCTAATTTGAAGTCCTGGGGGACATAACCCTGCTTGATAGATAGATTAATAATATGGGTAATGATTGGGGCAATGGTGGCAGCTGAGTCTATGAGAAATTTGGGGGCAATTTTATCATGGCCAGCGGCCTTGAATTGAGGTAGGGTGCGCAGTTTTTTAAACACTTCATCAGTTGACACCGTGGCAAGTTTAAAGTTGTCTTTGCATACCCCAAGGTTCCTGTAGAATTTCAAGATGTGCCTAACACCAAACAGCCCAGATGGAGCGGGCAGTTTATTGACCAGATTTTTGGCCATGGAGGTGAAGTAGATGTTGAGATTTTTGGCTACATCAAGACTATCAGTGAGGAGGGTTATGGGAGTTTGGATGGATATGTTGCTGGCTATGGATCTGAGTTTAGCACCACAGCCTAGCTGGGTTTTAAATAGCTTCCATAGGTCTCGTGGTTTGTGGATGTTTTCCTCAACTTTCTCATCCAAGTAGTTTTTTTTGGCAGAAAGGATTAAGGAGGTTGTCCGATTTCTCAGTTTATTAGCCTCTAAACTGACTATTTCTAATTTGGCTTTAAGGTGTTTATTGGGGCCTTTTTTGAGTTTGTGATTATATTTGCGTTTCTCAGAGTATTTTTTGTCTTGGAGAGTGCAGCAACCATAGTAGAGTTATAATAAGAAGGCAGCAACCCAACCAGCAACTTGCAGCAGCAGCAGCAGCAACCCAATTAACCCATAAATATGTCATTTTGCGCCTTTTTTTTTTTTTAGAACGTTAAAGCTCTATATTCTCCAGCTCTTTTGTCAACAGAAAATACAATTCCTGGTGGCTCAATCAATTTTATCCAATCAGTAAGAGTTTGTTTCATGACTTCCAATTTCACTTGTTTATTATTATATATTTTTTTCCTTTTACATATTTTTAGATTTTAAGTTTGTAGGCTGAATATCTAGGTGCTTGGTCTACCTACGTTTTTCTTAGATTAGCCTACTATTTCTATGCATTTGATGTATTTATGTTGATGCATTTACCTTGCTTATTGTAAATCGCTCTTGATTAAGAGCGTTTGCTAAATTATGGGGGGGGGGGGGGGTTATTTTATTGTTCTTTTTGTTGAAAGGTGTGAGATCTAGCTCTCTCTAAAATCAAGGCGAAACACCTGAAAAAAGTGAGTCCCATCAAGGCGAAACATCCGGAGGAAAGAAAACTCATGCAAATGAGGTCCAAGTCAGCCTAGAATCTCTCGATTACAGACAGATTGGCCTTCTAGAGGTCTGACTTGGACCTCATTTGCATGAGTTATTTTTCCTCCGGGTGTTTCGCCAGGTTTCGCCTTGATGGGACTCACTTTTCTCCGGGTGTTTCGCCTTGATGGGACTCACTTTAGAGATGAAACCACAAGCCAGTAGGCTACGTTTAAATATGTATTAGTTCAGTTGTCCCAGACAACAGGCCAACTCTTTATGTTATGCCCTGACATCAATGATTTGCAACATTATACAAACATTATGGCAGTTGCAAAGAGTTGCTTTGGTGCGGTTGACCTTAGAACAGTTTTATTGCAAGGAGTTGCATGGTGAATCATTGTGTAAAATTCAATAAACACAGGAAAATATATGTTAAGATTAAGTTCTTGGGGGAGGACCCTTAGACCCCTTCTAGGGAATCTCCCCCCTATCCCCTTAAAAAAAATAGAAATCTTATTGGTTCTGACATTCCAATGTTGCCAATACTGCATATGGTCTAGTGGACTCATGATTGGTCTCTCAGTTCAGAGCAGCCATGTTCAAATCCCAGTACTCCCATAGGTCACTGTTCTTTTACTTGGACCTTTTCAAGGTTCAAATATAAAAGAATTACTCAAGAGCACTCAAAAGTTAGTGAGAGATGGAGTAGTGGTCTAAACATCAGACTCTCATTGCTGATGTTCCATGTACACATTTGAGCCCTCCTACATTGCTGTTTTACTTTGACATGTTCATGGGTAAAGTACAAAATAAAAGCACCTGATGTTTGTTAGATCAGACTTTAGGTGCAGAGGTTCTGTGTTCAAAACCCAGTCACCCAACTAATTGCTGCTCTATTACTTCTTTCAAGGATCTTTTCAAGGTTAAAATACAGATAAGTACTCAAAAGCAACAGAACACATTACAGTGAGAGATGGCCTAATGGTCTAACGCTCAGAGTCTCAGTTAAGAGGTTCCATGTTCAAATCCTGCTCAACCTACAGTCCATCTCTGTAGTACGTTGACCTTTTGAAAGCTAAAATTGTCTCAATTTTCTCAACTTCTTCCAGTGCTCACAAGGCATGTAGGTAAGATTCTTTTTCAGTAAAAATTTTGTTGGACAGAGTTCTTTCAGATATAACCACCCACCTTTAGCTCTCAGGAAACAGGGGGAGGGACACCCCTCCACGATGGTCCTCCGTGTACCTTGGGCATGGGACTTGAACCTGTCTGAAACCTGCCTGTAACAGGGACAACCGATCAAGCGACCATACCATTGAGCCAAGGCACCTTTGGGCCCTCAACAGGTATCTCCTGGTGCTTTTGAGTTGTTCTCTTCTATTTTAGCCTTGAAAAGGGCAAAGCACTACAGGAATGGATTTGAACGTGTGGCCTTTGCATTTGGAGTCTGATGTTTAAACCACTACACCATTTTGATTGATTGATTGAAGAATTTATTAGAAGTTTGCAATAGAAAAAAGTACAGTTTCATGACAGTACAAATCACTGGTACAAGGTCAACTAAAAGGAGATCCTAGAAAGCCGAGGCTTATTTCCACAGGAACCACACTTTAAGTATCTCATATAACATTGAAAGACAGACGGATAGAACATAGTACTTTATCTAGGATAATATCAGTTTCAAAAGCATAACATCAAGAACAAAAAAGAGAAAAGGGGGGGGGGAGCATGGGGGCTTAGTCTATTTACAAGTCACGGGTAGCAGCTGTCTGAAGGTGACTTTTCATACCAATTTTGAAGGAGGCTAGGGATTTGCTCTCCTTTAGGGCTTGTGGAAGGGCGTTCCACATGTTGATGGTGTAGCAGGAGAACGAGTTAGAGCCTTGTTTAGTGTTAAATCTACGTTGATGATGATTAGTGGAACTGCCTCTGGTGTTGTGATTGTGAACATCCTTGACCTTTAAGAAGTAGTTTGTCAGGTACATGGGAATCTTGGAGGTGTAGTGTATCTTGTACACCAGGCCCATTGCAAGATGCTGTACTCTGTCAGCTACTTTGAGCCATCCCACGCTTTCGTGGTGATGATCGGTAAGGTGGGTCTGAGGAGGGAGACCAAGCACAACCCTAATTAGTTTGTTTTGGGCTGTTTGGAGCTTTAACTTTAAGGCAGCTGGGGCGTCGCGATACCAGACAAGGACTCCGTAATCAATGAGGGGCCCAATAAGAGCACCTCCTAGTGTCTCCTAGTGTCTCCTAGTGTCTCTGACAGCAAACTTCATCTGGTGCTTTTGAATACATTTTAGGGATGGTCCGATCAGGTTTTTTGGAACCGAGCACGATCACAAAAGTTTGATCACCCGATACCTATCAATCACCGATCCGATCAAGTTATTATTTATATTTTCTAAATGTTAATGTTTTAACTTTAATTCATTCATTCACTCATGAATTCATTTATATATTTGCCTTATAGTTATTTACCAGCATTACTATGTATTTATTATCATAGCAGTAACTAATTATTCCTTCAGCACTGTGGAAATCAATACCCAAAAATGGCCTCAAGTGGCCATACTGAACTGCTGGTTGATTGGATGCACCGATCCGATCCGATCGGTGAATTTACCTTTTGATCTAAACCACCGATTATCGCCGATCACGATTTGATCGGCCCGATCCGATCCATTGCCGATTGATCGGTAACATCTCTAATACATTTTTTGTATTTTAACCTTGAAAAGTAACAACAATGATCTGTATGAGAACTCGGATTTGAAAATGAGACCTCTGAACTGAGGGTCTGATCTTTAGACCACTAGATGCGTTTTCCAGTGCTTTTGACTAACTCTTTTATATTTTAACCTTGAAAGAAATGTTAAAGTAAAACAGCAACATAGGAGGAGAGAGATTTGAGCTCTGCACTGAGAGTCTAAACTTAAGACCACTACACCATCTCTCACCATAGATAACTTTTGGTGCTTTTGAATAATTCTTTTGTATTTTAGCCTTGAAAAAGGTCCAAGTAATATAGCAACATAAAAGGACTGAGATTTGAACCTGGAACCTCAGCACTGAGAGGCTGATCTTTAGACAGCTAGAGTAGACCATCTCTCATCAGCATACCTGCCAACCTTCCTGTTTTAGGAAGAAGTCTCCTGTTATTTGACCATGTCTCCTGTTCCAGAATGTACCCCAAAACAGGAGATTTTCACCCTTTTTCATATTTGTAAGTAGCCTTAGTAGTATTTTTGAGCGGTGCTAACCGCTCCTATAGACCACTTAAAAAAAAACATGATGTCACAAATGATGATGACATGAGTCCGCTAGACCAATGAAACACTTCGATTCTGTTGATCTGTCCATGATGTCATAGTCACATAGGCACCCGATTGGTTAACTCTGATTTAGAACGCGTTTAGGCCGCCTAAATTACGTCATAAAAAATTATTGAGCGGTGCTAACCTTGAATTTCAAAATTGTATGAGTCATGTATTTATCTATAATACATGAAAACAAACCACACCTTTAGACAGAGCGCTTTAATCACAGGGCCCTGTCTAAAAGTGTGGTTTATTTTCATGTATTATAGAGATATCCAGCTCAAGACAATTTTGAAATTCAAAGAATATAAATAAACAGCTTATAATTATCATGTAGATCGAAGTACGAGCTTTACCATGCCTAACCAACCCTATATCCTGGACACTTCATGGGAGCGAAAATACAGTACAGCCATCATTTTGCAAGAAGACATCAAATATCGTCCCAACAGAAATAACACTCTGCCACATGCCATCCTCTATATGGATTCGTCGTTTGATTGCTCTTAGGGCTACTAGCATGGCTCTTACCATTTACCATCTAAGAAAGAGAGAGAAAGAGAGAGTGATATCTTCTAAGACAGTTCGGGCACTTACAGAAGGTCTTCTTGAAAGATTCAGTCAAGTCAGTGGTCTTGAACATAGCTGACAGCTGTTGTACCTGGCTGACAGCTGTTGTATTTGGTTGTACAGCTGTTGCTGCAAGGTCTGTGTTCCAGAACATACAAGGCCTGCTCTTCTGGAGCCTCCTGACCCAGGTTCTGTTGCTCTGGATCCTCCTCACCCATGCCCTTCTATGGTTCGACCCTCCACCATCTTGAAGAAGGATCTTTTTTCTAGAACATCCTGACTCAAGGTCTGTGGTTCTGGAATCTCCTTGACAAGGGTCTATGGTTCTTTTGTATTCTTGCCCAGTTCTTCGGGCTCTTCGGGCCCAGCTCTTCGGGCCTGCAATTCTGGAGCCTCCTGACCCAGGTTCTGTTGCTCTGGATCCTCCTCACTCTTTTGGGAGTATTCTGGTTACCTCCAACATTGAATGACTTAATAACTCTTAACCTTTAATTGTATCTATTATTTATGTTGTGAATGATGTAAGACCTATGTCATATCTTCTAATATAATATTTTGAAAGCTTTATTAAATGTGTTTCTCAATATATACACCATTAGTATTAACCAATTAAACTTCATCTGAGAGATGACGTTATTGTGATATCACAATAAATGTTATATAATAATAGGTTAATCATAGAAAAGGATACATTGGTAAATGTTATGGGAATTTGTATTAATGCAGAAGAGGCTATATTATCAAATACACAACGTTCCAAACTGATATTATTTAATATCTTCAATTTAAAAGGGAAAAACATTTATGATTGCCAGACCCATGAAATGGGTAGGCCTACATAAGCAAATGTCGGTCCGGGTTTTCTATATAAAGGGTATATATGATGATGACATGATGATGACATGCCTACAAAAGGCATGATGTCATAAATGATGATGACAGACAGGGGGTCTGGCACAACCAGGTTGACCTGGTCTAGTTATTTAAAGAAAAGGCTTGAAAATCAAAGTCCACAGTATATCATACACCCTAAATATTTTTGCACCGCTCACTTCGCACGGGTGCGATTTTTTTTCTTTTTGAAGCGGTGAAAGCCGCTTCCAAGGAGTGGCTTTGTGTGTCCCGTTCATGTCCATATATGGTCATTCCAGTCCAGAATTAACAGGTTTTATCTGTCCCGTACATGTGTGTCCCGTTCATGTCCATATATGGTCATTCCAGTCCAGAATGAACAGGTTTTATCTGTCCTGTACATCCAGAATATGTGTGTAACGTCCGTCCCGGTCTGATGATTGGATGATTAAAAATGTCCAATTAGACCATACTTTGAGGATTGGTCAAGCTTCACATGACAATTCGGCCCTCCAGATAAAATCATTCATTCATTCAGAATTGGAAGAATGTATAGATCACAGAGTTCAGAATTAATTTGATTTTTTACAACAAGGGTTCATGTTTTAGATTGCCATTAAAAGAATATAAAAGATGAGTGTTAAAATCATTTAATTTACTTCTTTCTATTGTTTTAGAGATTCTTATTTCAGTGGTTGCATGCGTGGCTAAAAATGTCATTTTACACAGAATAAGCCCATTCCCGAGATACAACAAACCTTTCATTGTTGGATGTGACTTATGGGAGCTAGAAGTGTTACTGTAAATAGCAATAAAGAAACTGCTGGCTTATTGTGTCTAAAAAGACATATTTAGCCACTTGTACGCATGCCCCCATGCGTATGCATGCCCCACATTAGCACGGTAAACGCGATAAAACAATAGAACGAAGCAAATGAAAACATTTTAACACTCACTTTTTCTTTTCTCTAATTACAATCTAATAATAATATCTTAATATGAACCCTTGTTGTAAAAATCAAACCTCGGTTCGAAGTGAAGCGGTGGACAGATAAAACCTCTATTCTGAATGTATTTGTGGCTTACTACATATTTTAAACCCTGAAGGCCAAATTATCATGTGAAGCTTGACCAATCCTCAAAGTATCCATTCATCTAACCGGGAGGGACATCGACATTTTGCTTTTTGAAAAAGCCTATTCATTCTGGACTGATATTTTACACGTACGGGACAGGAAAAACCTGTTCATTCTGGCCTGGAGTGACCATATATGGACATAAGGTAACATACTTTGTGTTTTTGAAAAACCCTGTTCATTCTGGACTGAGATCACCATATATGGTAATTAAACGGACATTCTGTGGGACAGGAAAAACCTGTTCATTCTGGCCTGGAGTGACCATATATGGACATAAGGTAACATACTTTGTGTTTTTGAAAAACCCTGTTCATTCTGGACTGAGATCACCATATATGGTAATTAAACGGACATTCTGTTTTTGAAAAAGCCTGTTCATTCTGGACTGAAATGACCATATATGGGCGTGATACACACAAAGCCATTCATTGGAAGCGGTTTTCACCGCTTCAAAAAATCAAACCTCGGTTCGAAGTGAAGCGGTGAACTTTTACTCTATGTGTTCTAGAGTTATGAACTCTGTGATCTATACATTCTTTATATATTCTGAATGAATGAATGATTTTATCTGATGGGCCGAATTATCATGTGAAGCTTGACCAACCCTCAAAGTATCCAATCATCAGACCGGGAGGGACACTACACACATACTGGACGTACAGGACAGATAAAACCTGTTCATTCTGAACTGAAATGGCCATATATGGACATGGGACACACATTTTGCTTTTTGAAAAAGCCTATTCATTCTGGACTGATATTCTGGACGTACGGGACAGATAAAACCTGTTCATTCTGGACTGAAATGACCATATATGGACATGAGGTGACAGACATTTTGTTTTCGAAAAAGCCTGTTCATTCTGGACTGAAATGACCATATATGGGCGTGGGACACACAAAGCCACTCATTGGAAGCGGTTTTCACCGCTTCAAAAAACAAAGTTGTCCTTTAAGACTTCTGTTGCTCCCAGAATCTCTTGACATCACTGTGCCCAAGTGGTGTCACCACCATCATCCTGTGATCAACGTTCTGCCACACCAGACAATCCAGGCTCTGTGCTTTGTCCCGCAAAACCTCAAAGTCTGTCTCTGAGAGGAACTGGTTATATAGCACTCCCTCAGTGAACTGCAAACGATCGCTTTCCAACCCCCACAACTGTATCTGATCTGTAATGGTTGGGGGCAGCAATGGGTTCTGTTTGAGCATGACAGGGTGTGCTCTGGTCTTAAGGAAGTGGATAATCTGTTGTGCGGTGATACCGTGGGCAATGGCCTCCTGCACTGACTCCCTTGTGAGCTGAGCCACCGCCACATTCGAAAAGCTGTACAGCATTTTGCTAAAAAGCGCAACCAGAGCTATCTGAAGTTCCGAGTCTGTGTACGCATAGATGCGGTAGTTAGTTTCTACCACGATATAGCCTGTATCTGTAGTCCCGGGGGTGGCACCCATTGTCGTGGAAGATGAGGAAGAGTTGCTGGTGACTCCCGAGGCCAGAGTGATAGCCAGTCTGGTGGGGTAGTACCTCCTCGACTTCCTATTCCTCTGGTAGACTAGGCCAAACTCCCGCAGGTGCTGCAGGAAGGTGAACAAGGACTCGCTCATCCCCTCGACGGAGTAATCTCTGCCGAGGGTGGAGAAACTCAGCTGAAACAGAAATGACAGGATCTCTACGAGGTTCATGCCTCGTGACTGTGCAGTGTTGAGGTACTGCAGGGTGAAATACCAAAGCTGAGAGGCCGTGTCCAAGAGGAGGAACTGGAAACCATCGGAGGTGATGGAAGGGGCCTCTCCTGGCTCACTTCTCATGAGACCTGCCTGTGTGAGCAGCTGGGCCAGGTCCTGGCTGACCGAGGCATTTTTAGAGCCCACCGTGAACTGCAGGATCATCTCCCAGTGTTCCATGGCATAGCGGTCCAAACTTTCTATATCACATGCGTGTTTATCGGGGCCAAGACTACTACAGTCATTTGCCCATGCCTTTCCCCCACCAAGCAATGCTATCCTCAGGTTGTCTTTGAATACTGGGTTTACGATATACCCCTGTTGGCCATCCTGCAACTGCTGACTGTGCCAGAGTCGAAGACCCGCCAGAACTGAGACACTGTCATCGTGGTCCTTCTGACTGTCCTTTTTCACCCACAAACCCACTGCTGCCTGCGGAAGTGTCTGATCGAGGAACAGCATACGCATCACATAATGCTTTGCCAAAGAGGGCAACTCCCTGTAGACAGCCAGGCATGTGGCCGGATGGTTGTACAACCTGTCCAGAATCTCTGGACTCAACTCTTTGAGGTATTCATGTAGGTTCTTGCATTGCAACTGGACACGCAGGTTCATTTTTCATACAGGAGGGCGTAGAAAGTTGTTGGCAAGGATAAGGGGACCGGTTGTCAAGAACTAGGATTCGCCTCAGGATTAATTAGAACTTAACCAGCGATTTATGCCACCGTATTCTCCAAAGGAGGGCTTATGTGTGGTGACTGGTGAGTAGCCCAGTCTGGGGTTTAAGTCTGGATGATAATATTTTGTGTTGAGATGGTGCTGGAATCCTGTACGCTATCAGCAGAAGTGGACCCGACCTAACCTGGCTCTTCTCTGAGACTGTAATTCTTTATATACTGTCTGGCTCTTTCATCCCAATGATGTCATTAATGGGTCAGCTATATCCATAAATGGAGTTCCTAATTGACAAAGTATAGGAACCAGTAAGACTCCCTAATCGGGAGATAAAGCGACCGTCAGGTTGCATACACAAACTTTAGAAGACAATGGTAGGCAATCAGGAGGGAATATGGGAAATGGGCCAGTTCCATGTTGATGACTTTAGAGATACTGTGTACCGCTTTGCCTGATTTTAGAGCAAAATCTGTAGGAGCAGTGTTAAAAATCAAACCTCGGTTCGAAGTGAAGCGGTGAAGTTTTATTCTATGTGTTCTAGAGCTATGAAATCTGTGTTCTAGATCTATGCATTCTGTGTTCTAGATCTATATTTTCTATGTGCTTTAGTTCTATATTTTTATGAATTCTGAATAAATGAATGATTTTATCTGGAGGGCCAAATTGTCATGTGAAGCTTGACCAATCCTCAATTCTGCATGCACGGGACATGTACGGGACAGACAAAGCCTGTTCATTCTGGACTTGAATGACCACATATGGATATGTACGGGACACACAAAGCCGCTCCTTGAAAGCGGCTTTCACCGTTTCAATAAATGAAAAAGGTTATTGAAAAAACACGGCCTGCTCATGTATTAGGAGGGTAGTATGAGTCACCAGAAAGATATGGGTGTTTTTAATGAATCTATTATGGTTAAAATGGAGTTTGAAGATAGAATGGGTGTGTATGGAGTGAAGCCCTGGAGAGGAGGGCAGGATAACATTTACATCAAATATCTAAATATTGAATCAAGCAAATTAAAAACTGTTCAGGGTGTTCATAAAAGCCTGACTAGATGATAAGATGACCAAAAGTTTTTTCCGAAAGTGAAATATCCCTTTAAGCTTTCTTTTCATAATTTAAAAGTTGTTTTCCAATCAGGTGGACAGTGAAAGACAGAAAATGTTCATAAAGGTGTCAAAGGACATACATTTTTGCCATTTGTCATGAATGATGATGAAGTATAGGGTCAAGGGTGATGTACTTTGGCAATGTCAGTTCTCTATGCCTTAGCTACAGTGGAAAATCTGTCTTTATTTGACAGTGTTATGTTGCATTTGCTGTCAGCCTTCATAGGTTAATGGGTATCCCCCCACCCCCACATGGTGTAGAGTAGCTAGATTTAAACAGGTCAAAATTTGAAAATGAACATACAAGTTACTTGCAGTAGGCTATTAGGCCTAACAATAAAACACCAGTGGGCTTGATCTTACATTAGTACTATTTAATAGTAATTGAAAGTAATGGATCACTAAAGCTCTGAATATATTAATTAATTTGGGGAATAATGTCAGTCTAGTCAGCTAATTGAGTTGTCAAGGTGATGTAACCACCATTCAAGAAGCCATTTGGTATATTGTGCAAGAAGAGGAAATTATTTCAAGAGAGAAGTGCCCTAATGAAGCGAGCTGCTGCATGCTAGTGTCAGTGACTAGCGTTAGTATCTCTCTTTTTAAAACGTTCGTGATTTGACATTTTTAGGGTACAGCATGATTAGGTCTAAACGTCTAAAAGTATAAACATAGTGACATATATGGTGTTAAAAATTGCATGCCATCCAAACTCCAAAGGTCATCTAAACTCTATATAAAGTTAACTATGTGGTTCTCACATGCAGCACAAAAGATATGACAGGGGTTTACAAACTGATGGTTTAGGGTTCAAAACTTCTAAAGGAAAATGTTTGCACTCCATCTAAACTATTTAGGTTATTGTTTATTTTTGCTCAGAGCAAACAGAGACTTTTAGTAATGTAATTAAACTGTATTAGATTAATTGCCATAGCTTAATAGATTGTTAATTTGAGATGACCAAAAGTATAGCCGTTTTAATCAACCAAGACTATAGAGGGTTTTGTTATATCAAGTACATTGTCACTTTGGATCAGTGACTATAGTTGACATTTTCAACTACAGTACTTTCTTAAACAGTGTGTAGGTATTATGGTACAATGACCATTGATTACAGGTCCCCATACTTGTGAACTGCATTCTGTTTTCTTTAGAGCTATTCTAGCAACTCAGGGATAACAATTTTAGTAAATTGAATACAACAACTTAATCATGTATTTGCAAAAAAACGAAACATACAAAAACAGGTGAACAATTTAATCTATCTAACAAGAAAGTATAATTTCACTACTGTCATATCTTTTCTTTCATCAAAAATAGTCTACAAGCTCAAAACGTGTGAGTCCATAGTTGTAACTCAGGTCTGTTTTAATAATCACAGAGAGTAAATATTTTCTGATAGGCCTACTGAACATGCCACAACTGGACAAACAAACAAACCATGCAGGGGATTACTGAGCTCAGTCTCACTCTCACCACATGTTCTAGGATGTCGTTTTTACCACATGTCATTATAAGACATAAATAATAGTCAGCAATGATGAATGAATCAAACAAATTACTTCTTCTTGTGATTTCTGAGTATTATCACTTGTATCACTTCATGCACATACAGTATGACATCTTCAACACTGTGACATCTTCTGCTAAGTGTTTTCTTTACTTGCACTTAAAAAAATAACAATGAGTCAGTCATTTGTGACTGTGAGAATGGAGCCGTTTACCTAGGCTAATTTTGTCGAATTTCAAAGTACTACAAACAGTGCATATTAGCAGTGTCTAACCTGTTAATTAAAACAGTTATTAAAGTGAACCAACGATAAAACAACACAAAATACTAGTGAACCTTTCCAACTGTGGAATTATTATTATACTTCCTTCTTTGGACTGTTTTGACGTCCATACACATTGGATTATCGCCATCTATTGCACTGTAAGATTGTGATGCGAGCTTGCATGATGATGGTAGATCTGCATTTTTTTTTTAGAAAAACTATAATTAAATATCTTGAACATTTTTGAATAGGCCTAATTACAAAATAATTTATGGGGGTCCATGACACAAATTCTTTTCAGATGGGGGTGGGTGGCCAAATACAAATTAATTTGTATGGGTGGGTTGGGGGGGGGGGGGGTGTCTTAATGTCAGTGGTTCTAAACCTGGCATTGGCCTGCATTGTCAGTATGCTCATTAATATGTGCTACAACCACCTTATTCACTCTCTCCACTGCAAACCTGTCGATGTGAATGCGGTCATGTAGTGTATTTGAAAACGAGGCTGTCATTCTGGCACCATGATGTCTCACCTGACCTCCTCTCTGTGGGCCTCGTCATCAATGCCGGTGGTGTCACGGGTCTCCCGTCGTTCATCCAGTCATTGTCCTTCTCCTTTGTGTTTGGGTCACTGTGGTTGTGATCCGTCATGCTGATTTCGTGCCGTGACATCTCTAGCCACTGGCCTCGTCTAGACAGAGGTTAACGATGTATAAACAGCAAATTGAGAAACATATCCCACTTAAGGTCGTACTACTACTAAGTCACAGGCGGGGAAGCATATCTAAGATTGTATGAGTTGATAAACATACAGTAACTTCAGTTATTTGTCTCAGAGTTGCCTTTTCAATACAAAGCTAAATCCAATGCCCTTTCGTTGTGGTCCTGACAACCCACAGTATTTTTTGGTATGGCTTTATAGGCCTAATGTACTGTCATTATCTAGTGACAGCTTCAGCCATATCATACATAAACAGAGACATTTACATATGTTTGTTACAATTATTTCCAAAGTCATTAAAATGTTACGAACTACTTGAATAATCAATCACGGATGAACGCTTTAGTTCATGAATCAATCTTTTTTCCAGGGACTATTTTCAAATCAATCCCCATTTTTAATGCATTCAAATGTAATCATAACATAAGTTTCTGTTAAACATTTTAAGTGTTGTATGTGATGTCACACTACGTATTCAAATTATGTCATAATGTACAAATTATTTCTGTGAACAAAATAAGTCAAGCACAGATGTTATTTCACAAAACATGGAGTGAATCTGTTGGCTGCCTTGAGGAGAACCACCAGACAGATTTATTCTCTGGCTATGGATAACTATGGTACCGGGTGACTATAGTACAGTACTTAATGTACAAGATGACTATTGTACTCACTATGGATGACTAATGTACTTTCTACAGATGACTATGGATGACTATTGTACTTACTACAGATGACTATGGATGACTATTGTCTATGGTACTGAGTACTGAGTAAAGATGACTATAGTACTTACTATACAAGCTGAGGTGGAGCACTACACTTACCATCAGCTCCCAGTACCATGCAAGGCATCACTGTAGCCCAGAACAAAGAGTCTAAAGCGTAATCTTCATGTGACATGTTGCTATAAAAGGATAGGGCAAACATTTGGCTCACAATGTTTCGCAATGTGACATGTTGTGAGCTTGTAGAGCAGCTTTTTTTTTTCTGTGAAGAGATTTATTATAGAGGGCAAAATAGGAGGGGACTAATAGAAGAAGCCTGGTCAACTGAGTATAGGATTTAATAAGTAATTAATAGGAGATTGAATTGTGCTGTCCAGAGCTCCTGCTGTTTAAATACTCTATTAACAATCAAACTGAATGAAAATATATGTGCCAAGAACTTGAGACTGGTAGACTATCATCTACACTCTACAGTATATTACACAAATACTGAATACATCTGTTCACCCAGTCACATTTGTGATTTCAGTGAATTGAAATTGATTAATCGTACAAAAACAAACAAATCGTGGTGAAATGACATGATTTCCTGATGCACTGAATTGTTTCAGAAATAATGCTATAAATGGAATCGAATCATTATGTCGGTCAGAGAGGTACACCCCTAGTTTTAAGGAAGAGATGCTACTGTACACTGACTGGAATGGAGGAGAATGACAGCTGGGATGGGGCAGAGAGCTAAACTGGTGCCCACACATTCTGCTGATAGGTAGGCCTATGGGTATTTGTTAACCCTGAGCAAGGGTGTCATACTTGGTTTGGGTCAGCCAATCTGCCAAGTTGTGCCAACACATTGTTTTGTTTTAGCCAGCAAAGTTTGGCAGTTGCTACAAGGGTCTGCCAGCTGGAGGAATGTGATGGACACACAACCCCCCCACACACACCTCTCGGACATCTGTTTGCGAACCTGCCTGGGAGCTACATGAAAATGACTGAGAGGACAATGGGAGCAGTGGAGCCATGAGATATTTACTGTAGGCAGGTGTAAGAGAACAGTGGACCATTTTTTGTCTTCATTTTCTTTATCGTGACAAGGCAGTAAGGTGGCATGAACATGCACGAAGGAGAGCATCATTATACTCTTTGCTCTCTAGTCTACATGTCATTATATATTCTGCGAAAGGAACAACAAGAACAACGTTGGTGCTAGACATTTTCAGAAAAATATATAGCAGTTGCATACCTGCAGCCTAATTGGCAAGTAGTATACTATGTAGATCCCATATAGCTTGTGACCGATAGGCTAGTTCCACTCCATAGCCTCACAGACATGTGTCTCATAGCCTGGACGGACAGTGGATCAAATTAATTCCTACTCTGCAGTGCACAAGAAATACAATGCTGATTGGTATATTTGCAAACTGTGGAAACAATCAGTCACCTGCTACACATACAGCTGTACAAAGATACACTCTGCCATCCTTAAAGGCAGGGCAACAGGTCGTTTTGAATGCTGGAAATTCTGAAAATGGTGAACAATGTGGGGAAAACTGTACATATCATTTGGCATTCTCATAAACAAATGTTTTATGAATGTTGGAAATTGTGTTTACTTTGGATAGCTACATCTGCCCCCCTCCCCCCCAACATTCAGAAATCATCCAGTTGAACAGTGTTGGAATAGTAAGAGTAGTCCTTCAATTGCTAAATAAATCCCATTTATTTAAAAGGGGAACTGCCATTTAGCTACAGTGGAGCCTAGCAACTGCCTTTTAGACTCTAGCAACAACATATTAGGTGTCCCCAGATGAATGATGGATAGTTAGGAACAAATGGACCCATGTGGTTGTAACTCTGAAAGTGTACAGACCACACACTCTCAAGAGTTATGGTGGCCAGTGGTCTAGTGCAGGGGTGGGGTCCAGTGACCCCCATGGCCTTATCAGTCATTTTCAAAACATCTTGACCTTCTTTGAAAGAAACATTGATTAATAATTTTAAACATTAATTTAGGGGTCCTTGACATGACAAATATTGAGAACCACTGTATTAGACCATCAAAACTGCACATTTAGACACTTGCAACCAGTTCTACCCTAACAAGCGCCAATTAGATGCCCTCATATACTGTGAGTGTGCATACCCCCCGGACACAGGACAGTCTAGTTATGTCAAATCGACCGGCTTCATCAGGAATCGTGTGCTTACATTTTGCTAAGAGATACGTATATAGTTTAATTTCTATAATAATTTATCAGTGAATACATTTCTCCATTGACTTAAATCAGAAAAAGCTAAAAACCTTTCCCGAATATGGAGATGACTGACATCATAGATGTCTGACATCATAGAACACATGAGATTGACATGGAAGCCAAATGGGAAAATGACGATTCAACCAGTATGTCCATATATGGGCATTCCAAGATATGGGCTTAATATCGATGACATCAGGGATCTCCATATGTGGGCATAAGAGGGACAAGGACTGACAAAGAGACCTCCATATACGGCCATTAATTTATTAGTGAATTAATTTTCCCCATTTTGACTTGAATGGGGAAAGGTCATAAAGACAGAATTCATTTGCAAGTGTGACTCGCGTCATGGCAACCACAATTGCAATATCCCAGAAGTGCATCTTTATAGTTAAATGTAATATTGATATGGCACACTGACTATTAAGAAAATGTATTCATGGAAACTTTCAAAAATGTTGCCAACCCCTGATAACCTGGATGAAACACCTCACAAAAAAATACATTTTTACTTTGCTTGCTGTCATTGGTTTGGACTCTTCACCCTTCACCTCTGCAATCCCTAATGTTTGAACCTGTCAGGGGTTTGAACCTCCACCATGAGCATTGCTCACAGAGTCACTGAGTCACTAAGCCTCTCCACCACGGCAAGGTCACAGCAGGAGAGGAGTTTTTCTTTTTTTTTAAGGTTATAATGAATAATAATGTAAGGTGTTTGTTGGTGACGTCTTCCGTTCCTTCCAGAGGTGTAGTTGTCCTGATTTAAAATGAAGCAAACACGGAACTGAAAGTTCCTATATGATTGGCCGCTTGTTGCGCTGTTCTGGCACCAGAAGCAACATATTCTCCATAGGATTCTGTTAATTTCCCCCGAACTTTTACATTTGATTTTCTTAGCTTAATAAACATTGTCATAAATACTTTATGGTTCCTGTCGCTAGTTTATCATCAATCATCATGATATGCATTTTGTGGAAGTATGGTCCAATTTATGTTATAGCAGGGTATGCTGTAGGAGAGGCTTGTGATGATTCTTCTTCGTGTACTTTATTTTCAGCAAGCTCAAGACAATGTCCCATGTATCCCTGCGGTTGCACCTGACCGTTGGCAGCCAATAACCTTCCTCTGGTACCATTAAAACAATGATGGCGACACCCATACCAAGGACGAAAAAAGCTTCATTTTCACTGCATAGAAACCAATGGTTTCCCACTGTCCATATTTTTTACAGTCCATGGTTCCTTCACATTGATTGTAGCCCAGGGGTCTTCAATGTTTTCAGGCCAAGAACCCCTTAACTGAGAGAGATGAAGCAGGGAGCCCCTCTACATATTGTATGAATGTCTTTGTTGGATTAGTGTTTTTTTTTTCTTTCTTTTTTTCAGACATTTAGCCACTTATCGTCGATACTTAGTAAACATGACATTTCTCTGTACTTGGTCGGCTCTTTTTTACCTCTACACCAAACATCTTTACTGAAAATAGCGAATCTACAAGCTCTCAACGCCTCGTGCTGCGCAGCTTGTAGATCTGCAATCTTTATCTAAAGTTCTCCTCAGAATACGGATGTGAGGGTTCAAAGTTTTTAATTGAAAATAATTATCCTATCACACAAGGATTTGGTGGCCCCCAGTAGTAGCCTAACTCTGAGGACCCCCTAGGGGTCTCAGACCCCCTGTTGAAGACTCCTGTTGTAGCCATTCATTCCCTGGCTTCAAGGTCCCCTTCCATCGACAACCTGTTTCAGGTCCTCTTCAACTGCTCTTGATGGTGAGACCATTTGAGGTAGTAGTGGTTGTGGCTCCCTGGAGATGTCCTGAATCCTGGCTGCTTTCTCCTCCAGCTGCTTTGCCCCCTTTCTTCATTAGGTAGGCAAGGAAGTCCTCCAGCTCCAACTCAAGGAGACTTGAGTTTAACCGATAGAACTCCTCCTCTCTCATAGGCCTGGTGGTGACTGTGTCTGACTGATGGAGCTGCTCCCTTTCCTCTCTCAGGGGGCTGGTGGTACCTGGATCCATCATGGTGGTGGAGAACCTTTCAGCATGGCTCCACCGGTCCTCAGCGCTGGACGGGGTGGAGGAACGCTGCTGACGTGAGGACCTCCACTCTTCTGGAGACCTTGAGGGAGATGGGGATGGTGATGGTGATGGGGTTCTCCTGCTCCTCCGGTGAATGAACGGGCAGTTCCGCCTCATACAGCCGTTGGCCTGTTCCTCGAACAGACACGGAGAGTCTTTGTGGTTTGTCATGCCTTTCTTCTGGTCATAACGCGCCACCTTGTGGACGCTGGAATTCCTGGAATAGGGTCTGCGTCCAAAAGAATGCTCCACCTTGTGGACGGTGGAATGCACGACGGAATCAGGGTCACAATGCACCTGCACCACCTGGCGGCGAGCACCACGTCCATAGAAATATCCTCTTCTAGCCGCTTTGCCCGGCATAGCTTCAACAAGGTAACTAATCAAAAGTGTTCAAGAGAAAGAAAAACGATGTCCGTAGGCCTTGAACAAGTATGATAAAGTATGACTATGATCAGTGGACGGGTTATTTATGTACGTTAGGAGCGTGACGTAGGCTGCGCCTTTCAGCCAATCACATAGATCGTGACGTGGTAACTGTTTTGAATTTGCCACGCAGGCGCCCTTCAGCCAATCACGTGTGAGGTGGTCGGAACGCCGCACGCGATGTTGTCAACATTCGCATCACATGTTGATCAGATGTTGATCACAGGTTGCCATGGTTACCAGTTCAGAGTATCTGAATGCTGACTGTAGCAAGTAGAACTAGAAAGATGCAATTGCCCATATTTGGAGATCCCTGATGTCACCAATTACTTGCAAATTAATTCTGTCTTAGGCCTACCATTTGATTTTTCCACCATGGGTAAAATTCACTAATACATTAATGGCCATTATGGAGAACTGTGTCAGTCCTTTTATGCACATATATGGAGATCCAAGATGTCATCAATATTATGCCCATATTTGGAATGCCCATATATGGACATACTGTGTCTGTGTCGGTCTCATGTGGTCTATGTCAGACATCTATGATGTTCGTCATCTCCATATTTGGGAAAAGTTAAATGTTTACATTTTCCCATTCAAGTCAATGGAGAAAATTAATTCACAAATAAATTAATATTAATAACTATATATTCGTAGGCCCATCTCTTAGCAAAATGCAAGCCATCGATTCCAGATGAAGCCGGTCGATTTGACAAATGGCCCAAGTGCGTGCCACCAAAACGGAAGAGTAGCCGGGAATAAAGTCGGACGAGTACTATAGTCTGGTTGGGCAACCATAATAAATATCTGGTAGGCTAATAACCATGTGGTGTCTAAATTGCATTACACAACACATGCCAACCAGTGTCAACAACCAACCTAACCTAACTAACCTGGATGCCATAGCACTCATAGCCCTGGTCTAGTCTAGCTGAGCTCTATGCATGCAATATTAGACCTTAGCAACCGCCACTGCTTTACCCTAAAAAAAACCTACATTTTACACTACTCACATTGTCAACACGACTAACCATTATCTGGCAAATTAAACACTGTGGTGTTGAATTTGCTTGAGATGGTAAAATGAAAGCGAATGCATCCATCCATTTTGGGTTAAAGTGATGGTTCTCTGCATCAACTTTTCGTCACCATGCAAGGTCCTTGCTGCTGCTCTAAATGGGGTCAGGCAGGCAGTCCGAGGTGACTTGTTGCACTCCATGGTTCAATGCAGTTTTCCCTTCCTGGATGATTACTTTTCAGGATTCAAATTCAAAAATGGGAAAAGTAGCAGATCTACAAACTCAAAGACATAACATGCCCATTTTGAGCTTGTGGGTCTGCTACTTAGATAATATTTTTTATGGAACCATGTGTCTGAAATAAAGTTCATCATCATAACCTTTTGACACTGTAGTATCAATTATGGCATTCATTTACGAAAAAACGAAACTTTAAATCAGGGGTCTTCAACAGGGGGTCTGGGACCCCTATATTTTTTACCACTTGAACCATAGGATCCATATTCTGAGAACTTTAGCCAAAAATAGCAGATCTACAAGCTCACAACGCCTCGCGCTGCGAGGCTATTTTTGGCAAAGAGCTTTGGTGTAGAGGGGAAAAAGAGCAGACTAAGTACAGAGTTAAAGGTCAAGTTTATTAAGTATTGACAGTTCAAGTGGTTAAATATCTGAAAACACAAATTGATATGAATCCAAAATACACTGATGATTGTGCTGTCAAACAATGAAACTATATGGAATCTATGAACAGGTTGTGGGGGTCCCTGCTTCATCTCTCTCTCTCTCAACTAAGGGGTCCTTGGCCTGAAAACGTTGAAGACCACTGCTTTAAATACATGAGTTTCTGCCCGACAGCAAAGATATTAGATTTGATTAGATTTGGCTTTGCTCTCTTCTCTTGTCCATCTGTCATTTGTCTTTCACCACAATGCATACAGTATGTACCATACAGTGGTGGTGCTTGGTTAGTGACCATCGGTTGTACCTTGTCACAATGCATTGTGAAGGTACAATGAGTCTACTTACTGTATAGCGTATCATAATTCTCACTAAACATTTTGCAAATGTTTAGAGAATTGTTAGGCATTTCAAACACTGATTTGTATTGTATATGCATTATACACTCATTATAAATATGTCAATCAATCATTGTGAGGCGTCTCCTTGTGGAAAACAGGGTGTGAAGTGTTTGGGGAGCCTTGCGTTCAATGTGCTCTGTTGTCCATCTGGGTCACAGGCTCCAGACTGCAGAAGAAAGAAAAAAGAATTGCAGAACACTTTGTTTTCCCCAACCTCAGTGTATCCAACACAGGGCGCAGGGGTGAAGTCATAACAATGAACATGCTGAGTAAACCTAAACAAAGAGCCCACAAGACCCATTTTCTGCACACTTAATGCAGTCAAGGGAGGCCTGCAGTAATTAATTTTCCGCCAACAAGAGCATATTTCTAATGTTTTGATTTTTACAACTAACCTAATGAGCATTCCGTCAAAACAAGCGTCTGAAATTACACCGACTTGAATATTGCAAAACAACATAACGTGACATGATGCAGCAGCATCTTTTATGTCCTTGGAATGCATTAGTAAACATCTAGATCGGCATCTTTATTCCTGTGTACAAAGACATATACTGTATGTTGTTTACATAGAATTCCTAAATAAAGCTGGTCATTTATCCAAATTACAACCTTGGGTGCGACGTGTTCATTCGAGCACAAAACTGCAGACTCATTACATTACTGTTATCTTCTGTAATCTGCGCCTTCCACGTAAATGGCACCCTAGTTTAAATATTTGCTTAGCAACACTTGGCCAGCTAAAGTTGAAAATCCACGAAACACTCCCTATAAGCAATCCCCTAAAAGCCCCAAAAGAGGTCTAATCACCAAGGTTTACAAAAAAATATCTTTCATCAAAGGAATTCCAACATGAATAATTCCAGACAATAACAAATGTAAAGTTTTATTGCATGTAAAACATTGCAATGCAGCTCCACCATGACAACAGCCAGTAATTGAGCCTAATTTATAATCCGTAGCACGACATGTCGCTTGGCAAGAAGATGTAATTTTGCAATCTAAAGACGTTGCGTTGCGTTCTTCCATAAGCTCCAAGAAGAGAAAGGGATTGGGGACGCCCCAGTGACTCACTGGGTAGAGAACACCGCATGAATAAGGCTAGAGTTTAGTCCTTCCCACTGCGAGGAGAGAAAGGGATTGACCTGGAGAAGAGAGCTTATAAGGACAACACCACTTCTTTGTGATGACCGCTAAGATGCCAAGGGACATTATTATTATTATTATCTTTTGTAGTGTTGTGTTAGAAACAGTCTTTGCGGAACATGTCCACACCAACATTTCACTGTGTGTATGAGTAAGCGACAAATAAAGGGGTCATCATGACATGATGGAAAGGAGCGGCCGCTACACATCAACACGGAATGTCTTATGTGACATGTTGCAACATGTAAAAAAAAAACATCTTCGACAAGCGACACTGTTGTGTAAGGGCATGTAAATTAAACACAATCATTTGAGTAACACACATACATGTTCACAACACACACACCACACACATACACCAATGCTAATTCAGACACTGAGCAGCCGAGAAGGTACTGTTGGTAACAACTACGAATTATTCCAAATTTCACTCCGGTCAGCAGCAGGCAAGTCATTGTTCTTCCGATATTGCCTTCCATAGAGCTGGTTTCTCCTAACCATCTACAGTACACATTTATCTCAAAACACAGAACAGGTGAAAGATATTGGAAGAACTGGACTTCAATTGCCACCTGAGCCAGAATAAAGATTCTACCTTCCCTGCCAAGAGTTTTGAGAAAGGTAATGACAGAACCATAGGGTCAAGGAGGAAGAGATCGACATTCAACAAGATTCTTTCCTCTCAGGGAGGAAATGGAACAGAAGACCCAATGAGAAGTGCAAGCACTTAAGCAGCCTTTTTCACCGTCGCGAAATAGCCCATCTACGAGCTCACAACTTGTTACATCGCTACATGCTGTGAGCTTGTAGATCGGTCATTCGTTTTTCATATTTTGACATTTTTTACTATAACGACATGCCCAAAATAAGGTTTGCCAAATTGAAAGTGGTTAAGTAACACTCACATCCCCCCGGAGGGGATGAGACCACATCATTCACAACCTTCAGTGCCACATTACACCATTCATTCTACCTTCCACATTGCAAAGACATAGTGCGTTTGAATATGGAGGGATTGTAAAACAGAATTGTACAGGGAGTGTTTGTATAACATCAATGTACAAGTAAGTCCAATTTTTAGTTCAAAGTAGCAGAAAACAGTTCATTTTGTAAAAAGCCCCAAACCCTCAAAACATGACAAGAAGTGCTCTCTAACATATATTTGCGGATGGTAAAAGGACTTGCTGTACCTATTCGCTGAAAATATATCTGTTAAGGCATATATCAGATATATCAGTAGTCATCGGAGAAGGTTGTGCTTAGATGTATAATCACATTTCTCAAATTCTGTGCATCCCATTAGCGAATGGTTGGCATGGTAACGGCTGGGGCCGTAAGCATGGCGTCCTCCGCCTTCCACTGTGATGTCACTGTCTTGATCTGGGTGTAGAACTGGATGCCCTGTTGAAACAAGAGAACAACCGTCATGTGGAGGATACCTTTGTTGCCCTTGAAGGCAGTGCTTCCCAAACATTGTGTCGAGACCCATCTTTGGGTGGTGGACCCATTTTTACGGGGTGCGTGTAAATAGATATATCCTACAATTTCTTTTAAATTATTAAAAATGATTAGTTTAGCGTCCCATCGACAAAAGGACAGCAGATGTAGTATAAGTGAAAAGGATTATGGTATGCATATTGCATACTATGGCAAGGTGAGAGGGAGTTTATTATGTTGTCACAGAAACCTTGGATCTCCATGTTCTTTTTATTTATATTATTATATAAATTAACGGCCTATTGTTTTTTGTGTCTAACAAAAGCAGCTGATTTACAAGCTCAAGTGTCCGACCGCAACACGTTGTGACCGTTGTGAAAATACCAAAAATGTGGCACATTTTCACTGACAATGGCATGCCCCAAGTAGGGCACCAGGTCTAAAGTGGTCCATCTGTTCTTGGTTCTCTAACTGTTTTGGACATCAACCACATCATATCAGTGACGCTTGTCGTCTTCTCATCCATGACATAAAGGTAGTACTCGTTTACCTGTTTGCCATAGAAATTGGTGTCTCCTCTGAAAGAGCCTCTGGATCCAGTGAAGGAGAACATGGGCAGTGGGACGGGAATGGGAACGTTCACACCAATCTGGAGCAAAAGGAGACCACACACCAGTGTTCATTTTGACAAATTCTGATTCAGTCATAACCATAAGTGCGTTCCAGATGGAGTGCGGTCAGCGCGTCCTAGTAATTCATTTTTCAATGAGGCGGGCAGCTATTTTGGCGGTGAGCCGAGCACGGGCGGTCCCATGAAATCCCCGCGAGCGTGCTCGTTTGTACATGCGCATGAGGGTGGCGAGAGATGGATTGTGGTCATCTTTGTGAAATACCGCACAGCGTTTACTTGCTGAGCGAGTGTGTTTGTGTCTCACCGTGGCGTGGTCCCCACCGATCCTAGCGGAAGCCCCGCGGTTACTCTGTCTGTAACCCCCTTTAGTCTTCTGAAGTTGTTTATTCTTAGTCTACTAAATATCAAAATCTTAGTCTTTTAGTCTAAGTCAACAAAATTAACACTGAACCACACCAACCATGTTGCATCAAAGACATTCACTAACTGGAAACAAAAGTGTGTTCTTAATTTATATTCTCGTCACAGATGCAACCCAGTGTGAGCTTGTAGGTCGGCCATTTCCAGACATGCAACACAGGCCTTGTTACCCAGTATCTTTGTTGGTTCAGTAGTTCAATGTCTCCATGTATGATGTAGTGCTCTATATACGATATATATATATTCATAACTATAATATAAAATATACTACTTTCTGTAGTTTAATTATTTTCCCGTGGCTGGATAGTGTCAATCCATAACTGTAATGTTCCGGGTTCCCAGCTTCCCGTTTCTCTACACCCTTATGTAAATAGATATCTAAACAAATATAACAAAGAATAAAATGGCAGAACAGTTGGCGTTTTATACTTCATTGTACAAAAGGTGTCGCGTGGTGAAACCAGCAGATCTACAAGCTCATACCACGCTGCGATGCTTGTAGATCTGCCATTTCTTTGTCTATAACGTCAAACCCAAAATAGGGGTAACATGTTGAAAGTTGGTTAACTTTCAACATGGCTTGTGCACCAACTAACGTACGTGAGGGTGTCGGCAGACTGACGTACCTGGCCCACATCCACCTCGTGGGTGTATTTGCGGGCGGTGGCTCCGTTGGTGGTGAAGATGGCCGTGCCGTTGCCGTAAGGGTTGTTGTTGATCATGCTGATGGCCTCGTCCAGATTTTCAGCCTCCAGCACCACCAGCACTGGGCCAAAGATCTCCTCCTTGTAACACGTCATGTCGGTCTGGGGATGGCAGGAGAACAATGCTCACACACATCCAGTCTCCCAATAGAGATCAGTGACAATCAACCTTTTGAATATCAGACTCCCAGTTTGACATCGTTGCTGTCGGGCAGAAGATCTACAAGCTCGAAACACAGCACGAAGCGATGCGTTTTGAACTTGTCCATTTTAGAATTTGAATATCTGCAGTGTACAAACGGACCTGTGTCCATTACTGTGTAAAGTAAATAATGTAGCAACATGAGATTCCACTCTCCTCGGAATAGAAACTTAACTAAAGCTACAATAAAGTACCTTCTTCAGGTTAGATGATGCCCGTCACACCATATGACGTAAATCAGTTTGCTTTTAGAGTCATCACAAGGTGTAAATGTTTTTAAGGCATCATTTTCTCACCTCATTAAAGATTATAGCCCTTACCCATCAGACGGGCACCAGAATCAAAAGCCATTCCCTGGATGGTTTCAGGAGCCACTTCACATCAAAGACATATTCTGTTTGTATCCACCAATGAAACAAATTGATCTAGACTACTTATCCCGACGGCCACATGCTACATGAACTTTTATGTATCAAAAAGACGGGTTACAGCCATTTTCTACATCCATCAAAGTACAAAGTTAAGTTCTATTGACAGGAGTATGCAAGCAGAAAATTGCAATCCGAGGAGGCTACAGGTTTACACACCATTTGAACATTTGTGGATTGCAGCGCATTTAATGCAAACACTGGAACGGTGTTTGGAAACATGGGTGGAGGTTGTCACTTTGAGAGGGCCGGATGGTTTTGTGAACAGGCAACACATTTTTCCCCCTCCCATGCGCACCGCTTCAAGGCAGCGCTCATATGGTGCAATAAATCTGCTTTATAGAGAATAATAGCCCTCCGTGTGAAAGCAGGAATCAATCTCCCGTCTGAGTTTTACAGCGTGGAAAATTCGCAACAAAAACATCAATATGTGACAAAAACAATTTTGCAACGGAGAAGATTGGATGTGTGCATGTGCACCTTTGAAGAAAAAGTTCAGAACAACTTTAGAGAACTCATTCCTGTGCGAGTTCACACGTTAACTGCTAAATTATGTGACACATTATGTGAGTTACTGTAGTTTAGCATGAAACAACTTAGTCTTTTAAACTTGTGCCCTCAACGCTTAACTCACCTTGAGGAGCTGATAAGATATTTGGCTACAACGACATGTTGGGAAGAACAAAAGCTAAAACGAAAATTGGTGAACATATTCCCCCAAAACCTGGATCATCATCTATATTCTAATTTTAAGTATCTGTATTCACACATTAAAACCGGGAAAGCATCTGTCATTTTAGAGTTGCGTTTTCAACAACAGCAGATATACAAGCTCACAGCACGTCACTTTGTGCCATGCTCCGAGCTTGTACATCTGCTATTTTTGGAAATTTTTGAAATAATCTTGAAAGTGTGAGAACTACTGATTTAGAAGGCATTTGTAGAATCGGCCTTAGGTTTTAATTAATTCCTAGTTAAAACTTTGTGACATTTTGGAAAGTCACAAAACCCACAGAGAAAGCCCTTGACTGAGAGCCAAAGTCAAACAGACCATGTCTTTACTCCACCTGAAAACTGTTACTGTCGACTGTTAGATTAGCAATGTTTAAGTGACAAGGATACGATACTGTGATAGATGGTTTGGGTTATAATTTCACCAGCCTTATTCAGCCTTGAGGAACAATTAAGATCTTAGTTCTATCATTGTTCCAACTTTCATTTCCAGGACATTTTATGTGACTCACTGACTAACATTGATATGCAGTTAGTCATTATCATATACTTGATACTACTACAGCATTGTAACATACTAAATTATGGGATGAAACCATTTAATAAATAATGGATGGACAATGTATTTAGTTAAAATTGCAGTAAAATATAAAACTAAATCAAATATGTGCCATTAACAATGTTGCCAAAATATGAATGCTTGTGTTTGTTGCATATTGTTTGTTGAATGTTACTGTGAAGGGGAGAACAAGCACAGTAACTTTTTAAGTTGCATCAGTCAAATTAATAGAAAGGACTAATACATTTACTCATACATTTTCTCGAACACCATTTATTCATAAATAAAGCCAAAACCGGCTTACTATTTATTTAGAAATAAACCTTATCGGAGCAATTCATGAGTGTGCAGCCCTTTCCTTTTCTTATGTTGGATAATTATGTTTAGACTGCTGGGTAAACATTAGGTAATTTCGAGATGTCTGTGTGGGTTCAGATAACTTGTGATGAGCATTTGCCGTCATTTTGTACACCACATTTTATGGTCTAAATAATTACCATAGATTACAATCAAACAACAACAATCAAATAAACAAGACATCCACAGCTACACTGGCCAAACTCATTTTTCTAGAGTCAAGGGGCTAAACAATATGATTCTGGAATGTAGTTGTCATCTGATGGGGGAGCATCTGAACGTGCCGTTCACCTTACTGATAATTATATTTCATAAAAACCTAATCTCTCTTTTCCAGACCTTTTGTAACTCTAGTACGAACTACGAACCCCTCCTCCCCACCCCCCCATCTATTCAATTTACCCAATAAGATGGTCCTTCGGCGCCAAGGTTGACTCATCATTGTCACTTTCACACCCGACTACACACAATCTGTAGTGACGTGTAGCCTAGCATTTATGCCAAGGGCAGTGATATATACATCCTGCTTAGTCCTTACCACTGGAGACTGAGGAATCAGACATGACTCATGAGTGGCTGTTTGGAGAATAATACCTTCTGATCAGCGTCTTGTCAATAGTTTGATGCACAGATGCAGTATATATATGCAGGCCAGGGACGCGAAGAGAATGTTTGAGGGGCAGTGGCATAAAATGCTAATTCTAGTTTGGGAAAAGGTAATTTTGTTGAATGTTGACTTGTACAGCCAGCCATGGAAAGGGAGCATTTGCATTTCTTTCACCATAGTAAATGCAGCATTCATGGTCTGTCTGGAGAGGGCACTTTTTTACAGACTGGTAAGGCAGGGTCTACTGTATGTGTGCACATGCCTGAAAATATTACTAATAATACCATTTCCATGTACACAGCCACCTACTTTGCTGGGGCATACACAATGCCATATTGCTATGAGTTCTAGGGATCGCCAAATGGAGACATTTTCTTAACCGATGACCGTAAGGCCTTATCGGTTACATAACCGCTAACCGCTATTTTACCCATTAAAAACGCGTACAACACATAACACTCGCAAGTTATGTTTACTTTAAACTCTTCTTTTTTTCTCTTTAAAACGGGGTTCATGGAACGGGTGATGGAATCTGTTAGGAAAATCCAATCGGAGCATTTTTCGCTGTGTTTCCTGCCGAACAACTCTGTCAACGTATGGCGGAGAGTTGAACGGGTCTGATGTAACAAACCTAGAAATTGCATTATGTATCCTTTTGGGGGTTTACAATGAAATCCATCTTTGCTTTATGCATAGGAGAAAAGCTATTTCATCTTTGCATGGGTGGATGGTCATGGGTGTTTGGAGCACAAAGTCTGCTATGCTCTCAGTCAGCAAGCGTGTGTCTCAGGCAGTGAGATAATGGCCCAGTGCTGGCCAGTGCCAAAATACGGTAAATAAAAGCCTGTTACCAATAGCCGCCTGGTCTCTTTTAAACGCCTGGGGTCCACATCGATTTTGCAAAATAAACGCCCGGGCTACTAATTGGTAATATACGGTATTAACGGTCACCATTAACCGCTAGTGCTTACCAGTAATCACATTCTTAACAGTTAAACGGTAAAGGTTAACTAATCCCTAATCTGTTCCTTATTGTAGCCTGGCATTCGGTGGATCTGCTATAAACATGACATTAATGCATCAAACCATAGCAAGAAATGCATAAAATGGACATCATAGCATACAGTAGCAACAACCTGCTTCTGTGTCAAATACATACAATAATCAATCCATGGATTCCTCCATGAACAGTTTGTTTCATTTGAAGATGTGTTAGTTATGGTAACTGATATCTGCAAATATTCCTAAATATTCCACATGCCAGATATCAAAGCAAATACAACTTATTCTCAGCAATAACAATTTAAGACCCATAGTCATTGGTATAAGACGGATAGGGAAAATGGAGCTGCTATTTTTATGATTTTCAGAAGAGAAAAAAATTATAAATAGGAATGCCAAATGAAAATGATTAGTCCACAGAAAGGTGGAAGTAAGCCTTGCTGAGCCATTTAGTCCTAATTATCAGTATTTCATGTGTAAAGGAGGTCATTACTGGTGCAGCCGCTGTTCCCAGTCAAGGCAGACAGGGGGTGTCTCACCGTAACGTTGCTTATGATGGTGGGTCCCACAAAGTTTCCGTTCTCGTATCCTTTGACTTGGACGTTCCTGCCATCCAACAGCACCTTGGCTCCCTCGTCCACACCAGTCTGGATCAAAGAGTCCACCCTGTTCTTGGCTTCAGGAGAGATCAGGGGGCCAACGTCTGCTCCGGGCTGATCACCTACAACAACACAGAATGTTAAAAAACAAAAACACATGTTGTACAGCAGGGGTCTTCAACGTTTTCAGGCCAAGGACCCCTTAGCTGAGAGAGTGATGAAGCAGGGACCCCCTCTACATATACGTATAAATGTGTGATGGAGATTTTCATAGGCTTCATAGATAGATTCATAGACTTATGACAGCACTGTCATCAGATGTTGGATTTGTGTTTTAGTTAACTTGACCTTTCATTCTGCACTCTGTCTGCTCCATTTTTACTATATATTTGCAAGCTGCAAGGCGTTAAGAGCTTGTAGATCTGCTATTTTTGGGTAAGGTTTTCCTCTGAATAGGGATGCGAGGGTTCAAGTTGTTAATTTAAAAGAATTATCCTATCACACAAGGATTTGGCGGCCCCCCTGTAGCAACTCTAAGGACCCCCTGGGGGTCCCGGACCCCCTGTTGAAGACCCCTGTTGTACAGCAAAAACTGATGTTTGGAAAATATTTGCCTATAACGACATGCCAAAAATAGTGATGCCAGGTTGAAAGGGGTTAAGTTTGTCAAACACCATTTATGAATTATTTGTTGAAGTTCTTAATACATTCTTGAAGCCATCATTAAATAAAGTCAATGACATTGCATGGACACACAACAAGGTAGCCTTCTGGCTTCACCACACTGGAGAGCCTGCAGAAGCTAGCATGCAGTAGATATCTTTGCATAATGTCAGAGAATGAGTAAATACTAAAAGTTACTATTTAGTGTCTTGGCCATCAAAGCCTTACACTGACCAAAAACACAAATGGTAAGACACGTAAAAGCAGGCTTGTGATGATGTCAGTTTGTTGTTTGACGGCATCGCTCATCAAAAATGACTGGTTTTCAAGTACAGTTTAAGATCTTTTATTTTTGATAAGTGACACAGACGGCACCTTTAGATATGTATGACAGTGTAGAGAGAAAAGTGGGAGGGAAATCGGGTCTCATGCGAGATCAAATCTGTCCTCCTGACCTACTACTACGTGACCTACACTGTCAAGCACCGTGGGAAAGAAGTTGTTAGCTGGGTTTGTGTAGTTCACCACTTAATTCTTCATAATACGATCATTTACTGTCACAATGTGATGCATGATGAGCTTGTGTTTATGAAAAACACAACGGGAAAATGTATGTGGTTAACGTGCTCTCACCTGCATTGACTCGCAGCGCTTTAGAGCGCTCCACCAGCTCTGGGAGCCATTCCTTGGCCTCGCCCACTAGGATGGCGGTTGAGAGAGCCATGCAGCGCTGGCCTGCAGCCCCGAAGGCGGCTCCCACCAGCTGGTTGAGAGTGTTCTCTTTGTTGGCATCGGGCATCACCACACCGTGGTTTTTGGCTCCCTAAAAGACAGAAAAAAAGACAGACCTCAGTGATTTGCTGCCAAGATCCGGTGTGGTTTCTATAGCATATGCAAGATTAAGATGTTTTGGGCCATATTTAACTCAGGGTGATGCGTGGGTGGTCACAGACTGTAAAAGAAACTGACATTTCTTAGGGTTCGGGTTCGGAAAAGGGGGTGTATTTGTCAAAGTACATTTGTAAATGCGTGAAATGTGTACTCTGTAGGGCTGTCACGATTATGACATTTTACGTGACGATTAATTGTCACTCAAATAATTGCAATGAACAATTTAATTGTGTTCTTATTGCTGGCAATTAAATTACTTTAGATTACAAATTACAAGCTCACAACACGTTGCATCGCAACGCGTTGTGAGCTTGTAGATCTGCCATTTCCACCATTTTTGAAAATATTTGAAAATATATGAACATTTTTCAACATGGAAACGATTACGATGATTATGACAAAATAATTGTGATTATGTCAAATAATTGCAATTCGACGATTATGTAATAATTGTGACAGGCCTAGTACTCATTTAACCCATGCTACTTATTAGGCGCAGTGGGCACCATTAATACGTGTCTTGCAGAGTGACACTTGGACACATAGACCAGGGACGAGGTCGTCTGGGTACATAGAGATTCCCAGACAGTCTCTACTACAACTGGACAATCACCCAAAAACATCACGTACCATGTTGGACTGCACCCTCTTGCCATTCTTAGAGCCCCTCTCGTAGATGTACTCCCCAGCCTGGTTGGAGCCCACGAAGCTGATGGCCTTGATGGCAGGATGGTCACAGATGAAGTTCACAGCTAGACAGGAGGTTAAGGATGGTCGGCATTATGAATATGAACCCAATCTGTTTCATCTTCACAGAAGGCCCCTCAGGGCACTTTAAAGGCATGGGATACGGGGTTGCAAACGATGCCCTCCAGCCTACAGCGTATGGTAGAATTATACCTACACAAATACCGTAGGTGTTAAAACATGCAAATCCGCCTTATTTGAGATACACCAAAGGGCACATCATTAGTGTTTACTGTAAACGATCCAGAGACATTTTTCAACTCAACGCAACACATACCCCATTTCCATATTTCACACAAGATATGCTCAGTCAAGAGAATAATAATATTCTCAGTCAAGAGAATAATAGCACACATTCCCTCTCTAGAGCCCAACCGATGCCAGATGTTTGATTCCAATGCCTATCCTGATTTTGGAAGTCTAGTATTGAATCAATCAATATCCGATACATCATGCTCCAATTCTCTACGTCCCACTCCCTGACACACACACTATGAGACGCTATGAGAATTTCATGTCACGATTATTGTGACAAAGTAAAATATGCGATTTACGATATTATCGCGATAATCAAAATAATAAATAAAACATCCATTTTCCTGGGGCAGAACATTTGCCAAAGAAATAGCCCATCTACAAGCTCACAACGAGTCGCGACGCGCTGTGAGCTTGTAGATATTAGGCTATTTTTTTGGCAAAGAGATTTGGTAGAGCCAGGTCTGTTTTACCAATTATAGAGGGTTTAAATAGTAGCGGATATGCAGCTCGGCAAATAAAAGGTGAAATGATCCCTGTCTATGAATGATGATGGAGGATAATTTTACGATAATTCAAATCTCCACGTACGATTATTCTTTTAATCACGGCAAGCGATAATAACCCATCCCTAACACACACACACACACACACTCCTACCTGCGTGCTGGCCATGGATGACGTTGAGGGTTCCGTCGGGTATCCCGGCATCCTGCAGCAGCTTGACCAGGAGCATGGTGCAGCCCGGCACACGCTCCGAGGGCTTCATCAGGTATGTGTTCCCGCACACCAAGCCCATGGGGAACATCCACAGGGGGATCATGGCGGGGAAGTTGAACGGGGCGATGCCGGCGCACACGCCGATGGGCAGGCGGAAGGTGTACGTGTCCATGTCCTTGGTGATGGACGGCAGCGTCTCTCCCAGCATCAGCGATGTGATGCTGCACGCGTGCTCGACCACCTCTGGGGGGGGGCAAAGATGAGTAGACAAGTGGCAGCAGATGAGGTGAAGCCTGAGAGGCGTTATTCCATGCATCATGCACGGATTAAAGCAAAATAAAATGTCACGACTGAAGAAAAAAAGAAATGGCCAAGTCCCATTAAGCGATTTGTGAAAGGAGCCATCTTCACACTAGTGCCGTTTTCCTAAACAGTTAACACAATAAGTACAATTTATATGTCTTAGCAATTGTTCCTGATGTTCTAATCTACATACTGCCAAACAGGTAAAGAAATCAGACTGAGCTTTTAAGCTGTTTTTATGAAATATCTGAGATCATTAGGGTTTTATGGGAAATGTTTCTAAACATATTGCTAGTTTGACCACTTAAATGCTCCAATTCTTTTTAAATAATGTACAAACTTCTGCGTCTGTGATGCGTTAAGAGCTTAATTGTAGACCGGCTATTTTAGCAGTGCAACATGCTTTCATAGAAGACATGCTGACTTGACTTCTATGGAATCCAATGCATGATGTAGGGTACGCCGCATAATAAGTTAATGGATGTCGTAACAGGCAGCATCTCTGTTAATCTGATGCAATGAAAAGGTGAGTCATTAATCATTTCATAATGGAACTCTCAAGTGCTTGATATGGTCGTTTAAAATGTGCCATCTTGCACAATTTGAAAAATAATCGAACCATGAAACGGCCCATCCAACATGAATCTCGATCTTCAAGTAGCCAAACTGTGCTTAATGTATGCTTATGACCTACCTGCAGCTCATGTTATGAGCTTGCAGGCCAACCATTTTTGACCTGCCAACTCTGCTGTGCAAAGTATGAATTCGACTTTAGTTATAAAGGTTGCCCACTGGCAGCATACACAGGACTTTTGGCGCCGATTGGTAGAGCGGTTTAATTAAGAGATTAGCTCCTGACAAACACACAGACCGGACGTCTAATGGCCTGCCTCCCACAGAGCCATGCTGTAAAAAAAAAAAAGAAAAGAAAAGAGATACGTATATTCCAGAGAAAGCATGGTCATCCTTAGGTTTTAATTAAATACATTACAAGACTCAACCCGGCATCATTGAACCATTTTGCTGCCTCCATATGGCATGCATAATTGCGCCTTAAGATGTTCACATAAGATCACGACTGGACAACGTTTAATGTCAATATATAATTGACATACATTAAATATAATCTATTCATTCAAGCTTTTATAAAAGCCTATACTGTATGTGCTGTCAGGCTGAAGTGGAAAGCTTAAAACTTTGCTACTACGTTCATTTAGCATGCTTGGCTGGTGTGTCCAGCTCAAACAGAAATAATGGTCACCCTCAAGCCAATTAAGATTGAGCTATCAACTCAAGAGCAATGGAATCAGGGAGTGATAAATGAAGACCTGTCGGGAGAAATGTTGCTTAAAGACAACGGGGCTTAAAAGGTTCCCATGGGAGGAAATGGATCTCTCTGAGCATGCTTAAGGCCCTTTTCCACAGCACCATGCAGTGCAATAGTTTTGAGGATGCTTAATAACTGTCCCTGAGTGTATTCAGACCGGAAACAGAGGACAGAGAGAGAGGGTAGGCACGCAAAACATGACAGGGGTCAGACTCGCGCCCTCGCAACTCACACATGGTCAGTACATATTTAAGTTGTCTGGGTTTTGACAACTTGTGATCAATACTTTCCATCGATTAATTTAATAGTATTGATTAATTTAATTGTATTGATTAATTGAATAGTATAAGCATCCTCCAAAACTGTTACTTTTCAGGATTCAAATTCAAAGATGGCAGATCTACAAGCTCAAAATGCATCGTTTGCACCACGTTTCGAGTTGCTGATCTAGGCCAGGGAAAAAACACAGCAAGTTAAAATATGATACCATTTCTGCCCGACAGCAACGAAAAAATGGTTAGTTGCAGCCCTAGTGTGGCGTGTGCTTTACTTACGCAGTCCTCTGAACACATCTCCCTCTGCATCAGCCAGAGTCTTGCCCTGCTCAAGAGTGATGAGCTTTGCTAGCTCTTTCTGCAAAGAAAATATAACAAATGCTTTACGGCCATTCTGCTTAACAACTCAATGCCAGTTTTAATTAAAAACATACGGTAATTCCAAACAGACATTTCCAAAGTACCAAAAATCATTCAAGTCCCTGTCAATCAATCAGTGATAAGAAAAAAATGCAAATATGTGTAGTGCCGAGTAATAAATCCTCCAGTATGATATATTACATTGAATATATGAATACAATATATTTAAAATATACTAAAGATCTGTTATTTTTGGTATAAATCAGGCATACGGTCACTATTGCCTAGGGCAGGTGTCTTCGCCGTTTTCCAGGCCTCGCCTTACAATGTTGTCCTTGATGAGCTGCTGGTAGCGAAGGAAGATCTGCTGCCTGCTGAGAATGGAGGTCTCCGACCAGGAGTGGAACGCCCTGGAGCACGACTCCGCGGCCGCCAGCATCTCCGTCTCGGTGGCTTTGGGGACGCGTCCTACCACCTCGTTGGTGGCCTGAGGAAACAAGCGGCAGGCAAGACGAGAAGACGCATGATGGATAAGCGCAAAATAAAATCTCACAACTGATAACGTTTTGTATGGCCTGATGTGTGATTTGTGAAACTAATCTGGGAGCCAAAGGGTGATTTTTGGCTGAGCCTGGTTTTGTCAGTAAAGGTTTTTTCTCAACCGATTCTTGTAACTTGGGTCACCTCTTAAGAATTCAAGAGGGTGCCCAGTGAGATTCTATGCACAATAATCAAGTGAAATGTATAAAATCTGCTTTCTACAATCTTTATTATTGAAACTCTAGAATATTTCCTTTCAGATGGTTGCATATTAAACCTTTCAGGCCATCCATCTTGATGTCCCACAAAAATAGGGTTATGAGATTACATGCAAAAATACTCAAACCCATCAAATGTACTTTCTCCAAGATACATTCATACATGTGGAATTAAATAAACACAACTATAGAACACAATTATTCCACCAAAAATAAGCAATGTGAAAAAAGTAGCATGTTTTAAATTATTAAAGTTGTCACAGCTATGAATATTATCAATTAATTGCTATAGGCTGTATAACCACAATTCATATATGTGTAACTTTTTCCTGCTATGCATGGCTAGATTTATTTTAATATTATACCGTATAGGTTCACTATTAGCTGAAAGTGGGATTTCAGATGTTTTTTGACAAGATGTTGAATGGGAAAGAAGTTCCTTCAGAATGTATGTACCCTGCAGTTGATGGCTGAGCTATGCTACAGAGTGTGATCACAGATTAACATTCTCTGAATGCAGACAACCTGATGAGAGCCTTGGATCAGATTGCAATTGCTGATGTCATACATCCAGTCTGAACACGAGATGACCGCCTTCTCCATCTGATGGTATGGCCTCTACTACCTGAAAGCTACCTCCACATGTCCAAAGGTATTTTCTCTAGGGACAACATGGCATTGGTCCGACATTTCATTGTTCCTACATCCCATTATTAGTCAGAATCTGGTGATTGTTAACCTGGTGAAAATACTATGCCCAAACCTAAACTCAGTAAAACTATGCTTAAACCTAACCCCAACCCTAACCTCAGTAAAATTATACCTACTGTAAACCTAACCCTAACCAAATTAGGAGTTAACCTGGTGAAAATACTATGCCCAAACCTAAACTCAGTAAAACTATGCTTAAACCTAACCCCAACCCTAACCTCAGTAAAACTATACCTACTGTAAACCTAACCCTAACCAAATTAGGACTAATGAGATGTAGGATTTATGGGCAGTCCCCGTGACACCACCCATTGCTGGAGCATGGAATGGTCGGTGGACAAACCAGTTCCGAGTTAACTTTCATGAGGAATCTGCTACGTGTGTTCAACAAATCTTTATCAACGTGTAGTGTGGTGAAGTAAATAATATGTACATTTTATTTGTATGGCACTGCTCACAGAGAGAACTCAGAAAATGCTTTACATACGGAAACTGACAGCATGAAGCACTCACGCGATTAAAAACAACAACAAAAATCAAATACATTCTACCTTTTTGTTTTTCGGAGCAGTTAGGAGTTAAATTGCTCAGGACCACTTTGAACCTTAGGTTCCCAGGCGGGCTCACTAGCCATTCAACCAACAACATTGGGACATTCCACTTATTAAACAGAAGTGTTTTTAAGTGGTTCTTAAAAATGTCCAGAGAGGATGCAGCTCTCAAGACCTGTGGAGTTGCATTTTTAGTTTTTGGGAGCAGTTAGGGGTTAAGTACCCTCCTGATGTCTTGTTTTTTGTTGTTTTTAATCATTTGAATGCTTCGTGTTGTGTCTTTATTGCGACCGTCAGGTCGCAGTTACTATGAAAAGCTCCACCGGCTATCCGTCCGTCTGTCCGTCACACTTTTGCCCTACTCATATCTCCACCACCGTTGCCCCTATCCATGCCAAACTTTGCACACACACTCCTTGGTTGCCAAACCACAACCTCCACCCCTCATTTGTCATTTCTCACATGAGGCAGATTCTTGCAAAACACATTTTTGGACACTGCTACAACAGCTTTTGCCCTAAAATCACGCAAAGCGGTACACAGTATCTCTAAAGTCATGTCATCAACATGGATCTGTCCCATTTCCCATATTCCCTCCTGATTGGCTACCATTGCCTTCTAAAGTTTGTATATGCGACCTGACGGTTGATTATCTGGTCTTACTGGTTTCTGTTGTAAGTAAAGCACTTTGTGAGTTCGATCTGTGAGAAGTGCCATGCAAATAACATTTACATACATACATCACCTCACCACATGTTCATAAGAGTTGTTGAACATGGAACATGCTTTTGAACCTATTGCTTTGCAAATGTTCTAATCTTAAAATAATTACTGAAAATAGCCCATCTACTAGATGCATCTACAAGCTCTCTAGATACATTTACCGGTAGGCTATTTTCACTGCACAACAAGCTTCCATAGAGACATGCTGGATCCATATGGAATCCAAATGACGGAAATCAGGTGGAGACTGAGAACTTTAATTCATGCAAGACAATCCGGTGAGGCTGCGTTTTACACGTTGAGAGCATATAGCTGAGGAACATAATAATCGCATTACCGGCCGTACATTAGCCCATCAATATTAATAACCAGGCCCTATAATAACAAGAACAATTCAAAGGTATTTCATTTTACGGATATGTATGCGTGTGTGTGAGCAGATGATGGCTGTTTTTGAATGCTATAATCGTCAGTCGTTGCCTTGCTGGAGGGCCAAAAACCAAACCTAAATGAGCAGACTGCCGCCAGTGCTGGAGTTAAAGGAAATGAATGCATCAACGCGTCAAGGTTAAATTCAACTGGCTGTGTAGAATGAGCTCCGATTTCCACACAAGCTCATTTTCCTCCCTCTGTAGCTTCGAGACAAATCATTATTACAAGGCTGCAGTGCTTTTTTGTGCTCATGTACAACACATCTTATATTACTGCCGGGGATGTGTGTGTGTGTGTGTGTGTGTGTGTGTGTGTGTGTGTGTGGTGGGGGGGGGGGGGGGGGGGGGGGGGGGAGATTAGGTGTCATTCAGAACAAATACTTAAATACTTACAGGGTTGTGAATGTCGAGCCATTCAGACGAGTTGGATTCAACAAACTTGCCGTCAATAAACAACTTGGTGGTGGGCTGGGGGAGTAATGGAAGCATAGTTATTACTTTCCCGCTCTGGCTGCTACGAGCATCACTAACACAGACACAGTAACACTAATGCCATTTATAAAGGTATATCATCAATGTTTATCAATGCTGCATGAACAAATGGGATTGGGAGACACTGATGAGTTAGTTCGATCGATGGTTCTCAAACGTTTTAATTTCAAGGACCCCCATAACTTGAGAAAGATAAATAACCAAATGGACTCTGCAGACCTGTTAGGGGTCCATTTGTACCTCAGCCCCAATTAAGGGTCCCTCCCTGGAACCCACCTTTGAGAACCACTATTATTATGTCACGAGTGAAAGAGGGCTTACCACAGAAGCAGAGTAACACATGCGACCCAACTGGAGTGGGGCCTGGAGGAAAGAAAGTTATTATTGTACATTATTAAACAATAACAAGAGTTCAGTTTAATGCGTTACATTTCATTATTGGAGCCCAAACAGCAAACATGAGATACATTGTGTGCTTTTTAAGTACACTTGCTGCTAAACCTGTTCACTTTACCAAACCATGATGCTGTTATATAATAACATAATACATAAGGAGCAGTGAGCTGCGTGTGATGCAACGTGTCTACTGCTCTGCAAGGCAACTATACTTTGCTCTGCTAGCTCACCCATAGGTAGCGTAGTGTTCTGCAAAACAAAGAAAACGTACGAAAGAAAAGTATGAGCTGTGTTTTATACCTTCTTATTCAAAAGACGCCTGGCGAGCATTCCTGCCATCGTGGCTGAGATGTGTTCAGTTTGCTAATGTTTCTCCTTGGAGCTCCAGAGAACCTTGCAGCGACAGGGGAGAACCGGACGCGTCAAAAGCCAAAGCTGTGTGGTTTTTGTGCGATCTATAAACGCGCCCTGGGTTGTCAGCGGTGTCAGGCTGGCAGAGCGAGTGTTTTGTTGGCGTGATTCCTAAACCCACCAGGATTGAGTTAAGACCCGCCTCGCGGAAACGTGAGGACTTCCAGGAGTGGCTGAAATCCCTGCCTGACACATGGAGGGTGGATAAAGTCAGAGGCATGAAGACTTGTACTTGAGAAAAGCCTGCATTTGCACAATGCACAACTATTAATTTCTCACTACAGTGCTCAAAATAAACTGTGCTAAAAAAAAAATCTTGAAACTGACTCAATTGTACTGTGATAAAGGGAAAACTTTGTAACTTTGTTAAAGAGAAAAACGTACTGAGAAAGCTATTAATTTGTCACTACTGTGCTCAAAATAAAAACTCTTCCTGATTATCAGTTAAATTGTTATGGTTTGGATATGGCTTTGGGCCTATTATGCTGCGTGTATTATTGTAATGGATCAGTAGGTATAGGTACTTTGCACTTGCGCGAGCAGCACTAACATTCATGGGCACTTTCATATTTAAGATTATCGAGAGGAGGCGGGTTTTAACTCAATCCTGGTGGGTTTAGGAATCACGCGTTTTGTTGATCTGTGAAAGCTGCAGCACGTCCGCTTTGGTCGTCACCGTTTCCGCCGAACGTGGGCGGGACAAAGAAAACAGCTCCACAACCAATCCGTTCGCATGGATCGAGAACGGCCCTAAATTGTACGAAGCCGATTGGCTACTCTCCAGACGTGAAACCAATCAACGTTGAATTATTTACAATAAGACCCGCCTCGCTGAACCTAACATCTCCCATTGGTTAAAAGTGGTCCTGTTATTCTAACTCTATAAATTATTCGACTAAATGCATCAGTTATTGAAAATGTTTGATCAAATTTGGCAGCACGGCACGTTCACTACTTTTTGACCATAAATAATGATGTCTTACTTTCTTACTTGAAGAGTTCATCAGTTATTACTTATTTGTGCCAGCCTGCCAGGACTGGAGAGCAGCAAATAGATCACCCATCGTTGCCTGTTTCTATGACAACGTACACAGAGGATATGGAGTTCCTACACTGGAGTTGCCAAGATGTTGCACAGTGGATAGAATCCATAGGATATCCACAATACAAGGTTGGTTCTATTCAACACAGTACTGCAGTGGTTCTCAAACATTTTCATGTCATGGACTTGGACTTGGGGCCACAGACCCCCATCAGAAACTATTTTGGGCCGGGGGCTTCCATGAGAGAAGATTTGTGTAATTATTTTAAAATGTATTCCACATTTTTCAAAATGTTTCTAGATTATAGGCTGGCTGATGAGCTTGTAGATCGTCTTTTTCCGAATAGCCGAAGCCCAAAGTATAAATAGTTAGTCAGGTCGGTTATGTAATTTTGTCGGATTTTTTTGAGGATTTGCAAACCTATACATTTTTGGAAAGGTTATTGTCTAAGGAATCAGAAAATCAATGTTCCCATTTGCCCAGATGTGTTTATGGCGGCCATATTGGAATATACAAAATGGCCACCATAAAATTACGTTTTGTAATATCTTGGCCTCTAAATAAGCTGGAACATTGATTTTAACTGCTAAACCTACATTTTCAGGGTCAAGGAATTCAATGGTGGTAGTTATAAATCTCAAATAATTACAACATCAACCCTTAGATGCACGACTGGGTCCAAAACGGCCTGGTGTGGTTGTTTTCTTGCAATATTAGTTTCACTCGGTAATTTTGTTGGATTTGTTTGAAGATTTGCAAAACTATACATTTTTGGAAAGGTTATTATCTAAGGAATCAGAAAATCAATGTTTCCATTTGCCCAGATGTGTTTATGGCAGCCATATTGTAATTTATAAAATGGCCACTGTAAAAATGTATGTTTTGTCATATCTTGGCTTCTAAATAAGAACATTGATTGTAATGGCTAAACCTATATTTTCAGGGTCAAGGAATCCAATGGTCCAAGTTATCATTAAGTCTTTTTGTATCATCCCATTGAAATACACAATCCACCATATGGGTAAAAAAAAAACACAGCCCAGGCAATCAGTCAGATTCCAACTCAGAGTTATTTTATATTTAACTGTGGACTTTAATTGTTTGTGTAACCATCTTAAACATCATGACATGTGTAATCAAAGGCAGTCTTTATGCAACATCATAATCATTATCCTCACTTTCGTGCATCACATCTTGGGAATCATCATTGTCTTGGAACTGGCTGCTGCACTGACACATGTCAGTACAGGCTTAGCTTTGCAGGAACATCACAAGAACAGTCCGATTTACCCTTGCATTGGACCACCCCAAGGATAGCCTTTGGGGCTGGGAGGGCCTTTGTGGTTGTTGGTTTCAGCATGCCAATAAAAGTGTTTGAAATACCCATTTTGCAGGGGATCCAGCTGTGGATCCTTCAGAGCAATGGCTACTGGTGTCCAAGCCCTTGTTTGGACATGGACTCTCAAGATGTGCTGATTCAAAACTCCAGGTGTTGGAGGGAGCTTGTCACTTTCTGCCCTATGTTTGCAGAACAGATGCCATCGCAGGTCAAGAATGGTCATGATGTTGTTACCCTAGGGTGAGAAAGCTGCACATACAAAGGACTCCAGTGTTGACAGCATTCCTTCTGTCACTTCTGCTTCATCCAAAAGCATCTACAGAGCATTGATAACGTCTTCATCTGTTTTGAGGTAGATCTGCAGCCAGGTTGCCTTGCCTATACAGGAGAACCTCCCTGTGTTGTCGACCCCAGCGAATGCATGGAATGCTGGCAAAGCCTTTGCTCTTTCTTTACCTAGAGCTTGCCACAGTGGTTCCATCTGCACAACACCAGATGCCATAGAAATGGATGTGTTCTTCAGCAAGAGGCCACAGTTTGCTAAAATGTCCTTATCTGGGTAGGGAAATACAAACTGTGCATAGGTGGGTTTTGCTGTGAAGCCAACACAGCCTAATGGATCAGCAGTGTGTCTGCTTCTTCGTGGTTATTTTCTTCAAAGACCAGGTCTTTGTTGCTCTAAATGTATCTAGAAGCAGATGTGATGATCAGCTTGGAAGATCCCCTGTTGTACTCCACCAACATACACCAACATTAGACACATAACACATTGTGTTTGATGTTGGTGTCATCTCTGACTTGATACTTAATAGAAGCTTCTACTTGTCTTAGTTTATCTCTGGTTGCACTCTTCAGATAATCTTTCATCATAATCTTGTGTTAGTTGCAGCAGTCTGTCATTGAAGAAGCCACTCAGATCCTTGACTGTCACTACAGTCACTACTACTCACTGTTTTGCTCAGCTTCTGCGCAAGCACCATGCCATCCACTGTATAATGTATAATGCTGTATAATGACTGTAAATCCTGTATCTGTTGCATCTTGGTGGGTAGAATTTCCAGCTTGAGGTGGATGGTCTTCATGGGGCATATCTTCTCTTGTCACACAGGGAGGTTCACCTGTATAGGCAAGGCAACCTAGCTACAGGTTCTACCTCAAAACAGATGTTGACAATGCTCTGCAGATTGGATGAAGCTGAAATTATGGAAGAAATACTGTCAACACTGGAGTCCTTTGTATGTGCATCAACATCAAGACAATCCCTGAAATGCCATGGCATCTGTTCTACAAACTTAGGGCAGAAATTGACAAGCTCCCTCCAACACCTGGAGCTCTGAAGCAGAACATCTTGAGAATCGATGTCCAAACAAGGGCATGGGCACAAGCACCCATTGCTCTGAACGATCCACAGCTGGATCCCCTGCAATGGGTACTTCAAACACTTGGATGGCATGCTGAAACCAACAACCAGAGAGGTCCTCCCAGCCCCAAAGGCCATCCTTGAGATGGTCCAACACTAGTGTAAATATGACTGTTCTTCTGGCAGATGTTCCTACAAAGCTAAGGACCTAGCCTGTACTGACGTGTCAGTGCAGCAGCCAGTTCCAGAACGATGACGATTCCCAAGCTGTGATGCACGAAAGTGATGATGATTATGATGATGCATAGAGACTGTATATGTTTAGACTTGTATGATGCTTAAAATGGTTACACAAACATCCAAAGTTCACAGCTAAAACACATAGTTAGTATCTGACTGACTGCCTGAGCTGTGCCATTTTTACCCATATGGTGGATTATGCATTTCAATGGGATACAAAAAATTAAATGATAACGTTAACCATTGGATTCCTTGACCCTTAAAATTTATGTTTAGCCATTGAAATCAATGTTCCAATTATTTAGAAGTGAAGATATTACAAAACATTTTACGGCAGCCATTTTGTCAATTCCAATATGGTCACCACAGACATCTGGGCAAATGGGAACATTTATTTTCTGATTCCTTAGACAATATCCTTTCCAAAAATGTATAGTTTTGCAAATCCTCCAAAAGAATACAACAAAATGACATAGTGAAACTAATATTGCAAGAAAACAACCACACCAGGCGGTTTTGGACCCAGTCATGCATCTAAGGTTAATGTTGAAATTATTTGAGCTTTATAACTACCACCATTGGATTCCTTGACCCTGAAAATGTAGGTTTAGCAGTTAAAATCAATGTTCCAGCTTATTTAGACGCCAAGATATTACAAAACGTAATTTTATGGTGGCCATTTTGTAAATTCCAATATGGCCGCCATAAACACATCTGGGCAAATGGGAACATTGATTTTCTGATTCCTTAGACAATAACCTTTCCAAAAATGTATAGGTTTGCAAATCCTCACAAAAATCCAACAAAAGTATAAATCAAAGCATAAGGGACCTGACTAAGTGGTCAAAATTGGTTTCGAAGCTATATTAACCAGTGGTGTACAATTTTGTGGTATTTTTAACTTTACAGGATTATTTCCAATTTTTTGTACTTTTACTTCTACTCCATATATCTCAGAGGCAAATATTATTATAGGCTCTACCTATAATATTTTACTCCACTACAATTATTTGAAAACCTTAGTTACTAGTTACTTTGTAGATTTTGATTATTATTCCGAAACATGCATTAGGCTACCCACTTCAGCCCTATACATTTTGGCCATTTGAAAATAGCTGATTTTATACATTTTATACATATGAAAACTTGTGAAATGGGAAATTCTGCAGAATGATTAGGCTACGTTCTACTTTTGGTACTTTTGATACAAATACTTTCTACTTTTATTCAAGTAAATTTTGATTTCCTGACTTTTACTTGTAACAGATTGTTTGCAGTATTGATACTTTTACTGAAGTAACACAATGGAGTACATTTCCACCACTAATATAAACTAATTTAGCTTGGGACCCCTGGGAGGACAAAACCTGGAGAACTTTGATATAGAGACAATTATCCCTATATTTCAAATGCCATTGGGGATTTCATATCAATCAATCACTCAATCAATCCTTTTTTTAATATTTCATATTTATTTTCTATATTTCAGAGACACGTTGCAGTACAATGTGCTTACCGGCAACATATCACAGAAAAGTAATTTGAAATGGCAATTACAAAAATGTAATTGACTCTGGTGCATTGAGACGAGTGCTAAGCAATGCTAATTTATATTATCACAGGTCTGTTTCACAGAGAACTGCATCACCGGCAGGAAGCTGATTTATGTAAATTGTATCTATCTACCGAGGCTAGGAATCACAGACTTCACGCATATGAAGGTAAAAAGCATGAGAGCGTGTGTGTGTGTGTGTGTGTGTGTGTGTGTGTGTGTGTGTGTGTGTGTGTGTGTGTGTGTGTGTGTGTGTGTGTGTGTGTGTGTGTGTGTGTGTGTGTGTGTACGTATTCATCATATGCCAGCACAAAACAAAGCAACCTAGACAGTCCTTTTGCCAGTAACCCCCAGGCTCCACAATCAAGCCTGACCCGCATGTGTTCTGTTCCGTTCTGTTCTTGGATTACTGACTCCATCTTGACTCTGGCACATTCACACATGGACTACTGGGATGTGCACAGAGCCATAACAGATGGCTCTTATCCTTATAAGAGCCGTCATTGTGAATATAGACTGTATACTGTAGGGCTGAGCGATATGACTTCAAATCAATATCACTTATCATATTTTCTGTCATTTGTTTTTTTTATGCGGCTATTTTGCTTTATATTTGTTAATTGATTGTCCCTGCGCTGTTCTTGTGTTATTACGTATGTGCCTATCAGTGCAGTGCTCAGGCACACGCATGTGTAACTCTGTGTGTGTCACTGATTTAACTGAACTTCCATCTCATATAAGGACCCGTGTTTGTTTAGCACACCTTGATTTTAAGCCCTCTCCGTGATCGGATCGCTCCTCTAAGTTTTAGTCCCATTGATCCTAGAAGTACCAACAGTACCTAAGTCAACTTGTACCTCCACTGAGCACCTGGTTGTGCTCTCTTTTGAATATCACCATTATTTCAAACTTTTGCCTTGAATGATTATTTAAAAAAGCACACTTAGTGTGAAGTGAGCAATGCTGTTTATGAGTTCATTTCATTAAGCGTCCCGCAAAGCTTGGCCAATGTGATCATGGGCTTACAACAAACTTTGACTGCTTTGTGCCAAGATAGACCACATGTAGGCCAGTTGTAAGGCCACAGTTCAGAGCCTAGAAGCCTGGGCATACAACAAACGTTGAGCCCTTTGTGCCAAGATGTAACCTCGTTGGTGCTCGCTTACTAAACAGGTCATTTGATCCGGTCTAGATCGGATGGCATCTGGATGGCAGAGGCGGTGTCGCTTTGTTTTGGTTCCCCGTTTGTTGCCCTAATCCCTATTTAAATGCTAGAGGAGTGAAGTCTTGCCAGTCGCTGCGAGTTGGACTAAAAGATGGATATACCAAACAAAAGTTTCAAAAAATAAGCAAAACTACGCCGCATCAAGGGTTTTATTGGGTAGGTACTAAAATGATGTCATTGAGCGCGGGAAATTGTTTTGGGTTAAAACTGATTCCGGATTGGTGTTTCCGGTCAAAGTGTAGTCTGTTTTGACTACAAAATGATGTAGGACGCCATCCGCTCCCAACTGGATCAAAAGCCCGAAATTGGAAGCGATCCCAGGCTAGCCAAGATGTAGGCCACTTCAAAGCCCAGACCACAAAACCACAATGCGCTCAGCTATTTTCACTACTTTTGTACGGCACCAGTATACGTTTGGCCGATTAAAAAAAATCTATTCAAATATTTTTGTGTTGATACATAAAAAAGAACTTCTCAATTATTCGTTTAACCTACATGAGCAAGATTAAGTCGGTTATTGGTTTTAAATGTATGTCATTATATTCACTGTTGATACACATACCGGTATTATGCAGATACAAACGGTTAGGGGTTACACAGTCACTTTTCCGCTGACACAGGCATATTATCCTCTCTCTTCACACAAAAACTACAAAATGATGGAGCGTGCATAAAAAAAGAAGAATAAAAGAGATTCACGCACTTCTTTACACCTGTAAACCTGTGATGTGACAATAAAGCTGATTCTGGTGTTAGATTGTACACTTTTTATTGATGGAATATACGTACACTATGCTAACTCAGTCAGGCCAAGTAAGTGCATGCATTGCAGATAGCTAGAGTGTCTATTTATTGCGACCACATTTACTACGAATGTGGTCACGCTCCATATATGACCAAGACAGAATTCATTTGCAAGTGTGGCTCATGTCACGGCAACCACACTTGCAAATTAATTCTTTCCTTGTCCTTTTTATGCCCATATATGGACATGGGCTTAATATTGAAGACATCAGTGATGTCATCAATATTAAGCCCATATCTGGAAATGCTCATATATGGACATATTGTGTCAGTCTCACGATAATAACCATTGTGGTTGTCACGATGCAAGTCACACTTGCAAATTAATTCCGTCCTTGTCCCTTTTATGCCGATATATGGAGATCCCTTATGTCATCAATATTAAGCTGCTTCTTCTTTTGTGTATCATCGTCTTGATGATTGGGTGGCGACATTTGTTTCACAAGATTTTCATGTCTGGGGATGCCCATATATGGACATGGCGTCTTACTGTTTTTATTTTACGGTAAATATCCTGTGCTTACTGTTGTTTCTGACACAACACCTGAATTTCCCCTGGGGATCAAACTTTCTTTCTTATCTTATCTTATCTTATCTTATCTTATCTTATGTTAACTTAACTTATATATCTTATCTTCTATGTGAACTCATCCAGCTGACAATGAATCTAAACTTAAAGAGTAACACCATAGCATAGCCACATCTGGAGTAAAAACACTTGACTCTGAGGTTGATGTAGTTGTCTGCTTACCTGTTACTAATGGCAGTGCCCTGATTCTGTCTAAAGCTGAAAATAGGCGATCTATAAGCTCACAGATGCATCAAGCTGTGACCCCTTATGAGCTTGTAGATCGGCTATTTTCAGTGTGTGAGACTGGTGCACAATAAATCAAGCCTTACCTACCTTTGTGCCAACCGGTTAAAAGTATACCGTTAGGGCCTTCATCCAAATGGCTATAAAGGGACAGAGAGCAGCCAAAACCCATCTGGCTGGCATCAAACTTTAAGGATCGTCCAAACTCTCGGCGTTCAGTTTACCATTTTACAGAACAATATTTGGCGTGAGACATAATATTCTCTGTATTTCCTCTACATGTAACCTTTTAAGTACTTTTTGTTTTTGAATGTATTTATTTTTAAACATAAATAACATAAATTTCCTAGGTAGATCACGTTTTGTACGTTATTTCAAGAATCATTGATACTGTGTGTTTCTCAAACTTTTCAGGCTGTGAACCCACAAAATAGTCATATTTGAACTGGGCACCCCCACCCTGATAAGCACTTGGAATTGTAGGAGTTTAGGTATATATTTTTTTACTCGTTTCCACCGATTAACAATGTGAAAATAGCACAAAATGTTGCGTCTTTCTGGTAGTGGTTTTCGAGAGAGAGAAGGAGAGAGAGAGTAGAGATGCCTTTTACATATATTGTACATGCACCAGTTCAAAGTACTTATCCCTCAATCCTGTCTGCCACTACAGGGCATCTCTGAACATGTGCGCGACTTGCTGGGGATTACGGACCCCCTGTGGAGCCGCAGCATCGCTGACCCCCCGCGGGACACCATGGGGCTGTTCTTAGAGAAGAAGAGCCAGACGGGCGAACGGGCAGACACCCTCACCTACAAAGACTTCCTCCACGGGCATCAATGATGATAACAGAGCATAATCCGCAGTGCTCATTTGACTCCAAGAGCATACACATGGAATCAAATGGACCCGTCATCTGCACATTCTGCAGGCTCTGTGAGTTACAGGCCTATTTGGTTCCATTTTGTACACTCAAATGAACACTGAGGACTTTTTACTGTGAAGATAATGATACGTGTCAAGGTGTGTCATTCGCATCATATAAATGCAAATAATAATGTTACTGTGCTGTGTGAGCACATGATGACTGGTGATGCAGACAGATGTCACATGAAACAGGCTTGACATTAACACTACAGACACAGAATGATGATGAAGTTTGGCTGCCTGCCGCAGGTAAAAGACAGTTGTTCCTCTAGCTGTTTCTGGCAGGCACACGAGTCTGTCTTCATGCCTTTCTCCCATTGAGCCTATTTTGAACAGCTTGGAGATTAATTTGTCTGGCAAGAATGTAAATCCAAGTTAGCCACTGTTGAATAAAAAAGTTTGTTTCCTGCTGTTGTGCCATGCAGTGAATGAATCATTACCATGTGGATTCCACCACCGTCAAAGGCTGGGACATAATTTCAAACTGCTACTGTGAAATATACATTAATTGCATTCCGACTTGAGAGAGTTCACGCGCTAAATCCTATTTTAAGGATGTGGGCCTGTGCTTCTCAGGGAGGGACCAAAGCAGCATAAAAAATGAAAAAGCTGGAGCACTCGGGTCATCTTAAAAACTTTTAATAGGTGCAAAAAAGAATTGCTGATGTTTCGACAGAGTGTCTCATCTGGAGTCTGTAGAAGACGCTGTGCTGTTGAAACATCTGGAATTTCTTTTTGCACCTGTTTAATGTTTTTTAAGATGACCCATGTTGATTTTTGATTGTGTCCCCTTTAGTTGTCGATGGGGTATTTGCTGCAGAACCTTTGTACATGCGTAGAATGTGTCCTCTGCATTTACTGTACCCATACTTACTATGCAGTGGATGCCATTAATATGGAAGCCGGGGACTGCAGGGAGCAGTTAGGGGTTAAGTGTCTTGCTCAGGGACACTTGGACTCAGGTCAGGGATGTGAACTGGTGGCCTTCCGATTCCAGACGGCCTCTCTACCCACTTAGCTACAGCTGCATACTTTGTCAGTGTGTTTATTTCAAAGAGTGCACTTGCATATTACAAATGTTTTGAGAGATCATTCCATTCTGGCCCTGGATGACTGTGAATGCTCAACCCACCCACCTCTCTCTTTTTCTCTCTCACACACACACACACGCACGCACGCACACACACACGCACGCACGCACGCACGCACGCACGCACGCACGCACGCACGCACACACGCACACACACACACACACACACACACACACACACACACACACACACACACACAGATACGCACAGACACAAGCTATTCCTATTGATTTGAAGTGTGTCTGTTGTAGCTGGATGGAACTATTGATCTAGCAGAGAAATCCTCAGGGTAGTTCTCTGGACGACAACGAACCCTTATATTATCAAATACCAGGAGGACCAGCGTAAGGCCATTGTTCTTTGGATAAAAACACTGCGTCTGCAAATCTCCTTGCAAAGAGATGACTCTCTTTAATAGGCCTATATGCATATAGAGGCATGGCCATACGACCCTGTGTATAGTTAGGTATCGCGATGCGTGCCAGCCAGGCCCACAGAGAAACAAGATTTCCCACTTAAGCCATGTCAACACTTTTGTGCCAAAAAGCCATGTAATACATGCAGACGCGTTCAGCATTCAAGCATGGAGGAGTAATTGGTTTATGACATGTTGGCATAGAGGCAAGACTCCAAAGGCATGTACTGCAATGGGGACAAATGTGGTAGGACAACATTTGGGTGTTTTGCCTCCATAAATAAATTCATTATCAAATTAGAATCAATAATCAACTAAATCAATAAAAAGGAATCAAATGAAACAAAATGGGGTATGACAGACTTACAATATATTTTGGTCACTTAAAAGTTACTGTGCAGCTACAGTACTAATTTAGTTAATTTATTGGCTTGTTGTCATCGCAATGTTTTTGACTTTGAAGATTGACTAATGCAGGGGACCTTGAAGGGGTGGCGGTTCCAGCCAAAGGCGGTCCCCAGCTAAATTAGTAGGCTATAACATCACAATCTCATATGCATGCTCACAACGCTGTGCAATGTGAGCTTTTAACATTTTTAACTCAAATCTTCTCTCATGGAGGTCCCTGGCTCGGCTGGCTGGCACAATATCTTTTCAGATGGGGGTCCCTAGACTCCTTGACATGAAAATGTTTGAGAACCACTGTAGCCTGTCTGGCTGAGAGACTGTAACCTACTTTTATGGGGGAAATGTTCTCCTCTAGCTCGTGGATAGAGCTACTGCATTGTCGTGCAAGCTACAATTCAATCTACATTAATAAAATATGATCCTTGCCTCTCCTACTCTCTCTGTGAGGTACAGGCTGGTGAGAGAGAGGGAGAGAGAGAGAGAGAGAGAGAGAGAGAGAGAGAGAGAGAGAGAGAGAGACGTTGCATCTGCCTGTTGTTTGGCACAAACGGTCTCTTATGAGGCGGGCCGATTACCATTCCGAGCACAGCACCTCTGTGGTGGTCACCCGCGAAATGGAGCCGGGTCGGCGGCAGTGAGGGCTTTGACAGTAGTCCGCGACTTGTGTGACGCCCTGACAGGGGGCAGTAGCGAGGGTGGGGGCCGGCCGGGGTGGGGGGGGCACACTGGCAGTCAGAGCAAGGGGAGTGAAAGGCAGCAACCCTTCAGTCACTCTGGATTAACTCGCACTGAGCCTGCGTCACCGGAAAAACCTTGTGAAAGCGATATACGAACATCTGGCTGCAGCAGCAGCTGTAACGCGATCCGAATTCTAACACAACGAGCGAGGCGAGAGGCCAGTCAGCCAGTCAGTCAGTCAGCGCCCGTCCGTCGCTCTCCAAAGGCGTTTTCTCGACTAAAAAGGTGCATGCGGGCGAATGCGCAGTAGAGGCATATAATCCCGCACCGCTGCAGCCTCAAAAAGAGATAGCGGGACCCTTCCTTCGGTGTGCGGGGTTTTATAAGAGGCTAGATTTCTCTCCACCAATATTTGCCAGTGGGAGGCATTGGAATTTTCTTCTATTTGCCAGTCATGGATTTACAGAAGGGCATCATAGGAGCCCGCAGCATCAGCATCACCCGTGTTTTCGGGACACCTGAATAATCTCAGAGACCCGCACGCACGCACGCACACACACCCACACACACACACACACACACACGCCACCATATCGGTTGTGTTTTCAGCATGCTCGGCCGATCATAGCCTCGCCGGGAGAAAACAGGCTCCATACATCATCCTCCGTTCAACTGGCTTGATGTCCCATCTGCAAGGTAAATTCCATCTCTTTTTTATCGGGCTGCAGCCTGCAAATCATGGGAATACTGAACTCTTTTGGGGAATCTGCCTTTCAAGAAGTGCATCGTGGGTTTACTGTCGGCTCCGGACCGATTTCAGAAATATTATCAATTATTTCCCTCAAGACAGAGGGTTGAGCATCTCTATAGGCTATAAGCCAACCCGCCTATAGGACCTATACCGCAAGGTCAAAAACAATATCTCCTCATTTGCTAAATAACGCAGTCTGATAGCAATTTTATTTTTAGAATCCACTCGTCTGAATGCTGCTGTTTTTTTCCCCCGGTCTCTCCCTACAGGTGAAACTGAGAATGTCTAATGTATCCATTATGTGGTCGACTCTCGGATGCATGCTAGGATTAAATTGATTTCGGATATGGAGTAGGCTATTTTGTGTTCTGTAATGTTTCTCCCCGCTTTTTCTCAGCCCCAAAGAAGCACATATCCACTGCATGCTGTAACCTGGTGTAATATAAGGTGTGCCCCGGTGGTTAAACCACAATTGAAATGCAAATTGGGCGTCAATCATTCACTTTGCAAGACGCGATAAAGTGTAAATTAGCCCTTAAGTGGCGAAAGTAATTATTGGGTGAGTATGTTTCAGGCTGTAAAAATACAGTGACAGATTGGATTGATGCAAACTCGTGAAAATAATGTCCAGGTGATTTGTAAACGGTGGGCTGTGTAATGATCCTCTTTTTTTATGTCGAGTGTTAGTTATCATATATCTTATTATTCATGAGTGCCTCAGGCATCGTTGTAGCATGCTCCACCATTGAAACCAGGCCCACGCCTCATTTTACTGCCTCTATTTGCTCTTACCGCTATGTTAATATACTCGATGCTGCCGTCTTTATATACAAAAGTGATGTATGGTTCTAGTGAGCCATGCAGACTGCTGGCTCCAATGCTAGAGCTCATTGACCCAATTTATGCTCAGAACCACAAAAATAGGGTTACTCTTTCGTTCTTTTTTTTTTTCTTCATTTATTAATCTTTCTCATTGAGATATTTCAAACACGGCAGAAATGCAAGAAAAGTGAATCTGTGTATCTGCATATTCAGCAAACATGAAGGCACGGACGCGCGCGCACACACACACGCACGCACGCACGCACGCACACACACACACACACACACACACACACACACACACACACACACACACACACACACACACACACACACACACACACACACGTTTTGTTGCTGAGATGTAGAACAGGGCAGTCTCAGTGGTTGGTTGCCAGAAAAGGGAAATGGGATAAGGAGGAAGGTAGCCTACTACAGACAGACAGAGACAATACATTTCTCTCAGCCCATAACCTAATTTCCCCCCACATTTAGATAGCAATCTGGTGTTCATTTATAGATATAGACATAATTCCGTGCTAAAATGAAACGGGTAACAGCTAAGTCAGGAATCCATTACCAGACGGTCCTCCCAGAGCCTATAGTATTTTTTACTACCTCCTCCGTCTCTGTCTCCAACGGAGACGCATGGGAAAAAGATGAATTTCGACATGTTGCTACAGAATGCAGAGTGAGAGATATAGAACTGACAGGACTGAAAATGTATTCATGGCATGCCAGTGACACCACATCTGCGTGAAGAAAGAGGCCTCATCGATAAGACGAAAAGTGCTATTTTAGAGTGTTGTACAAGCACAGCACCATGGCCCATTCAATCATCCCACACAAAGGCACTGTGTGCTCCTGTGCAAGTACACTAAAGCGACAAAAATCAATGTTGAGTATTTGAGTTTGGGTTTGTTTAGTCTAGAGAGACAGTGTTGTCTAAAGCAGGGGTTCTCGGGAGTGGGGCCCCGGGAACCCGGGGACCTCCAGGGGTCCTTGAGGGGCTTCTCCAAGGCGTCCCCAGCTAAATTGTTGACAACTGGGAAATAGGAACAGAATGGACCCTTGCAGGCCTGTTACTCTTAGAGTGTACAAATGGAAACAAATGGACCATTATGGGCCTGTAACAAATGGGACCAAATGAATACGGGTCCATTTGGTCCCATTTGTACACTCTCTGAGTTATGGGGGTCCGTGGCCTAATGCATAGTGGGGGTCCTTGAAATGAAAAAGGCTCAGAAGCGCTGGTTTAATGAATAATGTTTGCTGTACCAGCAGTACTTTACTATTGGACTGACTAATGTTTGCCTGCAGCAGCCACAGCAGAGCCAACCTGCCAGGATTACAGCTGTGAATTTTCCTCTGATACTGCGTGAGGGAAACACTTGGATCTACAAGGGGGAGTTGTAAATGCTGATGAACAGCACTTCTATTGATGCAGTGGGGTCTGCTTAGTATGCTATCCCCTGACACGCACAAACACACACGTATACACACACACACGGATGCAAACACACATCCACCTGTCCTGCGCGCACACACACGCATGCACGAGCATGTGCACACACACAAACACACCCACACACACACACACACACACACGCCACACACACACACACACACACACACACACACACACACACACACACACACACACACACACACACACACACACACACATACTTGCCCAATCGAAACGGAAAAATAAATTAAACCACAGCAGAGGAGCCCATTTGATTTGGCTACCGCTGGGTGTGTTTCCTTTTTCTCCATGTGGAACACAGGAGGAACATAATCATTGACTCGTTCATTCTCAACATTTAATATATCCAGACTTAGCCGAGTGTAAAATCTCCTCCCCTCATTTTCTCAGCGCTATAGAATTATATAGTGCACCATAAATGGTGGGGATGAGTCTGCACTGGCTTCCAGCCTAACCTAAACCTCCAACATTAAGCGTATACCTAAAACCATGCCCTTAATGTGTTGTTGTTTCTTTCCAGACAATTGTCACCATTGTAAATAAGCTCATCTGAAAATGATCTGCTGCTGATTGCATCTCGGGGCCCAAAGTGACGTTTGGCTGTGTTGCCATGGTATCCAGGCTGTTACGTTACCCAGGACGGAGCTATCGCATTCTAACACGGCCAGATGAATTGGGCAGACACTGACGCGTGAACGTTATTACTTGTTGCGTGCCAGTATCGCACGCTGGAAAACATCAGATCTACAAGCTCACAGCATGTCACGATGTGACGCATTGTTAGCTTGTAGATCTGATATTTTAGTTTGAGGGGAAAGGGCATCACAGCAGCATATAAGCAACGTCGAAACACGAACTGTGTTGGTGGGTGGGGGTGGCCTGCCCCGTCACTGCATCAGTATTTGAGCAGGATGTTTGGATCTGGGCTTACGAGAGCATTTGTCAGACACAATAGAATTTCCCTCGATTCAAAATTTGATCCACTCCAGCGGATGCCCGGACCATTTGGCCTCGTAAAGTGGCCAGGTTTGAGTAGCCGTTCTGTCGATATATATACAGTTCTTTGCCTCGGCGGAGATAAGCGCTGCTCTGCCTCCACTGGTCAACACAGCAACAAAAAGGCCTGCATGTTCATGTAACTATAGAGCAATACGAGCATACACCATTTGCAGCCATTGTGTAGGCATACTAAGCAGGCCTCATCTCATTACCTTTCCTCTCTCACTCTCACAGGGCTGCTTTTCTGTGATTCACTGGCCAAGCGCGTGGATTGCAGAGGCTTTCCTCAAATGAGTCCCGGCATAAGTTAGACCATCTGAAAACATATCCCACATGACCTCATCGTGTGCGATTGGCATGCGGCGTTGCTGCTGCATAAGGCTTTTCTTGGCGAATGCCACCCCAGGGAGAGCATAGATATCCTCTCTCCTACAGACAGTATGCTGCTTACCTACCTGATGCTACTGCGCATGAATGTCTGTCTCCATAGCTGGGGGTTGTTGTGGAGCGAGCTTACCTCTATTAGGCACCATTCCACCCACGGGTGTGTGCATGCGTGTGGGTGGGTGCTGTCAGTCTGTCCTCTGACTGAGGTAGAGAGAGGATCTTTCTCAGAGGTAGCAGAGAGGAAGAAGCGACTGGATGAGAAGTGGATTATCACTAATGTGTGTCAGTATAGTATAGTACAACCGTTTCCCCTGGTTAATCGTGGCTCTCAGTTATTTTAAATCAAAGCTTATCTGTTTGCCGCTGGCATTTACTGAAGTTTTGATAAAAAATAATTGTGCTGCACTGTAACTTGATTCGTGCATTGTTGTGTTTTATTTGAGCGTATTCCTATGTTCTATTCTCTTAACTCTCATTTTAACAAACTTAATGTTTTGTGTGAAGCACTTTGAATTCCCTTGAAATGTGCTATAGACCTACAAATAAACTTATCTTGATGCCTTCCCACAAATTAACAGAGTAGCCCAGCCCAGCCTATAGGTCTTGCTGGGTGGGTAGGCAGTTATGTTCTGTCTGAAAATCATTAACCCACAATGTAGCTTAATCATTTTCTGAGGGTCTCTGTGTGTGTCCATGTGTGTGTGTGTGTGTGTGTGTGTGTGTGTGTGTGTGTGTGTGTGTGTGTGTGTGTGTGTGTGTGTGTGTGTGTGTGTGTGTGCGTGCGTGCGTGTGTGTGTGGCGGGCGACATTTAAAGATGAAGTGTATGATTGATGAAGCCACTGATTGATGATCTACTTATTTGTTCGTGCACTTGATGGGTGTGACATGTTATGCAAATCACAGTGGAACACCCCATGATTAAATGCAAATTAGGGAAGATGGCAACAGAAAATTTCCCGCCGCGCCTCAGTGGACAGGAGGGTTGTCCTTTTTGTCCTCAAACGAATTTTTGGCAGGGATTACCGTCGCGACCATTCTCTCCACGTCTGGCTGAGTTTTCACAGGTGAAAAAAAGCCCCCGTCTCCACAGAGTGAATCAATATCATGTCTTGAGCGCCATTCGAGCTGGGAAGTAGCAGGTCCTCTCCGCCTCATTGCACACCCAGGGGCCGTGCCATTCAGAGCAAAGCAGGAGGTGGTTGGCATACATTCACACAACCACAGACGCGCACACATGCACGCAAGCACACGCACGTGCAAGCACACATGTCGGATTTCCGCTTCTTTCTCTCTTAGAGTCTAGAGAGAGTCTAGTCATGTGTGTGTGTGTGTGTGTGTGTGTGTGTGTGTGTGTGTGTGTGTGTGTGTGTGTGTGTGTGTGTGTGTGTGTGTGTGTGTATACTGTACGTGTCAAAGCTTGGGCCTACACACACACACACACACACACACACACACACACACACACACACACACACACACACACACACACACACACACACACACCACACATGCACACACACACACACACACACACACACACACACGCATGCATATTGATTCCTCCCATAGGCACACAGACACACGCTCTTGTCACCCAGCATGCATCACATTTTGGTATTGCGTGATGCTGAAGTCCTCTGCCATCCTCGAGCAGTGTCATCCTCCAGCAGTGCGTTTCTCCATGACGCTGCACTCCATCTCTCACCGGCTCCATCCGCTTCACTCTTGAGATCTTTCTGCTGCTGCCTTCTCTGATTAAAAATCAACAGCAGAAGCCAAAAGCAGGGCACATGTGCTACTTTGGGGGGAGGGAGGGGAGGGGAGGGGAGGGGAGGAGCGGGTGGGTGTTGAAGTCGCCCCCTTGTAAAAATGGGTCAGGAGAGACTAAGATGCATCACTGCTTGATCAGCGGTATTCATGGAAATGTCAGACACAGTGTGCTCTCTCTCGCTCCACCAGTATCAAGCCGCGCTTTCCTATTACGGGCCATTTTTGGGGCGACCTCCTTAAGGCTATAATACGTTTCATGCTGCTGTCAAAATGCAACTGTTGTCAACGGGGACGTGACCGGGGCGTTGCTCCCTTTTAATATTGAAAGCAAGAGCCTTTCGTGGCAGCTTGTCCGTCACGTTGAGTCTGAGGTACCCTTTGTTTTTTTATGTCCTCCTCATCCAACCATGTCAGGGTTTTTATCGTCTCTGTCGGGTGGAAACCTCACATGAACTGTTACTTTTCAGGATTCAAATTCCAAAATAGCAAAAATAGCAGATCTGCAAGTTTTAAACGAGACGGCGGATCTGCTACTTTTGATGCTTTTGTGTGACGCTGCAGTATGATCAAGTAGGGCGATAACCTTACGAAAAAACACAAAAAGTCAAAATATGAAGATAGGAGGTTTCTGCCCGACAGCAACGATATGCTGTAAGATCCGCATTAATGCCCTCAGTGCAGCTTTACGTTGGCCCGGCTCTTTGCTGAGGCAAGGCTTCCATGTACTTATATGCCCCCCAAGACCTAGGATCAGCCACAGAGGCATTACCACCAACGAACCACAGCGAGCTATAATCATAAATCAGCCACATTCTGTTCTGTATTTAAAGGTTAGCCTTTGTATTCCTACTATAGCTGCAGGATTGGGGTCTCTTGTTCTTCCTCCGCGTTTGATTGGATCGGCCGTCTTCCCTGTGTGCAGTAATAGAACACCCAGTGGACAAAATTAAATGGAATTTCATTGCAGACGAGATAACGGCTAATGTCGAACGAGATCCCGCTTGCATTGCATGGCTCACCTGCGGAGTTGTTCTCCGCGCTCTCTTAGTTTTATGACACGCTATATCCCCTGACAAGGTCTCAGGATTCATCAAATGGATCGCTCCTTATCCCCCATCTCAGTTGTGTCATAAGTAAGAGTAGGAGCAGAGAGAGCTGAGAGAAAATCAATAGCCAGGCATAGCACATCCTCGCTGAGGCAGCGGGGTCCAATCAACTCTACCCACCGGCGATATGATCCTGGGAGACATCATTCTAATTCTGATGAGGGGATGGACTGCCAGTCTAGACTTTCATCCTGTACACAAACATAAAAGGACCGGCATTATCATATCAAAAACACAAAACAAAAGAATAAAAGCATCAGCAAAATGCTGGGCCTAAAAGGTATAATGTGAACAAAAACACATACCCTTATTTTAATGTAGTCTTTTGTAGTTTGCTCAAGTGTTGACTTGTTTTGCTCCCTGCACTGTGACTCTTAGTTCTGACGATGCCAAAGCTGTCATCTTAGCATTACAAAACCCTTAGTGCAGTTTTGTGACGAGGACTCAGCACAGACTACAAAAAGTACAAAACAAATCTCATTACAAATTCCCTTCACATTCCCCAACTTCTTTGCAAATGACATCTCTCTCTCTCTGTCTCTCCGTCTGTCTCTCCCTCTTTCCTCTGATTGTGTTTAGGTGTATCAGCCTGACCAGAAGACACCATGGAGTCCATTTTGGTGTATCTGATAGTCATCGGCGTGGCTGTGAAGGCCCACAAGGTCCAAATCTGTCCCAAGCGCTGCGTCTGCCAGATGCTCAACCCCAACCTGGCGACCCTTTGTGACAAAAAAGGGCTGCTCTTTGTGCCGCCGAACATCGACCGGCACACGGTGGAGATGCGCATGGGGGACAACTTTGTGACCAACATAAAGCGCAAGGACTTCGCCAACATGACCAAGCTGGTGGACCTGACCCTGTCGCGGAACACCATTGGCTCCATCTCGCCGCACGCCTTCAAGGACCTGGAGAACCTCCGGGCGCTCCACCTGGACAGCAACCGGCTGGCGCGCATCACCAACGACACCTTCAGCGGCATGTCCAAGCTGCACCACCTCATCCTCAACAACAACCAGCTGACCCACATCCACATCGGGGCCTTCAACGACCTGACGGCGCTGGAGGAGCTCGACCTCTCCTACAACAACCTGGAGAGCGCGCCGTGGGTGGCCATCCAGAGGATGCCCAGCCTCCACACGCTCAACCTGGACCACAACATGCTCAGCTACATCCCCGAGGGCACCTTCTCCGGCCTGCAGAAGCTCAAGAGGCTGGACGTCACCTCCAACAAGCTCCAGAAGCTCCCGCCGGACCCCGTGTTCCAGCGGGCGGGGGTCCTGGCCTCGTCGGGGAACATGGGGCCCTCGTCGTTCGCACTGAGCTTCGGCGGGAACCCGCTGCGGTGCAACTGCGAGCTGCTGTGGCTGCGGAGGCTGCGGAGGGAGGACGACCTGGAGACCTGCGCCTCGCCGCAACACCTGGCCGGACGCTACTTCTGGACCGTGTCCGAGGAGGAGTTCCTGTGCGAGCCGCCTCTCATCACCAGGCACTCCCAGGTATTCACATTCAGGTTCAGTCCAGTTCTGGTGATTTCACTGATCGTCCCAAAAAAGCGTGATTTGTTTGTAGCTTACGCAGTCCATACATACAACAACAAAAACTCATTATGCAATATACATTAGTTATATGTCAGGCTCAGGCAACAGATCAACATAACATACACAGGTCAGTATGAGGAAACAAGTAGAGACAGTAAAGTAAAAGAAAGTGCTATATTAATAGAATTTTAAATATATATATATATATATATATATATATATATATATATATATTATAGTTCGAATAAATAACTGAGTTAACGAATGTAGGCCTGTGTCGTGTTTAATAGCCTGATAGCTGAAGAAGTGAAGGACTTGCTGGGGAGACTTGTTCCCCTAAGAGGCACATTATAACGCCAGCCTGGAGGCATTACAGTGAATTCACTGTAGAGAACATGGTCTGGTTCAGGTTGGAAAATAAAATAATTCCCTTTGCTTCTTGGGCCAGGTGTGACTGTGACCTCAGTGTTGTGTGCGTGGGCTTGTGGAGTGTGACTCTATGCGGTGCACTGATCACACCGCAGATGTTTTCCTCTGGGTGTCAAGACCTGAGGCATATTCTGCAAATGCCTCATCGGTAGTTCTCACAATTTCAAGATTTTTCCGAAACTTTCAAAAAATAGTGTACTCGCAGTGTGGCTCAAAGTGACACTCTGGAAGCTTACATAATGTTTGCTATTTTTGAATAATGTTAAAATGACACAGATGCTTTTCCTGGTTTTAATGGGTTATAATGACCATAACAAGATAAAGCCCAATTTCTACTTACCTTACTTACTCGTTGTTGTAGATCTGCTGTTTTCAGCAAGAGACACTGTTGTATGGCGCAAATGGTAAAAAAAAAAAGAATGTTTTGCACAAAACACACCATGTTGGATTAACTAATTTAATCACATTGTGGCCATACATATATTCAGAATAGTATAAATGATTTCTCTGCTCGTTGTGGGAGAAATACTGGTAATTCTATTTCTATGACGGATAATCTGTGAAACGCTTGCCACACAGTGGGTTCTTATGGTGATTTAACTCGGCGCTGCGGCATCCAAATGAAATGAAATGAACCCAAATCCTTGATAAATAATCACAGCCTTATTGTCTCATTTGCATTCAGAAGGCCTCCGACAAATAATTTGAGAAAATTAATTTCCATTAAGGCCATTGCATATCTCTATACTCCCCGAAATTCTGTCGCATTGATTGTCGCGCCATCATAATCTTTGGTAATTGTGCTTAACGTTATGATCCATTGCTGATTATACACTCATATCAACCAGCTTTAAAAACCCAACGATTTAGAAATATTGAGGCTTTAATTATAGTGGCTCAGTCATTGAGACTGACTTGCCCTCAGCAAGAATCATGGTCACGGCACAATGTCCAACTTCACTGTAGTTTTCTTTGCGGGTTTTAACACAAAGTATTTGGCCAAATACATCTAGACCCATCAGGTATGCAAAAAAGGTTGTGGAAAAAGTTAAAAAGCCTTTAATTAAGCAATATTACATGAGAGGGTGTGCATTATCGTGGTTATTTGGCCCAACAGTGAGCCCCAAGGCGAGTTCCGTAGGCAGGACTGAAGGGACAAATAACCGCGATAAGGCAGACCATCGGGTGTAATATTGCGATTATACAACTGTTGCCCTTAAAAAAAACACGTCAATTTAATTGTAATTAAGATATTCGATAGGAATTTGTAATTTTTTAATGCCTCATTTAACTACTATGTCCCTGAACTTCACATGAAAACCGCTAGCCTAGCCGCCTAGCATAGTGTGGGGAGAGAGGCACGCTTGCTCTCTTTCGTGACCAACACAGCTGATTTCTTTATTTGATGAGACAGTGCAGTAGTGCTCAATATATGCACGGTTGGAGAGCCTGTTTTCCATTTCCGACTACCTGTTGTATAATTGTATTTCGGCTATTGCATTATGGAAAGAATAAAAACACCTGCGTTGCGGCAACACTGCTTTCATCAGAGCGACTGGTGAGATCAGGTATATAGTCTCTGTCCGGTGGAAACCTCATATGTCCAAAACTGTTTCTTTTCAGGATTCAAATTCGAAAAATAGGAGGATCTACAAGCTCGAAACGTGTCTCTTCGCACAGCACTTCAAGCTTGTGGATCTGCTACTTTTGATGCTTTGGTGTGACACTGTAATAGATCAAGACAAGTAGGGTGTTAATGTACGAAAGAAATGTAAAAGACATTTTAAAATACAGAGACGAGAGGTTTCTGCCCCACAGCAACAATATAAGATATTGAAGTCAATTTCCAATTAAGCCAGACAAGTCCGGCCCGGGGGCCAATCGTGGCACGAGGGCAGCTTTTATATGGCCCGCGGCGAATTCCTTCCTAAAATGTTTTATTTATGGCCTCCAGACAGTCAGTATAGTCATGTGAAATTCATACATTGACTTTTCTTTACATTAACCTGGGCAGACATGCTATTTCTCAGTAGAATTTGTAAGATTTCCTAACTGCTTGTTCCAGTCTTGTATTTGAGATTTATTATTATGTATTTTAATTTTAATTTTTCACACCTGCCCGGTTACATTTGGCTAGACCACAATTTAAACAAACTACTTTATTATTATTTATTGGACTGGAATATAATAGCAAAGAAAGTTTGTGTTTTTTCTTGTTGTTGTTCACAGCATAGAAATGAATAGCTTACATTTGGCTACACTGCCAACAAAAGACGATGTATATTGTACTGTAGTTAAAGTACACTTTAACTACACTGTAGTTAACTCAGTGGTTCTCAACCTGTGGGTCGGGACCCCCAGGGTGGTCGCCAAATTATTTTGGGGGGTCCCCAGATGGTTAGCTTAATGTGCAACATTGTTTTCTCACTCAACAGTAAACAAACCAACACAAAGTTTAGAGGGTGTAGAGGGTATCTGCACATTTCTAAAGTGACACTTTAAGGACTTTTTTATACCTCTAAAATTACAAATTAAACATTGGCCAAATTGTTGTTATTAGATTTATTTGAGGCTGAATGTGAAAATAGCCGATCTACATGCTCACAACGCCTCGCGCGAGGCGTTGTGAGCATGTAGATCTGCTATTTTCACAATAGAACCGTGTTATACAAAATGTAATGCCTCAACTCTTAGTGCTCGTAGGGTGGGGGGTCCCCAGTTAAAATATGATTATTTTGGGGGTCGCGGCCTGAAAAGGTTGAGGAGCACTGCTCTAACTAACTGGCTTACCTTGACCACAGGAACTGCGAGCGCTGGAGGGCCAGAGTGTGACTCTCCGCTGTAAGGCCAGGGGAGACCCAGACCCCATCATCCACTGGATCGCCCCAGATGGGCGCCTCATGTCCAACTCCTCCAGGGCCGTGGTGCACAGCGATGGAACCCTGGACATTCTCATCAGCACCGTCAAGGACTCCGGTAAGGAGTGCAACAATGAACTAAACAAACAAATCGATAATTTCATGAAATAATTGATTAAAGGAGTAGTTCACCCCCAAAATGACTTTCCTATTGATAACTCACCCCATGGAGACTTCATGGATATTTTTGTTTTATGTCTTAAGACTAAAATGTGATTACAATACATTTACCCCCATTGATTCCGGATGGGGACCCAAATGCATTTGGGTTCCCATCCGGAATCAATGGAGGTAAATTGACTATAATCACATTTTTGTCTTAGGAATGCGACAAATACAAAGACAAAATTATGGAACTCAAGTCTCCATGGCATGAGTAATCAATAGGAAAAAAGTCATTTTGGGGGTGAACTACTCCCTTAATCATAATTGATCCCCATTGTAAGCAAAACGTTTCAAAAAATGTAAAAAAAGAAAGAAATCAAAAGAAATCAAAACAACGTGTCACATCTCTGCTATTCTCACTATTTTTAAGTGTAAAAAGTATAAAATAATCAATTTGTTGATAACAATAATTGCTTTTAAAATATATATCTTGATTATTCGATTGATCTAAAACGTAACTGATACAATAATCGCTAAGAAAATAATCAACACAGTTGCTTGCAGCCCTATAGTCTCTGGTCTGTTTGTAGCCGTCTGTGCTTGTCTTCCATTAACTGATCAGAATCAATTGTTAAGTTGTATTTAATGGTGGCTGGTGGTAGGGCTTACAGTAAGTACTTGGCTTCCTCTATTAATGGTAGGAGAGTGGGAGTGGACCGGCCTGCACGCTGATTAAGAGATTTGCAGTTCATAGTGGTCGTTCTTAACCTTTGTGCTCTTGGACCCCTGGTACTGCTCATTTTCTATCCTAATTAATTCTTAGTTAATTATTATTCCTGATGTTGCAGGTCCATCAGTATGTGTGGGCTCTTTTATGCCTTTATTGGTAGGATAGTAGTTTGACATGAAATGGGGAGAGAGATGGGGAGTGACATGCAGCAAAGGCAGTCGAGAGAATGGGACTCGAACCCACAAGTCCCACGGTCAGTCAGGCTACTTTGGAGCCTAGTTGTCAAATAACAATTGTAGTGGAGTAAAAGTGTAATGGATGTGATATGGATCTCCCTTGGGTTTGAAATAAGGATTGAATTGAATAAAGAACATAATATTTGCCTCTGAGATGTAGTGGAGTAGAAGTAAAAGTACCTCAACATTGTACTTAAGTACAGTACTTGAGTAAATGTACTTAGTTGCTTTACACCACTGCTGTTAAATACCTAAACCAGGGGTCTTCAACAGGCGGTCCGGGAGCCCTAGGGGGTCCTCAGAGATACTACAGGGGGGCCGCCAAATCTTTGTGTAATAGGATTATGTTTTTTACATTAACTACTTGAACCATAGCATCCCTATTCTGAGTGGAACATTACCCAAAAATAGCTGATCTACAAGCTTAGTAAGCTTATAGATCGGCTATTTTTGTCAAATAAGAGCAGACTAAAGTATTGATGGTTCAAGTGGTTAAATGTCTGAAAATACACATTCCAACATGATGACAATGCTGTCAAACAAGTCTGTCTAAGCTGTCTAAGAAATCTATGAAAATCTTTCTTCTGCAACACAATTTTATACAATAATTATGTAGTGGGGGTCCCTGCTTCATCTCTCTCTCAGCTAAGGGGTCCCTGGCCTGAAAACATTGAAGACCCCTGACCTAAACTGTCAAATTTCAGGCTCTTTCACGTGTGTGGCGTCCAACCCAGCCGGGGAGGCCCAGCAGACGATGGACCTGCTCATCGCCAAACTCCCCCACATCACCAACAGCACGCTGGTGGAGCAGGAGCCCGACCCCGGCTCCTCGGACATCGCCACCGTCACCAAGAACGGCGTGGTGGAGGCCGGGGGAGGGGCGGGAGGGCCTCTGGGCAACGCCAAGACCGGCGGCGGCCAGGAGAAGCGGGTGGTGATCGCCGAGGCCACCTCCACCTCCGCGCTGGTGAAGTTCAACTTCCAGAGGAGCATCCCGGGAATACGCATGTTCCAGATCCAGTACAACGGCACCTACGATGATTCACTGGTTTACAGGTAGGGAGCAGGGGCGTCACAAGGGGGAGGAAAAGTGGGACTGAGTTACTAGGGCCCAAAATTATTTCATACTTTAGCTATTGAAAAATAGCAGATATACAAGCTCACAGCGCGGCACCGAGTGCCGCGCTGCGAGCTTGTAGATCTGCTATTTTTTTAAACGTCGTGAAAATGCGTGCAAATCTTTGAATATATGTATTTTTTTAAGCAAACTTTTGTAACTCAAATTGTCATTCTGGGGGATCCCTGGAACTAAATATTTTGAGATGGGCACCACTGATGAGCACCACTGACATAGAATCATTGTTTTTTTCAAAAAACCTTTGAAGGATTTGAAATATTCAAATACTTGCACAAATGTTCACGATTTTTAAGAAACAGCAGATCTACAAACTCGCAGCGCGGCACTCGGTGCGCGCTGTGAGCTTGTATATCTGCTATTTTTCAATACTTAAAGTACCCAGGGCCCAGAATTTTGTTCGACATCCCTGCAGGTAGGTAGTGTGTGAGAGCCAAGTGAGTCATGCTGGGTTGACCTGAGGCCATGCCGTAGTTGTGATGATAAAGCTATAGCAGCAGCAGCAGCCTGTTTTCAAAAAATGTAGGCCGGTACATACAAGACTTTTACAGATTCTTCAGAAACTGTAGCTATTCGAGTGACGCATTTCAGTCGTTTTGACCTGATCTCTTTGTCGAAAATAGCCAATCTACAAGCTCATCGCCATGAAAATGTAGGCCGATACAGACAAGATTTATACAAGTTCTTGGCACATCATAGTTATAAGCTTCTGAAATTTGGAGTGGGCATACTGTCTGGATGCTTTGTATTACAGGCATAAGTCATTATGACCTTTGTTTTTCCTTATAGGATATTAGAGGGATATTTCACTTTAAAAAAATAAAAAACATTTTTTGGTAATTTTAACGTCTAATCAGGCTTTTGGGACCACCCAGGACAGATTTTAAGTTGTTTGATTCAGTATTTAGATATTTAATATTCATTTTATCAGACACGCCCCCCTTCCTATACAAACCCATTGTAAATTCAAACTCCATTTTGACCTTGATAAATTCATTGAAAACACCCGTTCTTTTTTCTTTTACCCTCCTAATATGTGAGCTAGCCGTGTTTTTTCGCTAACCTTTTCATTTATTTGTAATCGTTTTTTGGGGAAATCAAAAAATGTTAATACAATAAAACAGTTATTAGAAATAAATGAAAAAGGTTATCAAAAAACTCGTAACCACGTATTTGGAGGGGGTCAGGAGTCACACCAGATCTCTTTGTCGAAAATAGCCGATCTACATGTTCACGTTTGCCTATATTCGCCAAGTTTCCGCCTAATATATTACATGCCCCGAAATGGTGACGCGAGGGTTCGTGTGGTTAAACCCCTCTGGGAAGAAACTGGGATTCTGTCAAAATGACTATATTTGTGAAATAACATGATGTAACAGATGTCTTGGTATTTGACTTACAAACCACACACGTGCGATAAGAAGATGAAAGACAAGTCAAAGCCAGAATTTCACAGAATGTGTCAAACACTCCACATGGGCCCTTTTGAGAAAACCGCCGTAGACAGCATTCTTTCATCTCCACCTTCTTTCTCCCCGTATTAGCGCTTATCGCTGATGGGATAAGATTGGCATGTACACTGGACACACACGCGCGCACGCACACACACACACACACACACGCACACGCACACGCACATGCACACACATATCCAGGTGGACCTTGAGTCAACACCACAACGTGGGCGTCCAAGTACAGGAGACACATTAGAGAATCGGGCCTATGGTCTGTGTTGTGAACAAATACACAGGTCCAGAGTCGCGAGCGCTTTGTAGATGCACGGAAGCTGGAGAAAATTAATCAAAATTGTCGGGTGGAAACCTTGTCTGTCCAAAACTGTTACTTTTCATAAAATGGAGAAAATAGCCTGTGTTCCAATGGATCCAATGTAGTAGTTACTTTAGTACACTCTTAGACTTTACCACTTTCACTTGCACAAAAAAGCAAAAGTAAGCAGATATCCACCTGTTTCCGCGAGAATTTACTGTAGCATTATTTGCAGGACACTTCCGGTTAACAGCAGACATACAAGCTCACGTCACGTCGCTGATGCAACCCTTGTGAGCTTGTAGATCACTCTCGGCTGCGGCGCCGGAAGCTGCCTGCACATTCTGCGCAGTGCACGATGGGATGTTGGAAAGTTGTGGATACAAGCTTACAACATGTCGCATCGCTGTGTTGTGAGCCTGTAGATCGGCTATTTTTGCTACCTTTGTGTGACGCTGTGGAATGAAGAAGGGCATTCATTTACGAAAAAAGAACTAACATAAAAAGTTGAAATATGGAGATACAAGGTTACTGCCTGCCAGCCACGAAATGTCACAAGAGATCATTACTCTGACGTGTGTTAAATGGTCCCCGTGAGAGACGGATGATTGTCACGTGATTTCATCCCAACAAAACATTAAGCCGCTTAATCTGATTTGTTTCAGTCTGCCGTCACCTAACTCCTTGCAACGCCTAACAGAGTTAGTGATAGCACCGCTGGGCAATACAACCGCAAACCTACTGTGGAAAATCAGGGGGGCTTTTGTTGAGCCGTGCCTAATTACTTACACTGGAGCTTTGCCCGTCACAGAACTCTGGTCAGTCGGAGAGCATGCAGGACTCAGAGATGACTCAGTGATGGCATTTTAGTTTTATTTTATATGATGATGTTGCACATCATATAAATCATTATCTGTCAGGCCTGGAATTTCATCATTTTAGGGGCAAGGCCACTTGGCCTTTGGTGTTGTCCATTGTTTGAGAGCACAAAGGCCAAATGCCAGGGCAGAAAGGCCATCAAATAAAACAAGATTTTGGTCCATTGAAAGAATTAATTGAATTTAAGGGTTAAGGATTTTAAATGTAATAGGCCTATGTAGACTATCTGCTGTGACATAAATACATTGATTGGTGCAGGGCTGAGCAGGGATCAGATTGTAAATACCAAAGATTCTGCATTGGTTTAAAAATGTGGACTCAACAAAAGACACCTGTGTCTACATGACAAGAAAGAGACACTGGTGTCTACATGACAAGAAAGAGACACTGGTATCTACATGACAAGAAAGATACACTGGTGTCTACATGACAAGAAAGAGACACTGGTGTCTACATGACAAGAAAGAGACACTGGTATCTACATGACAAGAAAGATACACTGGTGTCTACATGACAAGAAAGAGACACTGGTGTCTACATGACAAGAAAGAGACACTGGTATCTACATGACAAGAAAGATACACTGGTGTCTACATGACAAGAAAGAGACACTGGTGTCTACATGTTGGCAAGACAGAGACAGAGGAGAAGCGGTACAGTTAGCTGGGGCATTAAGGCCACTGTGGCCTCAGGACATGCCATTTTTTGAAGGGGCACAAGGCCAAACTGAGGGGCATGACGGCCATGGCCTTCATGGCCTCCCTGAAATTCCTACCCTGGTGTCTGTACAATGTGGCTGCACATCAACTGGGGTCCTTCAACTAGACATCCTCAGGAAAACAAGAGGATAACCAAACTTAAGCTTGTGCTGAAATAAAATAAAATTATATCAAAGGGTGCATTTAGGAGCAGACCACTTGTGCCAGTGCATTCTACATCTGACAATACTGTTCCAATCTGAATAGTCAATCTTATAGAGTATTCTCTCTAGTTGGGTTATTTTCTAGCTGAAATTATAGTTAAATTAAACAATAAATACATTCAATAATAGTAAATGCGTATCACATTTTCGAAATAGTTCTGTAGCTTGGGACCCCCTGGAATTCCCTCAAGGACCCCTGGGGGCTCCCAAACCCCACTTTGAGAACCACTGCTGTACAGATAGATACTGTACAGAGTACAGTATAGTAATATATTGTTCTATCAGTGGTTCCCAAACATTTTAGCTCAAGACCCAAAAGTGAAATTAGATATTTGCCCGGGACCCGAACTAGTGAAAATATCATAAGAAGTAATGAATATATCCGATCTACAAGCTCACAACCCGCACGTTGTGAGCTTGTAGATCGGATATATTCATTACTTCTTCTTAAACATTTGTTTTCTAATTTATGGAATTTCTTTGATTCATGAAATTCAGTAATTTCATGAATCAAATAAATTCCATAAATTAGAAAACAAATGTTTAAGAAGTAATGAATATATCCGATCTACAAGCTCACAACCCGCACGTTATGAGCTTGTAGATCGGATATTTTCACTAGTTCGGGTCCCTTTCACTTTTGGGTCTTGAGCTGCAATGTTTGGGAACCACTGATAATACAGTATATTATCTCTCTGTACAGTATATATCTGTACAGCAGTGGTTCTCAAAGTGGGGTTTCCCCTGAGGGAATTCCCGGGGGTCCTAAGCTAAATGAGGAACAGAACTATTTCGAAAATGTGATGCGACGCATTTGCTATATATATTTATTAACGGGACCTAATGCCACCCTGCACTCTTCATCAAGGGTTGGCTTGGGGCTAAGTCCCTTCGACTAGTGTCATGTCCAGGGGGTGTACTTAAACATCAAGCCGCCTCCTTCAACAGAGATACAGAGATCAGTCTCCTGCCCTGAGGGCTGCTCGGTGGCAAGGCTTACTTTTACAATATCATTGTGTTTGTTTTGTTTTTACAGGATGATACCCCCGACCAGTAAGAACATCATGGTGAACAACCTGGCGGCCGGGACCCAGTATGACCTGTGCGTGTTGGCCATCTACGATGACCAGGTGACGTCGCTGACGGCCACCAGGGTGGTGGGGTGCATCCACTTCACCACGGAGCCCCAGTACCTCCGCTGCCACTTCATGCAGTCCCAGTTCCTGGGCGGCACCATCGTGGTCATCATCGGAGGGATCATAGTGGCCTCTGTGCTCGCCTTCATCATCTTCCTCATAGTGCGCTACCGCGTCTGCAACCAAGGAGAGGTCGATAAGGTCAGACACTCTTTCGAGGTTCTCTACTACAGTGGTTCTCAAACTGTGAAATGTGAAGGTGTCCCCTTAACTTTGACAGTGTACAAATGGACCCTGACGGGTCCATTTGGTTCCATTTGTACACTGTCAAAGTTACAGACTTGTAAGGGTCCATTTAGACCCCCATAAAGTAACCTAGAGAGTCCCTGAAATCCACATTGAGAACCACTGCTCTACTATGGGTGTTGGGAAAATTCATCGTCAATTCATGTCAAAATAGCGATTCTTATTATCAACGAGTCTGAATGTCCCAAAATTGATTTTGCTAGTGAAAGTTACAGGAGTTCTTACTGTGTGATATGAAATGCAAGCTTACCATAATCACAGTAAACATCTACATATCTTCAGTCATATTCAAGGCATTAGGGGAAACACAACTCACTCCAGTCACTTTCAGTTCAGCACAGCAGAGGGGATGTGTGTGTGTGTGTGTGTGTGTGTGTGTGTGTGTGTGTGTGTGTGTGTGTGTGTGTGTGTGTGTGTGTGTGTGTGTGTGTGTGTGTGTGTGTGTGTGTGTGTGTGTGTGTGTCTGGTTGACACTCATTAATGTTACTTGCATCAAGGCAATTAATCATATTGTTTCTGCATCAAATAGAACTAAACCTAATCTGAAGATACCATCAAAGCCAAGTGTCTAGGCTAGCGTTTTTTTGGCGGAGCGCTCTTGGCTCTTAAAGCAGAAAATAGTTCAACATTTGGAGAGGAGCAGCAGCGCTCTATCAGTGTCAGATTTGATACTCCTGGCAGCGTTCCATCAGTGTCACATTTGATCCAACTGGCTGTGTCTAACAATACGGTTATCTACGACATGAAGTCAACCATTGACTCAGCTAGGCTAATAACACAGATGACACGACGGTTGACCACAGCAACAGTTCATAGGTTTGAACATTGCGGACACCCGTAAACACTCCGTGCGAGTCCAGACATGATATCCAAAGTGCTCCTCCGCTCATAAAACATTTTCTGTGTACACGGCCCCATAGGGATCAACTTGTTGTTGAAAGGGTCAACTAAAATCTTGCTTACCTGTCCATTGCTTTCACACCTGTCTCTCTGTCTTTCCACACATTCTCTAGGCTCTAGAGATGGGCGACATTCGGTCCCTGAGCAGTGAAGGGCAGCTGCAGGGCTGTGGCCTCCCCAAGTCACTGTCCAAGCAGGTGTTGCGGCCAGAGAAGAACGACAAGGAACGTCTGCGCGTTGCCCTGCCTCCACCGGAACCCGCCAAGCAGCGACTCCCAGTGACGCCGGCCGGCACCAAGCCTTCCCTCCCCGACTGCACGGTCTCTACCTCCGCTGCCAGCCACAGCTGGCACCCGGCCTCCCCAAGCACCCCGAGGCCCAAACGTTCCACCGCCTCCTCAGAGTCCCGGCGCTCCGAGGCCCAGGCAGACGTCGAGCTGGACAACATGAACCGCAATAACTCTTCCGAGGTTAAGATGGGCGTGGCCGTGGCCATGGCCATACCTGGACAAGCCTCCACATGGACCGCGGCTCCCAGGCCTCCGCCGCGGCGCCACCCGGCCCCCCGCCAATACATGACTGTGCCTGCAGGGGGCGTGAGGGTGAACCGCAGGCACTCCCTGAATGTGGACTCCTATAAGGAGCGCTGCTACTTGTCCTGCCCCAAACCTGGGGCCAGCTTGCGCTCCAAGCGGAGCCTGTCGATGAGTGGGGAGTTGCCCCAGTTGGAGGGCATGACAAACATTCGCCGGGCCAGAGACAAGCTCTCCAGGTCTGAGTGGCTTCTGGAGAGCACTTTATGATTGGGATTTTACGGCCTAGTTTCTCTGGCTTTTCTCTGGATTTGTGGCCCATTGCGAAGGAGACAGGGATTTTATGCCTTTTTCTTTTTTTCATTTTTTTTTGAGTTTTCAAGCTCTCTATTGAGGTACCTCAAAGGTTTCTCACTTACAGTATATCTGGGGGAAGAGGGAAGGGGTATAGGCAGGTATACAGGGTTCATGGGCAAATGTTTGTCATTTGTTTTCTATCTTATAATCTATCAAAATCTTCTTTATAGCGACTTCGGATCGAACTCTAATGAAAGGCACAACAATGTATAAAGGAAGTACATGTAAAAAAGAAAAAAAAAGAAGAAAAAGTTACATTGTGTAACATATAGCTCAAGACACCTGTATGTGTTCACATGGTATTGAATACAGTAACCTTGTCGGACATATTACTATATACAACGAGAGAAAGGGGGAATCATTGTCAAGGGGTTGGGGGTTATTATATCTCGTTCTCATTACTTAAAGCGATACAATCTTTGTAGACTTCAGACATGATTCTTGTCTCCAGCTCCGCAGACAGATGGCGACACGACTTCATTACCTTGACTGAGGTTGGGGAGGATTATGGATGTGTTGCTCACCCCTAGAGGTGTTGAAACAGAATGTAGTAGATGGAACCCCCAATCGTTTCATCACCAGACAACCAGACACAGCACAAGGCGGCGTTTATGGCACAAGTCGACTCAGCCTAATACTGCCCTACGGTTTGAATCGATACATTTTTATCATGTAATTACACAAGGACTCAACGCTGATAGGATTGCTGTCATGGCTGATTTGAAACAACAAATGAACTACCACGCCGTGGCAAGGTGGCAGGAAGCGATTATTATGGCGAGGCTGGGATCAGGGACGTGCTGGCCATTGGGAAAAGCGGGACAACTCCCGAACGGCCGGTTCATTCCCTGCCTGGACCAGGCCGGCCATTAGGAAAAAAAATTAAAATAGAATGTCGGCCTTCGTTCCATTTTGAGGGCTGGGCTCCCAACAAAGTAAATCGCTGTTGTCGGGCAGAAACCTTGTATTTCCAAGTTTCAAATGTGTAAATCTTTTCGCAAAGCCCTGCTTCATCATACAAGGCCGTTGCACAAAAGTAGTGAAAACAGCAGATCTACAAGCACACAACGCCTTGCGTTGCGAGGCGTTGTGTGCTTGTAGATCGGCTGTTTTCACTAGTTTAAATCATTTCTAAAATGATAAATACAAAACAAACGGTTTTGGACATACAAGGTTTCCACCCGACAACGACGAAATATAAGCAACTCTTTTTCCCGGGCTGAATCAGGGGCCCAGCACGTCCCTGGCTGGGATCCAAAAGAAAGGCGAGTCGCTGCTCATTTTCATATTTTCTACTGTTATGACAACGCCAGGTCATGCCAATGACAACCATTGTAAATTAACTTGTCAATGTAAGAGATAAAGATAATCACACGAGTACGGGAGGACGTCAGCTCTTGATTTTGCTGTTGTTTCTGTTTGATGTTTACAAGTATAAATAAACAAGTGACAAATAGGGGACTTAGGTATATTTTTTCCAAGGCGGCGCAGTGCTTCAGCGTGGCCTCCCATGCACTCGAATATTCATCCGGTTTGCCTCGGCCGTCACCCGCATGCAAGGGCGTCGCACCAAATTCTGGGCCCTGGGTACAGGGATTCACTGCAGGCCCCCATGAATGTGGTTTAACCCATTTGGACTGGGAACTAACTATTGAAAAATAACAGGTCTACAAGCTCACAGCGCGCTGCGAGCTTGTAGATCTGCTATTTTTGAAAGATCATGAAATTTGGTCAAGTCTTTGAAAAATCTGTTTCTATGTCAGTGGTGCTCAAACCTTTTTATGTTAAGGACCCCCAAAATGATATGTATTTGGCCACAGACCCCCATCTCAAAATATTTAGTTCCAGGGAGGGACCCCCAGAGGCAAGATTTTAGTTACAAACGTTCGCTTAAAAAATACATATATTCAAAGATTTGCACACATTTTCACGACTTTTCAAAAATAGCAGATCTACAAGCTTGCAGCACGGCAGCTTGTAGATCTGCTATTTTTCAATAGCTTAAGTATAAAATAATTAAGGCCCCTCCACCCTGGGCCCTAGTAACTCAGTCCCACTTTCCCCCCTCTTGTGATGCCCCTGTCTGCATGTCCCCATGTGGCTCTGGCCTCATCCCTGCCCTGTGAGCCAGTGTGCTTGTTCAAAGGGAAGGGGAAGCACATGATCACATGATGAAAAGAAGCCATGCTAGTCATACTATATGGCATAGCAGTGCCGGCCATTTTGTGGTTCCACCGATTCAAAGCCCATTAATTTTTCCCATAGAGATTTCCAAAAATGTACATCAATTATTATTCTTTTTTTAATCTAAATTTTTATCCCACGATTTTTGTAACCCATTTTTTCACCCGGTGCCAATTGCCTAAGCTGTGATCCTGGGCTCTACTCTCCCTCTGCCAACCTGGGGAGGGCCCCAAACTGAGCTCATGCTTCCTTCAATGCATGAGGAGTGAGCAGGCCGCTTCTTATCACCTGACAGGGGGAGCTTCCCCGGTTGGACGTAGCGCGTGGAAGGAACACGTTATTCCAACCAGTTCCATTCCCCTCCATCAGGCGCCCCGGCTGGCCAGGGGGAGGCTTTATAGAGACCAGGATTACTGCATGTTTTTGTGAGGGTATCTACCCTAGGAGACACGGGGAGAACATGCAAACTCCACACAGAAAGGCCCTTTTGCCAACCCCACCTAGGGTGTGGGCACTGATGACGCGGAGGAGGGAACACGCCCCCAGCACCCACAGTGTCCCCCGGCGGGAATCGAACCCAGGACCTTCTAGCTGTGAGGCGACAGCACTACTGACTGTGCCACCGTGCCCCCTGTACATCAATTATTTTAAGCCTAAAACCATCTGATCCACTAGCCCTAGAACGGTCCTATTGCGCAGCGTTTAGCAGAGAATCTGCGCGGCACTAAAGTGGTGCGCGCTACTTGTGTACTCACCCAACTATTAATCCCTTAGCCTTGGAGACAGATATTGTCCTCTAGTTTCATATCAATTTGAAAGTTCTGGCAGAAAACGTGTGTTTAGTCAAATATCTCCACTTTTCCACGAGCCGAACACGGACGACCTTCAGTCCGGGTGAGGTGCCCGGAAAGAGTGATGGACTGAATATATAAAAACTTCCTTTGGGAATCACAAATATGGGGCACACAATTGGCAGGTGGTGTGATTAATTACCCCACGCCAATCGCAAAGCACCTGTCAATTGTGTGCCCAATACATTGTGCTTCCCAAACACACGTGTGTTGTCAAAGAAAGTTTTAATTTGTTCAGTCCAGCAGTCATTTCAGGTCCATTTTCATGTCGTCCGTGGAGATAATTGACCAAAACACGTTTTTAGAGGACAATATCTCCAATCCTGTCTCCAAGGCTGAGGATTTAATTATTGGGTGAGTACACAAGTAGCGCGCACCACTTAAGTCTCTGCTAAACACTGTGCACCGTTCTGTGGCTGTGTATAATGTAATATTCACAAACGTTTATATGTAACATTCCACGGCTACTGATTCACCAATCTCCTGGTGAATCATATTTTATAAGAACCCTTTGTTTTGCAAAAAAAAAACAAAAAAAAACATGATTTATGTTCATGATTCACCAGGAGTCTGGATGGCTTAGTTCTAGGCTTAAAATAATGTATATAAATATTTTTGGAAATCTCTATGGGAAAAATGTATGGGCTTCTTTTTGTGGAACCAAACAATGGCCAACACTGCTATGTCCTGCTATAGGCTGTGGCTCAGTAGCCTGGAAACCAGACCAATCCGCCTGGGCAGAAAAACCTTGGCGAATATGGGTCTGGCCCCGCTCAATTGTAAATCCATTTCCTCTCCCCCAAAATTTGGGGGACCAATTAGGGCCCAGCATTGGTCTGGTCTAACCAATCGTGTCCAGAGCCATTTTTTTTAACCCACCCCTTGGAAATGAAATGCGAGTCCAGACTAATATCCGATACGCGGTGAGGAATTAGTATGAGCAACACCAGGCTAGTGGCTCAGCTGGTAGATAGAGTGGCCATTTGGGAACCGAACCGGAAGGCTCCCCGGTGTGATCCCCGACTCTTCCTGTAAAATGCTTTGAGAAAAAAAAAGGCGCTTTAGAACTGCAGAGCATTTCAACAGGAATGAGTCCGAGGGCAACAGGAATGCACTCTGACTCTGCACTGTGTGGGCTACAGATTCTGCCATATGAAGGGTTAAAGGTGTATTCAGTGATAATGAAAGTGGCCGGTGGTCATCTTGTCCCTTACTGGCCTTGGAAATGTTTATTCTTTTATAGATTTTTTACACCATTGTAATGTTCTCGTTTTGATCATTAGACCCAATCACTGAATATCGGTAGGCCTACGTCTCCAGCTTCAGGATATGTATGATACCGATTTACTACGAGACTGTGGCATTTTATGAGTTCAGTAGTTTACAATCTATTATCTAGGCATTTAGCAGATGTTCTTAATTCAGAGCGACTGTGGTTCTCAAAACTGGTCGAGGACTGGCTGGCCACCTCTGAAAACCGAATCTAGCTATGCTCGTAACACGGGCCATGGTGGAAGTCCTTATATGGTCAGCACACATTCTAGTGAGGAGAATGAATGGAAAATGTACCAATTATATTTTTATTTGAATGAAATACAATCACTGAATATACCTTTAAAGGGATATTTCACTTTCAAAAATACTTTTGGTCATTTTATGATCTAATAAGGCTTTTATGAACTCCCTGAACAGTTTTTGAGCGGTGGTAAACCGCTCCATAGAGTGGCTGTGCGTGTGTCTGTAGCCTTTTTCCTCAGCGTTTTGCCATAGCAAAATGTGTGTACGTAGCATCATGTTTGTCTATGTCATATGTTGTATGTCTGTAGCCTTTTTCCTCAGCGTTTTGCCATAGCAAAACGTGTGTGTGTGTGTGTGTGTGTGTGTGTGTGTGTGTGTGTGTGTGTGTGTGTGTGTGTGTGTGTGTAGCATAGCCTGTACATCCTAGACTCAAATCCTAGTCTGAAGACGTTATGCAAGCAAGACAACCGCTCACTTCACATTGGGTGTGATTTTGAATTTTTGCTTGATTCGATATTTAGATATTTGATGTAAATGTTACCAGGCCCAATCTATCATGGAGTTAAAATGGAGTTTGAAGTTACAATGGGTGTGTGTGGGGAGAGGCCCTGGGCCATGCCTGATAACATTTACATCAAATATCTAAATATTGAATCAAGCAAATTAAAAACTGTTCAGGGTGTTCATAAAAGCCTGATTAGACGATAGCATGACCTAAAGTTTTTCTAATAAGTAAAATATCCCTTTAACATAGCATCCGCCACACACACACACACACACACACACACACACACAAACAGATCTGCAATTACTGTAAAGTCTCCGATTACGGGAAGGCCATGACATGATATATACATTATCTACTGGAATACAAGCTGATCTGATCCCCTGTGTGAATGTTGTGGAGGTCTGCATGTTGCGCAAGATTGATTTTCTTTGCCCGTGTTTTACTGGTACAGTGCGCCTACACACAGTATGTGTCTCGCCTCTGAACTGGACCTTGAAGAGATGCAGCATATTGGGCGGAGATTAACATACAATATGGAATTAAACAGGGGAAACTTGTTGAGACGAGCGCGGCACATATGTGAGACATAAATTAATTACTGTCACCCAAACAGGCTGGGTCGGAGAGCTTTTTATTTATTATTTCTTGCTCATTACGGGTGATTAAAATGCTGGCAAGCTTGGCCCGGACCTTGATTCAGTCTCTGGTGGGTGCCAGAGGTGTATGTTAATAATAGATGCGTTTCTGGGGAAAGAGAGAGAGAGAGAGAGAGAGGGAAGGAGGTAAAGAGAGAGGAGGGGGCGAGAGTGGTAGATGGAAGGTTTTTGAAACGAACATGGAAAGGAGGGTAGGATGAAGGTGAGGCAGCGCGGCTAAGGAGAGCGGAGAGGTGGAGAGGGGAAATGAAAAATGAAAAAGGGTAGAGGGAGAGACAGAGAGAGGACACAGGGAAGCGGACGGAGGAGAGCCGGGGAGAACATATAGGGACGAAAGAGAGACGAAGGAAGGAGCGACGGAGGTGCAGGAAGAAAAAGAGCATTCTTTGTGAGCCGCGCCGCATACACAGCCTCCGGGCTAGTTAGGACTCCGAGCACCTGCACAAAAGGGGCTGGGGGACACAGGGGTGTCACAAGCGGGGGGAAAAGTAGGACTGAGTTACCAGGGCCCAAGGTGGAGGAGGGGCCTCAATTATTTTATACTTTAACTATTGAAAAATAGCAGATATACAAGCTCACTGTGCCGCGCTGCGAGCTGTAACTCAACTTTTGCTTCTGAGGGGGTCCCTGGAACTAAATATTTTGAGATGGGGGTCCGTGGCCGAATACATATCATTTTGGGGATCCTTCACATGAAAAGCTTTGAGCACCACTGACATAGAAACATAGAAGAATTTGAAATATTCAAAGACTTGCACAAATGTTCAAGTTTTTTTCAAAAATAGCAGATCTACAAGCTCACATCGCGGTACTCGGTGCTGCGCTGTGAGCTTGTAGATCTACAATTTTTCAATAGTTAAAGCACAAAATAATCCAGTGAATCCTTGTACCCAGGGCCCAGAATTTGGAGCAACACCCCTGGGGGGACAGAGCGGGACGGGGGAGGAAACGGACCTCTCCTGGAGCTCTGACACGGAGCCCCACGGCCAAATCAGAACCACCTGCCTCCCCTTGCCAGTGGTGGGAAAAGTACTTGATTAAGCATCAATACTGCAATGTAGAGATACTCTGTTACAAGTAAAAGTCCGGAATTCAAAATGTACATGAGTAAAAGTCCAAAGGTATTGGCATCAAAATGTACTCAAAGTACCAAAAGTAAAAGTACACAATTTTTGAAGATAGCACATCTACAAGCTTACAACACGTTGGCACACGGCGGCACTCGGTGCCACGCTGTGAGCTTGTATATCTGCTATTTTTCAATAGCTAAAGTATAAAATAATGAAGGCTCCTCCACCTTGGGCCCTAGTAACTCAGTCTCCCCCCCCCCCCACACACACACATACGCACAATATCCTACCCAGGCAATTCCCGACCCCTGACCTCCCACCAACTGGCCTCCACCAAGAAATCGGCTGCCAATCATGTGTCTGCTGACTGAGCCTGAGCTTCCCAGGCTGGCCAGACGCCATTCAAGCAGGGCTGAATGGACGTGCTAGTGGAGCGGCGTCGAGCAAAGAGTGATTGTCGGGGATAATCTGAGCAGCTTTCTCCCTTTCTCGACAGGAGAACGAGCCACTAATCAATTTCCGCCAACACAGTTGATTTTATGCTGTCACCGCTAATGGACTTTTCCGTCTGTGTGTGAGTTTCAGTCTGTTCCGGGGGACAGGTGCCATTGTGAACCACTCGAAACCGCCGTGGTCACCGATGCAACAATCATCTCATTTTAGTGACAGCCATGATGAGTCGGTGAGTCACACTGGAGCACCGATTTGTCCCATTTTGCGGTCGATCGTCTTGTATAAACTATAAAGTCATCGGTATGAGTCTCAACAAGCTGGAGAGGCCATTGGGAACACCGTTAGGGGGCACTAATTGGGGGTTTAATTGCAGAAGACCAAGTCACTTCAACAAGCGGGTTTAGCACCTTTCCACCTCAGTGCGGCAATTTAGAATTCTCCGTTTGCCAGGCAGCACTAGGCTAGGCAGCTATAAGCATACATGACATTGTATCCCAATGCGGCAATATCCTTGAGAGTACATGTAGAAAATAGCCTCGGGTCAGATCGTGAGAATGAACAAAGTGCCATTGATACCCCTCCCATGGGGAAGACAGAGAAGGTGGAGATAGCGTGGTGTAAAATATGCACAGGCAATTCCAAAGACTATGCATTATTGAGAGGAGTAAATGGTTCCAGGACGAATGCGTCTCATTAATAGTGAATGTGATTACTGTTTCTGGGAAAACGGCAGTCTGGACAAAGCTGAGAGATAATTGAAATTGTCAAATCATAAAGACTTCCTTGTTTATTCAATGATAACTGTTACTGCCAAGTTGATAGCAAATATTGAAAAGGGGTGGATAATATGGTGTTAATCACACGTAGGCAGGGATGTGCAGAGAATGTTAGAGAGGCGGGCTGAAATTTCTAAAAGGGCCTTTTGGTGAAACTATTGAAAATAGCAGACCTCCAAGCTCACAACCTGTTGCGCTGCGGCGCGTTGTGAGCTTGGAGGTCGGCTATTTTCGTTATGTACCACTCTAAACTAAGCATAATCAAGTGAATACTGGAGATGTGGTTTACTGCATGTAATTCTACACAGAGAGGGCAATTCGTTCAACATAAGATGCTGCATTCAAGTTCAGGAGAGTTGGAACAAGACACATCTCTTGAATGCTGCCTTCAGGTATGGCATTGAAAGAGGGCATTTGCATTTCATTTCTTTCAGAGTAAAAACTGCAGTCATGGTCTAGAGAGGGCACTTTTTACAGACGGGTAAAAGGGCAGGGGCTCAAGCCCCCTTTGATGTCTATGTGTGCACGTGCCTGCGCGTAGGAGCAGAGTGTTGTGGTTGCTAGTTAACTGTAAATCCCTCAGTTCGTTCAACTCTCAGTAGTCAAATGAACACTGAGGATTCTGCCGCGTTGGCCTCAAAGAGCTGAATCAGCCGCGTCACAATCTCTTCTTTCAATTCAACTTGAAGAAGGTTTTCACTTTTAAAGCCTTGGCTTTTTCAAGAGATGAAGGCAAGTGGATGAATGCTATTTCACACTCGCTTTGTCAATGTTTGTTTCACGTGCCAAGTAAAGCCCCGCTGAATTGAACCGAAATGAATGGAACGGTTGCTTTAGAATCTCGTATCGGAGGGGGAAAAAAAAGCAAACGAGTTGGCAGAGAGAGAGGTCAACAGCCTCGGGGCAGCGACTCCCGTTGTTTTGACGGCACAGACCGCGGCCAACGCCGTTTCTTTTCCACGCCACCGCGTCTCACGGCCACAGACACCAGATATGCTTTGACGTGAACTTAGATTATGCACTTGTGCACCCCCCCCCCCCCCCCCCCCCTCCCGAGGGTCTCCCACGCGGGACGAACAGATGCCGCTGCCGCATCGCCTCCGCCTCCACCCCGGCGCCGACTGCTCTCCTCCTGTTACACTGTGGGCTGATGGACGACCAACACTCTGGCTGCAGTTTACACCAGACATGCCAGGCATCATTAGCCCATTATGACCCGAGGCCCATTCCAAACATAAAAATCAAACCCATGTTTGAAGTGAGAGGTGGTGGATGTGAGCAGTTCAGTTAGAAGTTATGTTTCCTAACTAATCAGTGTGTGTGTGTGTGTGTGTGTGTGTGTGTGTGTGTGTGTGTGTGTGTGTGTGTGTGTGTGTGTGTGTGTGTGTGTGTGAGAGAGAGAGAGAGAGAGAGAGTGTGAGGGTGTGTTACTGGCCTGCTCAACAGCGCCCCTTGGTCACCCAGGCCTGCCACTGGTCACCAGCGGTATTGCAGATCATGCTACGGACAAACATAGTAACATAGTAACGGACAAAGTCACTCTCAGGAGACGGTGTAACCACCGCTCAAAAAAACTGTTTTCATGCCTCCCCCTGGCCAGCCGGGCGCCTGATGGAGGGGAAAGGAACTGGTTGGAATAACGTGTTCCTTCCACGCGAGTTTTCTGAAAAAACTGATGTTGCTATATCAGTGGTGCTCAAGCTTTTTTATGTCAAGGACCCCCAGAATTATATGTATTTGGCCACCGACCCCATCTAAAAAATGTCAGATCGACAAGCTCATTGCACGGCATGCACGAAAGTGACACGCTGTGAGCTTGTATAACTGCTATTCTTGAATAGTCAAAGTATAAAATATGGTTACAGTGGTTAAAAATTGTGATGCAAAAAATGCTTTGCCGGCTCTGTTGGGTTAAGAACCATTTTCTGCCCATTTGCCTGATCACCGCCATCGCTTATAGAGGTGATTTGCTCCGTCTCTCTCACCGAGCTGTACCACAGAACCTCCCCCCCCTCTCCAATGATGTATCTCTCATTGATTGCCATAGAGTCAGAAATCTTTAAGAGCAGGGCGCAGGCAAGCAGATCTGCCAGTCTGCTCTAACAATTTATCAGCTCCCGGTGAAGGGGGGACGGTTAAGCCTCTTTAGGAATCCCATTCACAGTGTCTTAAAAAGTGTAGACTACTTATGCTAATCTTGTTATCACTACAGGCTTTCCCGTTAATGGAGGATGAAGCGGTTGGGAGGTTGTGCCACATTACGGTTTCGCTGCTTCGTAGACATTCACCACTCTGACCTAAGACTAGACCCAATGGTGGAAAGTAACCAAGTATATTTACTCAAGTATCTTAGTATAACTTAGTTAGTTTTTTATACTTTATACTTCTACTCCATTACATTTCATAGGCAAATAGTGTACTTTTTACTCCACTACAATTATTTGACAGCATTAGTTAACAGTTACTTTGTAGATGAATAATTAACACATACATTAACTGATAAATTATTATGTATTAGTATTTAGTAGTCATATTGATGCCTGTACTTCTGTAGCCTTTTAATTTTACTTACAACACTAATACAACAACAATATTACACATTTTTACTTAAAGGACGGATTCAACCCTTCACCCTACCTTCTCACTAATGTTCATAATAAAATAGCATATTTTTTTCTACTTTGTCTGTGTCTCAGAGGAAAGCTGTGGGCAGTTTAGAAACCCATCATCTTGTGACATCATCGATAGAAAATTCAGGCTTTCTATTCCTGAAAAGTTGCAACGTTAAACTTTGAACTTCCCACAGCTCTCCTATAAGAGACTTGGACAGAGTAGATTTTTTTTTCTTTTTGCTATTTTATTATGAACATTAGTGAGGCCCTATGAAGATTGGTTGAAAAGTGGCAATGTCGTCCTTTAAGTAAAAGATATATGCAATTCTTCCACCATTGCCTAGACCACATTAGGCTAATAGCCTAATGTACAATAGCCTATGTCTGCCCAACGTAGGATCTTTTTATGCAGTGTAGCTCAGCAGTTGGATGGCATTCATAAAGGAAACATTGTAAAATACATAATGGCTGTCGTGTCACTACCAGAAACAGGAATTGACTGTCCTTCGATATTAATTGTGATTATTTGAACTTATTCAGTTAACATAGCCTACACTGTATGTGTGCTTGAGTTGAGATATCAAACCGCTTTGTCACATGTAAGATGAGATTTCACACTAATTGGCCATTAAGTATACACTCACACCGAATGAGCAGAGCAACGGCCTAAGAGCGATTGTTTGATCAATTGTCGGCCGCTGCCGGCTGCCGGGACAGTGGAATCGAGTCTGTCAGGTTAGGAGACGAGGAGAGGTAGATCTTCATAAACAAAGCTCCATGGAGATCCTTTTGATCTAAACCGTGACCATGTTGTGATGTAAAAGAGATGTAGCGGTTCAGTCGCGTTGAGGATGAGATGCAGACTCCTTTGAAGATGCGTGCACCTTTTAGTGGCCGAGAGGATGGTGCAGCAGCGGCGGCGCTAGATGGAGGAGACGTGATAAGGGTTCTTAAACAAGACGCATTTGATCAAATAACGCATAGACGATTTGTGACGGGAATGTGAAACAGTGAAAGGCTTCATGATGGGCAGGGGGGAGGGGAGAGCAGGTGAGAAGGAGAGGGAGAAAGAGAGAGCAGGAGGAGACGAAGGGCAGGGAACATGCAGACAGTAATGTATAGCCTACTCAACCTGTCCTTGCCGACAAAAACGGATCTCTTTAACAGGAAATCAGTTCTTGTCGGCAGGACAGGCGACACCGTCACAATGTGGAGTATAAATGAGTCTTAACACTAATTGCTCCACCAGACTACTCGCCTTCTTCGCCACTGTCAAAATGGACTCGACATTTAAAAGATTCTCGGGGAGCTCTCCTCTCCTCTCCGGGCTGTGCGTAATGAGTGCCAGACCAAACGCGCTGCACTGGAGTCGGACATGTTCCTCTTGTCAGAGGCCGAGGTGTCACTGCGCTCTCTCGGTCGACAGTCCATATGTGGGGTTCATACTTTGTGGTACAACGGTGCCGCTTGCCAAAAATAGACGCTCTACAATCCCAGTGCCATCACATAGAGAGAGACGTGCTATGTTTCGGCATCATAGTGCAACGGTGTAATGAAATAATTTGTCAGTATTTTTTTTTTTTTTTGCTGCTCAACCACTCTCTCTCTCTCTCACTCTGTGTGTGCGTGCGTGTGTGTGTGTGTGTGTGTGTGTGTGTGTGTGTGTGTGTGTGTGTGTGTGTGTGTGTGTGTGTGTGTGTGTGTGTGTGTCTCTTTCTCTCTCTGCCGTCTCTGTTACCCTGGCAACATATTTCTGCATTAAAATAGCATCTGAGAGAATACGACGGGCCTCTATATACTGTACTGTACTGTACTGTAGTAGACCTATAGTGTCAGCCCACTGCGAAGAAAACTCAACTCACCTAAAATACCTAAATGTATAAAAAAAAAAAAACATTCTGTACAGAACAGACGTTGCATGTTGCATTACAAGCATTTACAGAGACGTTGCTGTTTGCTGAGCACACACAGATAAGAGAGAAGAAACTCAAAGTCAGTCCCTGGAATATATGAAAACCAAATTGTGCGGGGTTGAGCGAGCGCACACATGCGCCCATGATAATAAGAAATGTAAGATAAATAATACATCATTCACGAAGGGGCTTAAGGGGTAGATACGGGCGGATTCTCTTGGTTTTTAGTCTATTCATGCATTCGGAATTCAGGATGCTCAGAGAGAGGAGCGGTGAGCTGGTGGTAATGCCAGTATTGGGGCCGCTGCTTGGATTTGGTTTTAGTGTGATAAACCTTTGTTTGTTTGCCCCTGGAAACCCAGAGGCACAGAGAGAGGGCGCGAGGGAGAGAAGATGAAAATTGATGAAAGAAAATCTAGCTGCTGAGGTCCCTGAGACTTGGGCGAGAGAGAGAGAGAGAGGGAGAGAGATGGTAAAGGAGAGAGTTGAGAGAGAGACAGACAGACAGACAGACAGACAGACAGACAGACAGACAGACAGACAGACAGACAGACAGAGGAGAGGAGAGATAGAAAGAGAGAGGGGCAGAGAGAGTTGGGGAAGAGGGAATAAGAGAAATAGACAGAGAAGGAGGGATGGAGACAGAGAGGGTGATAAGGGGGGGAAGGAGAGAGTGAGAAAGAAGGAAAGAGAGAGTGACAGGCGGGTTAAGCACACGGCAGGATAACAAGTGGGAAAGAGAGACGGGCCATAATGAAATAAGCATCTGAGCGAGGCAGGTGTGAGTTGGAAGGCATGACAGACCCTCAGCTGCATAACAAGTAGCTTCGCACTCACTCTTCCAGTGCCTTTGTCAATCACAAAAACAACCAATCGCGTGAATAAACGCTCCCACGCCACCAGTACGCAATCTAAAAAAGCTGTCATTGTAGATATATACTTCGTCGCGTGCCCGGAAAATAGCCAGACCTACAAGCTCACAACGCGCCGCGGAAGAAACGCGTTGTGAGCTTGTAGGTCGGGCTATTTTCCAGCGGAGCGTGAATTAGGCATCTAAAGAAGAAATAGAACTGCCCCCAAGTGGCACCCCTGCCTAATACCCGAGTGCAATCAAAGTATCTGAATCACTGGCCTGAAGAAAGCTTAAGCCTCTCTCTCACACACACACACACACACACACACACACACACACACACACACACACACACACACACACACACACACACACACACACACACACACACACACACACACACACACACACACACACACACACGGGACCTTATAAACCGGTGAGTGGAACAGGCGGCCCGGCCAGTCACACAGGGCTGCGTACGTTGCGTCCCAGGTCGCCTGGAAGGGGAAGGTGGAAGGCATTAAGCGCTGCAGCAGCTTGTGAATTTCAAACAGAATGTCAGCACCGTCTCTCAGCCTGTAAGGGAAAAAAAACACCCAGATAACACATCAACAGTCAGTGCTGCTCGAGCTGAAACGTTTTCTTGAGGTTGAAAACGGAGAGGGTTGTCCCTGCTTTTCATCCAATTCAATCCATTGCCCCCATCTGAGAGCTCCTATTAACCTGTGTGTGTGTGTGTGTGTGTGTGTGTGTGTGTGTGTGTGTGTGTGTGCGCGTGCGTGCGTGCGTGCGTGCGTGCGTGCGTGCGTGCGTGTAGCCTATTACTACAGGGCCAAACCACCAGGTAGAATTGAACAAATAGATCTTGTGAGGACATTCTCCCGCTCTCATAAATGAAATGGATGTTATGTCCAATATCCATACAATTACAACCATACAATGTATAGCTGCTTAGTTGCATGCTGGTGTCAGGCACCCCAAATGTTGTGGGTGAGTGACACCAGTGCACAAATGAACTCAGGCTTTAGGGGTTAGAGTTCAAATTAAAAACAAAGAAAATAAAAAGAGGTACAAATGGCATTCATAAAATGACCTTCCTACAATTGTGATGTCCTCACAGGTATAGTAATACAAATGTGTGTGTGTGTGTGTGTGTGTGTGTGTGTGTGTGTGTGTGTGTGTGTGTGTGTGTGTGTGTGTGTGTGTGTGAGATGGTAGTGTGTGGGGAAAAAGGAGGACAGAAAAAGACCCGATAATTAACTGTGGTTCTCGAGACAGGCAGCAGGTCACGCTTCAAATGCTGCAGTTACAAAACCGTCGCAGTTTAACCTGCCATTTGATCACAGTGTATAGACGACCTGCCTCCCTCTTATAGTGATCAATGGACTGCTTCAGCACCATGGACAGCGCACGCAGCCAGTGGCCGAGGTCTGTGCCACACAGTTCCAGCAGAGGGCAGTGAAAGTTCCCTTACATGGGGAATTCAAAGTCAGCACAGCAGGGTTGAAGCGGATCAATTAAAAAATCCATCCTGGAAGGAAGCTGGATCTCCGCAGGACATTGGTGCAGACTGCGCACTAATCCTGCTGTCTCAGCAGAAAATTGAAAAAAAAATTGAGCGAGTTAAAATTCCAATTTGCAAGTCAGACGCACAGGTGAAGGGAAGGGCATACATTCCACCGTGCTTTGGGCAGTTTGCAGAAAGGGTGCCGTTCGAAGTTGGACTGAGATTAACTTGTTAATTTCTTCTTAGAAGAAAGTATAAGAATATCTGTATTCTCAGGTAGCCTACTTCTACTCTCATCATTAAAAGATAGATGTTAAAGCTGTAATCCAGAACATATTTTAATGAATAAAACGTTACATGAACCCAAAACGGCATGGTAGAGTGTGTTATAAACCAGTGGTTTTCAATGGCCAGTGGTCCGGGGACCACCAGTGGTCCTTGAGGGGGTTCCAGGTGGTGGAGAATTGGTAACCAAATGGACCCTTATAGAGCTTAAACTCTAGTGTAAAGTGTAAAATGTAAAATATAGTGTAAAATGAAATGTGGTTTCATTTTACACTCTCGCTAGTGTTTCATTATTGTTAAATATCTGCATTACTCAAGAATTTACAAGACGTCTACACAATTAGAGAATGTAGAAGAATTGTTATTTTGATCAAGGTTTGCCTGTTATCTCTCCTATGGTACAAACATCAATACAGCCGAGCATGGAATTGTGGACAAAATCTTATCCAAGGTCTGAGAGGCTAAATCTCATCAAATGGTGGTCTGTGGCTCAAATACCCAATAAATAATGGATCATGATATGAAAAGGGTTGAAAACCGCTGTGTTATACAATATTAATTAGTACATTTGTAGTAATCTCTCAAGAACAGACTCAGATGAGAGAAGGAAAATGTTCTGCCAGATTGCATTTGCAGTGGTTGGAGGTGGTCTCCCTACTTGCCCTGGTGTCGGTTAGGACACTTGGGTGGTTGACAAGTATGCCTGAATTAAGAAGCCCATGACCAGCGCAGGGATTGTGTCTTGAACAGTGGTAGAAATGTAGCTTCCCCACAAAGAGACCCAGGTTCACATCCCCTATAGCAGGGGTCTTCAACGTTTTCAGGCCAAGGACCCCTTAGTTGAGAAAGAGATGATAGTTAGAGATACCAATACAGCCATACAAGCGGGGACCCCCACAACCTTTTCATAGATTCCATATAGTTTAATCGTTTTGACAGCAGGTACATTTTTCAGATATTTAACCACTTGAACTGGCAATACTTAATAAACTTGACCTTTCCCTCTGTACTTAGTGTGCTCTTTTTCCCCTCTACACCAAACCTCTTTGCTGAAAATAACGCCACAGCTGCGATGCGTTGTGAGCTTGTAGATCTGCTAAAGATCTCAGAATATGGACACTAGGGTTCAAGTGGTTAATATAAAATAGGAGAAAGAAAAAGGTTTCTGAAGAACCCTGCCCTATATAGGACATGAAACTTACGGATTACAGCTTTAAAGTGCAATGCAGTTCTTTCAATCTAGGAAGAATAAGTGAATCTTATCTTGTCATCACCATTCAGGATCAAATAGTCTGCTGTCTGCTAGGCTTATCACTGCAGCGGTCTTCTCATTAGCTGCAGTGATAATGAATAGGGGAAACCTTTAATCAATTGAACCCTTGCGTCCTTACTCTGGGGGCAAACATTTGGCAAAGAATTGTAGATCTTCAAGTTCAATGCGTTCATTGCGTTGAAAAATGCTGAGGTGTTGCTTAATTTCAGTGAAGAATTTTGGTGTAGAGGGAAATACTCTGTAGATCCCCGGGGTACTCCGGTTAACTAAGTAAAGGGTTTTAGTGGTTAATATCCAAAATGTACATAATTTCACATAGGAAATTGAAATCAGACGAAACGGTAACTGGCTATTTTGAGAGGATTCAAATGACCCATTTTTATTGTGGACAATTGAGATACATGAGTGTAAATATCAACAAAAGTTAATGGTCGACACCTGTACAGTACATTCTAACAAAGAAGGTGATGGTCACTTTTTAACCACATAAGCCCTATATAGACAGATTTCCTGAGCGACCCTACAGAGGGCGCCGCCTGCCATTGCCGCGGTGCAAACAGTTGTGTAAACCAGTGGTTCTTCTCAACCTGTTATTATTTTGGGGGGTCCCTACTCCCTAGATGATTAACTTAATTGGCAACATTGTTTTCTCACTGAACAGTAAACAAACCAACATAAGGTTAAGTGTATAGAGGGTATATACACATTTCTCAAGTTAATTAAACATTTTTGTCAAATACTAGACGCAGAAATTGTAAAAATAGCCGATCTACATGCTCACAACGCCTCGCAACCGTGTTATAGCCATCGTCAAGGAAAAGGTTGATAACTGGAGCTCAGTTTTAACCCGAGCTCAGTTCGGCTGTTCTTGAGAGACTATACAAAATGTAATGCCTCAATTCTTAGTGCTTGTTGGGGGGTCCCCGTCCCCCAGTTAAAATATGGTTATTTTGGGGGTCACAGCCTGAAAGGTTTGAGAACCACTGGTGTAAAATAACTAGTAGACTCCAATTACTTAAGTACAACTTTGAGTATTTGTACTCACTGGCTGCGGTTTACACCGCGGCAATGGCGGCGCTCTCCACAGGAAAGCGCTCAGGAAAACGGTCTATACTTCAGTCGTATGACGAATAGTGAAAACAGCCAATCTACAAGCTCACGTTGCGATGTGGCACTTTGTGAACTTGTAGGTTGGTTATTTTTAAACATTTTGCGTTTTCTTTAATTATTTGAACATTTGCCTATAATGACATGCCCTAAATAGGGACGCCAGGGTTATAAAGTGGTTAAACATGTTTTTTATCCCCCAGGTACTTGAACCTGAGACAGGCTCTGAGTGAAGTTCATAAGACTGGTTTCCTCTGCATAAAGAGTGTCCATAGAAAAAGGTAAAGCAACTCAATGACTAAAAGTTTAATCGGTTAACACTTTGAATCACACCTCTATTTCTACATAATACCAATACAGCCATACAATACAAGTATACACGATTATTCTGTGTGGTTAGGAGGAAAAAAATACAACCAAAGTAGGTATGGAAATGCAAACAAATATGTATTTTTTTCCTTTTCAGTTTGTGTGTTAAGCGTGAAAGTCAGCTCGACGCCTTTCATGTCATCATGGGTGTGTGGATCCCATATAGAACGCAGGATACGAAAAATAAAAATCACAATTTTAGTAAACATAGCCCAGATTAAGTGTACAATATGCACACTTGAAGGAAAGGAGCATAGAAGAGAGGCAGTAAAATTAACTTAAAACGTGAACTGACAAGGATAACGAAAAGCATGACAGATTGCTCTTCCTCTTTCTCTCTCTCTCACACGGCTGTGCGCTAGAAATAACAAGTCTCTGTTGTGTGTCCATGAGTTCCATCTTCTGGCAACTGAGCGCCACTTTAGGAAGAGAAAAGTACTGTGGTGGAAGAGGGGGTCTTTGGGGGGAGTCAGTGTTCCTCAGCCAATACAACAGCAGAAGTGGGGAAGGGAAGGAAGGAAAACTGGCTGGATATCGCCATCTCAAGTCTTTTTAAATCCTTCTATTTCCCCAAAGTCTAAATCGTTTATTCGGTTTTTCAAAGCAAGGTTTCACGGGTGTTGCTAGGATGGGTTTTTATTCGTGTACGTGTGTGTGAGAGTGTGCGCGTGCACGGCTTGTGGCCGGTGTTTTTTTTTTTTTTTTTTGCAGGGTTCTCATTGGTTGTTTTTCGCTTTGGCGTGTGTAAGGATGTGAGACTTGAGGTTGGTAGACTGGGCAAACTTCTTATTACAGCCGTCAAAGGGGCAGACGTATGGTCGGTCTCCAGTGTGGATCCGCACGTGAGTGCGCAGGTTGAAGTCCAGAGAAAACCTTTTCCCACAGCCCTCAAAGGTACACTGGAAGGAAAATACAAGGAGGGCGTGGGGATTATTCAGTGGTTAGCAAGGGGGCAGTTGCATCAGAAATAGACAAGAGGGCAGGGGGCCAAATCTAAATGTCCCCGATATCAGAACAGAGAATTTTGATGTGACAGAGTACTAGGGATGTGTGCGGCAGGTCGACTAGTCCATTGAACGGTGCTGCCCCTACTTATGGTTTACTCAATACTAATTATTTAAACTTAATTATTGTGCAAAACACACTGAAAGACATTTCTGAGCAGCTCTCCTTCTTCCCGAGTTCTCAAGGCAATTAATTTCCCAAATTACTTTAAGCAATCATGGCGTTTTGAGCATTGTATTGCGGTGAATTCCTCATAGGCAAATTCAGGTTAAACCAATATTCTACATATATTTGACTTGTTCACATACTGCATGTTATTTACATAAGACATTCTGTTTTCCTGAACACAAATGCTAATGTTATTTAGATGTTTTTCAGACAGATGTCAGATTTGATGTTTGTATCCTAGTTACTTGAAGCACTTAACATCCCTAGATATAGCAAAGAAACACTAACTCAGAGTAAGCCATATTTGTTTTGTTGTACGATAAAGAACTAAAATAGCTGGTCTAGAACCTCAGTGTATTTTTTGCTATGGGGATGTTTTTTTTAAGTTTTTGATAATTTTTGCCTATAGTAGTGATATGAAAAATAAGGACACCATGTTGAAAGTGATTAAATTAAGACTCCGGATATTGCAGTGTGATGATTAAAGCCAATCAGGAAGGTTATGCATCAGCATGCCTTGTACTACCAAAAAGCTTCCCCAAATTAAACAATTAAAGTAAAACGCACACACATTAGGGTCACTTTAACCTCTACTCCGGCTTGTTTGTGCAAACAGTTTTTAAGTTGCTTGATTGTATACTTGACTATTTAGTTTAGGGCTTTCACAATTATTACATGATCGTCGAATCGCAATTATTTGTCATAATCGTCTAATTGCAATTATTTGTCATAATCGTTTCCATATTGAACATTTTTCATATATATTTTCAATATTCTCAACGCGTCGCGGATGCGACGCGTTGAGAGCTTGTAGATCGGCTATTTCCACTATCAATGTTCTTTTTTAAGTATAAAGTTGTCAAATACGTCAGTAATTTCTTTGTATATTTAGGTTATGTGTCATATCTACCATGTGCAACTTCAAAGGCAAAACAGAAATGTAATTGTCACTGACAAAAACACAATTAAATTGTTAATCGCAATTATTTGAGTGACAATTAATCGTCATGTAAAATGTACTAATTGTGACAGCCCTAATTTAGTCTACATGGGTTGTCTGTCCAGGCACGCACCTGAAAGGGTTTCTCCCCTGTGTGAACCAGTTGGTGACGCTTGAGTTTGGAACTCTCCACAAAGGCCTTGCCGCACTCCGCGCACACGTGCACGCGGGGTCCGTGGGTGTGCAGGTGCTTCCTCATGGCAGAGTTGTCCCTGAACATCTTCGTGCAACCCTGGGCCGAAAATAAAGAAAGGGGACGTTACTTGGTGTGCCAACAGACATGCGCAGACCTAAAAACGCAAAGTAATCATGTGAGAAGAGATACTAAAGGCCATGAGGGGGTTGGTGGGTAAAACTGAAAACAAACAAACAAAAGAACCTGTAAAATGTACAAATGTTTAAAATCCATGTGCATTCTTGAAAAGCTATACGTTTGCGCCTACATAACACCCTTCAGTTCCGTAAAACCTCTGCACCAGTAGCAGTGATATGACTACAATCTCACCGTCATGGGATTTATTAAGTATTATATTAAGTATTTTAGTATTTGAAGCCAACACTTTTCGCAAATACATAAATGTTGGGATTTGCCTTTGGTATTTGATCTCATACTGTTTCTACTGCTGTGCACTCAACTGCCACTCAGGGGACAAAACTGAATTGTATGTAGTGTCCTTGCATACTTGGAACACAGCGAGCGGCCAAGCTCTGTATGGACAGAAACTTCAAGGTGAACGACACTCAAATAAAAGTAAACGGTCGTCCGTCTTTCTGAAATGTTTTCCACCACTGCATTGTCATTGTGTAGTTGTTTCTTTATCAGCTAATGGTTTCAGTGGAAAGCCTTTGGTTTATTTTAAAAGCCAAGCTATTAAAAACAAAAGGGAAACTTTAACTGGAGTTTACATATAAAAACACGAAGCCCTTGTCCACCTTAGCGTTCTGCTTTATTACAGTAGTTCTGTGTTTTCGATCAGAGATCTCCGCCTACTAAGTCTGGGGAAATCTAAATTCAAAGAATGGGCTTGAATGCCCGGTGATAAAAGCAGCAGTAACCAACCAACGCCCACTGCTTTGAAAATCAATCCAGATAGCATCCCATAGGAAGGAAGGAAAGCTCTAGTCTTTGCATTGGCTCTGTGATGCTGTTATTTTTTACATTTCAGAATCGTTTCCATCCAGTCTGAGCCCATTCAATGAATTTACTGTATATAATCAGACCTCTGATCTAAGAGATCTAATCTCTGACACCAATATGACCCATGATTGTTTTCTAGCCGGTAAAATTGCAGCTCTGGTCCGAGTAGGATCTAAGGAGGGTTCATTTGAGCATACCTCGCTGTTTCATAGAAAGCAGTGTGTGTCCCATAAGAGTCTGAGGCTTGAAACGTCACACGTGGTAATACAACTTTAATGTTTTGGAGCATGACACAGTGTGTGGACCCTATCTTTCATTGATGTTTGCTTCTGTCCTGCACCTGCCTTTTAAAATTTCGGATGTGCGTGTTTTTCTACTTGTCCACATATAGAAATAGGAACAAGCATTTCTTCTAGAGATTTGTGTTAAATCTAGTCTAAGAACTGACAATGTTCGCTTTATAAAAGGACAGAATGACTGTTACACGCGTTTCATCATCAGCGCCACTACCTACACGCACCTTGATGGTGAAAGTGCAGGCAAGAAGAGTGTAGGTAAGGATAAATCGACAGAGCGATGGCTAATTAGCCATCGCTCTGTCGATTTATCCTTACACAAATGCAATCACGTGAAATTTTTAACTCGCATACTAATGTGGGCAGCAGTCTGGTACTTGTTTAGTCTAGACAAGCTTGTTTTTGCTTGTCCTGGGCCATTTATCTTATAGATCGATATAAATGAATACACAAAACAAATCCAAAACAACATTTCTTTTGCATTTCAAGTTCAAGGACAGTCCACAGGAATTAGTAAACAAATGAAATATTAAGTAGTCATTTAAGAAATTCTCATATATACTTCAAATAAGGCAGCAGCAATATAAGGTGTTATGAAATCTCATAGCCGTAGATTCCAGTCAAGTGGCAGGAATGTTTCTCGGAGAAGACGGAGGGGGCATGACACTTACTTTGTGAGGGCAGGCTATCGTCCTGGGAGCATCGTCCTCTTTGATTTTCCTTGGCTTCATTCTGTGGTGGAGAAGTAGTATATTTAACAAGAGTCAAACACAAACACATCATCAACGCTATACTTTTAAACTAAGACATCCAGGTCAGCGTTCCTGTTATAAAAGTAATGTCCAGGAGGTGTTGTGAAGGTTTATGCAGAGATTTCAAGAGGGCATTACACTTGTGCCTCAACACACACTCTACACAAACACGCATAGTTATCACCGCAAATATTTGGACAGTTATGGTCATCCAGAACTTTCAGAAATTAAACTGGTTAAAAACATTTTAAACTCTGTGGCATCTAATGAACGAAATGTTATCTTTGAGAGTACAAGCCTGCCTGTGTGGTTTTCTGACCAAAGGACCTTTATTACAGACTTGAACAGTAGCCCTTATGGGAATACAGGACATAACACAACATGACATGACCAGACTGGCCATCTGGTAATGCAGCCAAATGCCAGAAGCGTCCAGGATACTTTTGGACTGACCTGGGTTGTTAATGTCATCATTTTATGTCTGGAAAGCATTTGCGATGCATTTGGCATGATATCAGGGCCTAATTATTACATTAGACTGAGAACAAGCCTAGGGGTGGGCGATATGGTAAAAATATAATTCCACGATTGTTTTCCCAGGCAGGATCACGATCCATGATCTTATCACAATTGCATTTTATGTAGGGGTTTTAAGACTATTTGGCAAGTTACTGAACAGTACTACCACAAGATTACTGCCTTATAAGGCAACAAAAAAGAAAGAAAGAAGATAAAGAAACTAAGTAATAACAGGATTCCAGGAGTTAGAAACCATTTGTACAGAAACCATTTGTACAGGACTCCAAAGAACATTAAGTAACATTTTGCAGGAAAACGCCCATCTCTTGTTTCCTGATCCTGCCTCTCTCTCTCCATTGAAAACGATACTAGCTATTTCGCTAATAGCTTTGAGATGCTTCATCACACAAAGCAGTCTTTTCTGTACAGCGATGTACCACGACGTGCATGATGGACACGCCACGGCCGCTTTAAAAAAGTAAGAAATCATAAAATAGCGTAGCAGGGAACCCTGATAATCGGTACAGCAGTAAATTAGTTAAAAGCATTACTGGACTGTGGTGCACTCAGGTGTTTGCGGAGGGCATTCCACAAACGAGGGGCTTTAGACCATAAGGCCCGGTTGCCCATGGTGTGGAGCTTGGTCATGAGGGCAAGGAGAAGGTTGGTATTGGAAGATTAAAATCTCTCAAATGGAGATTCATGGCCTAATATACATCAAACTGGGGGTTTATACAATTGAAAAGGTTGAGACTCATTGATCTCATGCCTTCAGTAGTAGAGTTTGTTTTGTCTGTGTAGCAGCTTGGTTTGCTAGTTGCAGCTAGCTGGTTGCTAGTTGTAGCCAGCTGGGAATTGCACTTGTCTTGTAGTAGATTAAGACATTTCAAAATGTCTATTTGGGATCAGATACTGTAACTTGTAGACTAATCAGTCAATCAAACAACAACAAAAGATGAACAGATTATTCTATCCACAAGTTTCCGCGGGAGTTTACTGGAGACTATCAGGACCAAACTTCCGGGTTTAACAGCAGACATACAAGCTCACGTCGCGTCGCAGATGCAACCCGTTGTGAGCTTGTAAATCGGCGGCGGAAGATCGATGCAGACGTTTGCGCAATGCACTATGGGGCGTAGGAAACTCATTAGGTAAATAAATCGCTCTTAAGTCATAGAGGAGGGTGGGAAACTCAATCCCACCAGGCCACCACATGAATTATGGTCAAGTAATGTTAATGGACCACAATCGGAATAAGTGTTTTCTTTTTTGTATTAATTAATCCATTCGGGTGTGTTCAATGGGTGATATTGTGCTATTAGTTGTTGCCAATGAAATGCATACTATTGTATTCTAAGGGGGATATATTCATGGGTGTAACAAGAATGAGGGACATCATTTTCAGTGTGACATTTGATAGCATGAAACCAGATGTGTTGACATCTCAATCATAGAATCTCTCTTATTAGACATACATTTGTAATACTATATACTCCACTGCCATCAAAAAATCTCCTTTGACAAATTCAAATCGCTCATCCACAACTCCAACCAAACCCTCACCACATGACTAAACTTTATGGTTTCCCAAACATACGGCAACCATAAGCCCCTTAGAATGTGAGACCCGTTACAGAAGGTCCTCACTTTGTAGGATTTTCCTCACCTCGCCATTCTTGACATCTGGTCCACATAAAGATAGAATTACAAGAACACACACACACACACACACACACACACACACACACACACACACACACACACACACACACACACACACACACACACACACACACACACACACACACACACACACACACACACACACACACACACATCCAAATGAACACACACTCACCTGGCAAACTCAGCCAACTGTTTGGGGTCTGACAGGTCGATCCCAGGGATTCCACCAGGGGGCAGCTTCTTCCCCGTCATGTATTCAGAGTAGTCAGGGGGGGAGTTCTCCCCGATGATCTGCTCCTCTACCACTGACTCGTGGTCGATGTCTTTATATGTATCTAGGAGACATTGTAGAGTCTGAACTGATACTGAAGTGACATTTCACTTTCTACAAATCGGGGGGGCACGTGCATTTATTCTTATCAACAGCATTAGCTATAAGCTCATGAATAGCAGAAGCATCACCATAAACATTTTGTAATGAATTGTAACAAGACAGTTAGTATCTACTGTTATCTATACATGTAAAGGGATTTAACTGATTTAAGTCAGTCCTCCTATGAACAGTTGCACAAAATCTGCCTAGTTTATTTCACTTTAAAGAAGAGAGAAGAAAAACTTCTGACAGTGACAGATGGCATCACTTTGAACAAATGACCGTAAATACATTTTAAAAAGTGATGGAAAGAATACAGCCCCTCATGCATTTAGGAGGACAATATCTCAGTGACCAGAAGCAGGGGCGTGTGTTTGAAATTAGGTTTGCAGTTCAATAAGCTTACATATGAGGAGGGGCGTGTCTAATAAAACAAATATCAAATATCTAAAGATTGAATAAAGCAACGCAAAAACGGTCAGGGATGCAAACAACTGTCCGAGTGTTTTAACATGGTTCAAATGAAGCTTGAAGTTGAATGGGCTCACATAGGCTCATACAGGAGGGGGCGTGTCTGATCTAACGCATGTCCCATAACAATCTAAATATTGAATAAAGCAATTTAAAAACTGTCTGGGGATGACCCATGAAGTGTTTTAAAGTGAAAAAAATACGCCTTTTACGATTTAACGTGAAGTTTATATTATTTTCCATATAAAAAAGGGGGGAAATCAATATGCTTCGTGCAACCAGACGTCTCATGCTGCAAAATACTTTTAGGTAGATAACATTAAATCCATGAATGGACGGAGGTCTGCAGCACAGACCAGACCACTAGAGGTAAACTGTATTGTGCACAACGTCAGTGCGTCTGCTGCCACTGCCAGCAGCACATCCAGCTCTTTGCATAATGTAAAAGAATCTCCAAAACAAAAGAAAACACATTTTCTTAATACTAAATTAATTTCCTATCACCCTCAACACCATGTAGGCCTACTGCTTAAACGTGCACGTCTGCATGCAGTCTGTGACAGTGTGCGCTAGTAGTTACTTTGCGGCCTTGCAGCAGCAGTATGCGCACCTCACCACCACGCGCACACACCACACACACAACCACCACTGCCTCAGCCTGCCTGGCTGACCGGGGCCCACCGGGCGCCATGTTTTCGGGCCGCCGCCATACTTATACGAGTCTCGGGGAGAGAAAATATGGCGGCGCCCAGCAACACACTAAAACATGGCCTCCCTTCAAAACAAAAACATTACAATCTAACACCGACGGCACATTTCCGCGTCGAAAACGTGCGTTATGTTGGGGATTTTTCTCTCCTGCTGGCCGGATCACTTCCAGGAATTAGCCTGGCCCTGGTGCAGGAAGGACAACGCCCTGCAACAAGGCCTCATGCTCCCCGCGACCGAAAAAGCGTGAACAATGCGGGGCAGAGAGAGACAGAGAGATAGACGCAGACCGGGGAACGGATAGAAGCAGAATAACTCACCCGATGCCCACATAGTCACAGAGAACTCCCCCTCCAGAGTCTTTATCTGCACCTGCTTCTGTTCCCATTTCCTCCCCCCGGCCTCCGTGCTGCACAGATAGCTCTTGCTGTTTTTCCCCGCTTTCTTCCCGGCGCCGCCGCCTCCTCCCCGCTTGTTCATGCGGGACGAGGCGCTGCTGCCGTGGCTCTTCCCGGCCACGGTCACCAGAGTCTGCTCGATGTACTCGTCCTCCGCGCCGGGGGCCGGCACCGGGATGAGGATCTGGTCCTCGTAGCCCCCGCCGTGCAGCTCCGAGTCATCGTCCCCGCCGACCACCTCCTCCCGGGTCTGCACCAGGATCACCTCCTGGTGGTGGTGGTGGTGGTGGTGCATGTTGTGCAGGTTGTGGTGGTCCGTCACCAGCGGCTGCAGGGCGATCATGGGGCCGTCCTCATCATCGTCGTCGTCGGTGTCGTCCGTCTCCTCCTCGTCGTCGTCGTAGTCCTCCCCGCCGACCACCGTGGTCTCGATGGTCTCCACCGGGATGGTCTCCACCTCGATCTCGTGGAGCTCCACTATCTCGGCGGGCATCTCGGAGCCGTCCGCCTCGATGTATAACGTATCCCCCGCCGACGCCATGGTGCTGTATTCCGCCAGCTTGACTCCCTGTCCAGGCTGTGCTCATTCACGCACGCCGTGTTGTGGTGTTCGGGTTTCTTTCCCCTTTCTGCTGTGCACCCCCCCTCTGCCTCCACACACGCAACACACTCATGCACTCATACACATGCGCCCGCACACACACAAACACTCACACACGCCCCCCTGCCCTGGCCTGCTCCCTTCCTCTCGGCTTCTTTCCCTTTCTCTCTCTTCGATAACAACACTAGTGTTCTCTCTCTGCTGTGCTAGTGTCTGTCTGCTTTCAGTGCTTTGCCGTCCCACTAGTACTACACACCAGTTCTCGTAGCCACTATGCTCTCATATCTGAGATAACGCGAGACTTGGCGACCCCAGAGGCTAGTGTCTGTCTGTCTGGGGAGGGTCCACTCGACCACTGTCATCACTATGCCATATATGAATTATGCAAACGATTATGCATATTAAAGGAGTAGTTCACCCCCAAAATGACTTTTTCTCTATTGATTACGCGTTATGGAGACTTGAGTTCAAAAATATTTTTTGGTTTTCTTTTGTCGCATTCCTGTAAAGACAATGTGCTTATAGTAAATTTACCCTGGGAGTACCCATCCACGGCCATGCATCCGGTTCCCCATCCGGAATCTATTCATGGGTTGCATTTGTAGTCCTACACCGGCCATGTTGAGGACCAACAAAGGGGTTTTGATTGGCGTAGAACATTAGTTCTGTGCCAATCAGACAAATAGAAACACCTGTGTTGGTCCTCAACGTGGCTGTTTAGGACTACAAATGCAACCCATGAATGGGGGTATGTTTACTATTATCACATTTTTGTCTTAGGAATGCGACAAATACAAAAAAATATTATTGAACTTAAGTCTCTGTAATCGATAGAAAAAAGTCATTTTGGGGGTGAACTACTCCTTTAATGTTAATCTTTTATACTAGTACAATCTAACAAGCCCTGCAGTGCATTTTAATGATTTAATTATTAATTATTCTATTCAATATTCTATTCTCAAATTGAAGGAATCCACTTTTCCAAATGTATTTTATTGTATTTTTCAAAGTTTTGTTTTTAATTTTGACCAATTGCATCCCTCCCATGTTGTATTATTAAAAATGTGTTTTAAGGTGTCATGTTGGTACACACATAGTACCTGGTGATATAAGTGATAAACCTGACACTGGTGTATTTAATGACTGAATCGAGGTACATTGATTGATTGAACAGGATACTTTATTAGCAGTTCGCATAGGAAAAGCACATGGCAATTATTATACAGTTCAGATACAAGGTCTACTAATAGGACCCCAAGGAAGCACTATGGCTTGTTTACAAGCATCATATAACAGTCAGAGATGTTTAGTCAATCAATCTGGGACAAACCTTCTCGACTTCAAGTCTCTCAAGCCTCAAAGAGAGCATCAGTCATCTTCATTTTCATCATTAGTTCAATCTGACCTGCAGGTGGCAGTACAGATACATTCTGTCCTACTTCCTCTTGCATGAGACATTTGCAGCCTGACCAAAACTGCCTCTAGCTGGAATCAGGGGAAGCCCAGGCTTTTAATCCTGACATTTATGTCATTTATTATTTACTTTTACATAATATATGGCAAGAGAAAGCATTGTCAAATCCAGAATCTACCCCAAAACGATTAAAATGGCTGCTTGTTAAGATGATTTGTTTATTTTTCAAAAAACATGTTGGTTAAATCCTTCACATATGACCGACATGATGTCTATATGGGAGCCATAACATTTCTTATACATTTATGTCTCCAACAATGTATGTAAAAAAAGAAAGAAAAATAAATAGCATTGTCTACAGTCCTATGTAATAACGTGTTTATATTGTCAAAGCTTCTTTGTATAGTTTGATCAGATTTGGTTATTGTTTACACTGGCATACAGTGGATCATTAACCTAGTAATCTAGACCATTGTTAATCTGTGTAGGGCCATTGTACTTTAGAGATTGTGTTAATTATGTAATCTGCAACTCATGGGAAAGGAAATCAAGATAAAAATCATCTATGAAGATGACTCAGGAGAAAACAGCATAGGACACGCTGTCAGTGTCACATTTGAATCCGGTTCACTCTACCACCGTCAACAGGGGAACCATAATCGATGCATGGGAATTGGATATATTAGATAGATAAATAGTCTACTGCAAGACTTGACTGCTGCATATTCAGGAAAATACCACAAGTCTTGAATAGGGGTCATCCTTCATTCATGGGTGGACTTTCTGAATGTCTATGTATTTGCCATACAACAACATAATAGCTGATAATCATTGTGACAACGATACATAGATATTCCATTGTGGTCCCTTGAGCAAGCAGGGAAGGGGTCTGGGGCAGGACAAGTATGACCTCAGGATGAATTATTGTGTACACATATGGGACATGGAGAAAAGTACTCCCCTCACTCAAAGAGTATAGGATGACCTCTGCTGGACAGAATAACACATTGTCAAGGCTTAATTTGACAAATGACTTTTTTCTCCACTTGGGGAATTACCAATTAATTAATACATTAATAATAATAATAATAAAAACATAATAAATTCTTGATTAGTAGCCTAATCGATCCCTATTGGCAGAAATCAAAACATGTAAAAAACTATCAATTTAGTGAAAATATAGCCACCCTCTGCTATTTGCAATATTTTGGCACGACACCATTGTGCGATAAAGTATAACATATGCTAAGTGGTTAATGTCAATTTGACATAATGCGTAACAGCCACATGCTGAAACAGTGCCCAAATTTGGAGATGACTGATATCACTGATACGTCTTGGTTCTGAGACTCCTACATTCAATCCCTCATATACTGTGCACACCCCATAACCAAAACTGCACATAATTCGGAGCACATAAGTTTGAACAGGCAAGGACTAGTCACATATTATTTAGGGAATTAAATCAAAACTGATGAATTCTGCCATGACAGCCATATGTATCATACTCTGTATGCAGACACATAATGCACTTCTGACTCCTAACCCAGCAGCAGCTGTGAGTTAATAATAATAGTAGTAATAATAATAATACATTTTATTTGTAACGCAATGAAAACAGAAATATTTAAAAATAATTTAAATAATAAAAAAAACAATGAAATGAATAAATTCAGATCAGTGGTCACCTAAACAGCCAAGAAAAGGTTTAAAAACACACAAGGCATCAATGAGTCCATCTAGGCAAATGCCATGTTAAAAAGAAAGGTTTAGTCCCCTTTTACGTAAAAGTGTCAATTGTACTGTTTCAGAGTTGATGGCTGACTGCTGTAGTGGGAGAAATATGTGAAAAAGGTGTTCACTTCCGGCAGAAAGCGTGAAAATTTGCACCTAGGAGTATTTTTGTGCGCTGAATTCAAAAATTGACGGTCCCAAGCACTTTTCTCAAATTCACTTTTCTCTAATTCACTTACCATAGGGTTAGGGTTAGGAAAAAAAGACCCCCCAAAATGTTTCTTTAAGTAGCATGTGAGGGGTCTATCTAGGGGGTTTTCATGATTCTGAATCCATTCCAAGCATTTGTTTTGCACAAAAACATTCCTTGGGCAAGAAATGGACCCCACAAAACTATGGTTTAGTGATGAGTCATCACTTTTCACAGTTGTGTAGGGTCCATTTCTTGCCCAAGGAATGTTTTTCGTGCAAAACAAATGCTTGTAATGGATTCAGAATCATGAAAACCCCCTAGATAGACCCCTCACATGCTATTTAAAGAAGATTTTTGGGGGGGTCTTTTTCCCCTAGTATGGTAAGTGAATTAGAGCCACCAGATCCCATGGGAAAAGTGCTTGGTACCGTCATTTTTTGAATTCGGCGCACTTAGGTGCAAATGTTCACGCTTTCTGCCGGAAGTGAACACATTAGCCTATTTTTGTTACATATTTCTTCCACTACTGTGTTGTCTTGAGAATGAGAGTGCATTGCATCGTGAAATAGTGCTTGACTAATTTGTACACACAAACAAACACCATACAGGGGCGAGAGAGTTTGTGATAAAAATCACAGTAACTTCATGGCTACCTGGCATCCACTTAGGAAAATTTTCACAGTCATTTATTTTATTTTATTCAAAGCTTTTAAAAGAATAGACAAGTATAGCTCTACAAGCTCAGAACAACATGTCACATTGTCTATTTGTATCTATATATTGTAGGCTACAACAAAGTGTGTATGGCTTACGTGGGTTAACAACAGACACATTCTGGGGCTGTTCCACTGACAGTGAATGAGTAACCAACTTTGTGGCCCGGGGGCCACTCACAACCAACTGACAATCTGGTTGTTTGTGAGTGTTGACATATGGAGCTAAAACCTGAAACAAACAGAGTTTGGAAATGGTTAATCACACCTTGGTTGTGATTCATTGTGGAACAACCCATAATGACATCACAAATGTAATCCTTCAAGTTCTGCTTTGTAGCTTAGGACAGCTGCTGTCCAATTTAACAAATAGGCCCATTGTTTGAACTCCCTAAATGAACAGGATTAGCATGTGTAAATTCTCTTTTAGGATGGATTCTGGCTTAGCTACATTCTTCGCCAATACAAATATTGTGTCTCTGGAACATGAAACCCCCCATGTGCCATGCTTTTAGAGGATAAGAAGGCAGTAAATATTCTTCTGCTTTAAAGGCCAGATCCTTAGTCCAGACACAAACACAAGAAAAGGGGGAATTTCCCCCACAATGTCAACGCACACGATTAGAATTTTTCATGACATAGACCTTATGAAGGTTTGTTTGCATGCGTTATTTGTATAGACTATAGGCTATCTGGCAGGCCTGAGAGAACAGTGCATGTGATGTAGGCAACAACAAAACACAGTCAAGTCTCTCTAGCAGGCTATAGGCTAGAGCAGGGGTCTTCAACAGGGGGTCCGTGACCCCTAGGGGGTCCGCGGAGGTACTGCAGGGGGTCCGCGAAAATATTGCAAAAAAAACAAAACATTTTTTTTTTTTTTTAGTTTTTTTTTTTTTCATTTTTCACATTTATGTTAAAAAATAAATCATGATTCTATCCATTTTGAATAGCTTAAATACATGATTACTATGCAATTGACAAATTGTTGATATTATTGACATTGGTTCTCAGTTAATAAGTAGTATGTTTAGAAATGGTAGTGGTACGGCCCACCCTGCTCGCTGTAACTTGTACATGTTTAAAATAAAAAATATGTCGTAGCCCTGACCCCCCCACCCTGCGAGGTGGTAGGGGGTCCCTGCTCCATCTCCCCATCAGTTTGGGGGTCCCCGGCCTGAAAACGTTGAAGACCCCTGGGCTAGAGGATGTGCTGCTTCCACGCCAATCAAACCCAGTTTGACCGAGTTGCAGACACTCCTGTATTTTGGTTCCTATATAACTATCAACCATGTAGCTGGGGCCCCACCAGAACCCTCTCAAGGACACCTGGTGGTCCCCGGACCCCACTTTGAGAATCACTGACTATACCCCCCGCTCTCTGGTGTCTTTGACATGGAATCAAAAGTTCACTTTACCCCCGAGAGACCATCTTTGTTTGGACAGGTGGAGAACCTGGCCAGACAGGGGAGGATAGACAGTTGGTTTGACCTGCACAGTGGGGGTGCACCATTCTGTCATGGGGCAACAAATCAAACACTGAGCACTTTACTATTTTGGCAGACTGTTTGGCCATCTCTCTCTCTCTCTCTCTCTCTCTCTCTCTCTCTCTCTCTCTCTCTCTCTCTCTCTCTCTCTCTCCCCATCCCACCCCCCTGCTACAATCTTTCATCACTTTCCCCCTCTTTCATAGTCTCTCTCCTTTATCTCTCTCACATCCAGCTTGTCAGTACTCTCTCTCCCTCTCTCATACTCTCTCTTTAATCTCTCTCTCTCTGTATACCCCCCCCCCCCCCTCTCTCTCTCCTTTGCTCAGTATCCACGCTCCCAGTGGTTGGTTGGTTGGTTTTGTCTGAGGAAAGGAAAGGAAAAGATGGCACCTCAGACGCCGCTGTCAGATCCTCTCGTCCCGGTCTCCCGGTCCCCGGACAGCTGATGTGAAATGGACGAGCACCGCCTCACACACACCGGATAACGCCTGGCTTTAAAAAGACGCCACGGAGCAGAAACAAGCCGTTTTGTTCCCCTAAAAACCTGAACATCTGCTGCTGCTCATCCAATCAGGCAGGCATCGCTGTTTATCAAACAACCCTCCTCCTCCGAAACTAGAGAAATTGGATCGCGTTTTGTGACAGAACTGTTCCCGAGGGGACCAGAAAGACTGAACCATTAAAAAAAGAGGCACCGTACGTTGTTGTATTCGACTCGTGCAAAAGGAGAGGAGGAGAGGAAGGGCGAGGAAGATGAGGTAAGCTGCACACATAAGCAAGCATGCGTTTCACTCTTTGACACACTGCGCGTTTATTACGGCGTAGCTACGTAGCCTACACAGACAGGCTGCAGCGTTTAATGATATAGCATTATTTAGGCTATAAGCCATGGAAATATGTAATGCATGTCTTTGTTTGTGCTAATAAGGGGGTGCAGAACGCTACAGCACCGTGTGTGTGTGTGTGTGTGTGTGCTACTGTAACGTGTGCTTTCATTTACTGACCGGCGTGTCACCTGTCCTGTAATAGGCCCCACCCATCTGGGCCTCAGAACCAAACACATTTAACTGTGAGGAGAAGACTGCGTGTGTGTGTGTGTGTGTGTGTGTGTGTGTGTGTGTGTGTGTGTGTGTGTGTGTGTGTGTGTGCGTGCGTGCGTGCGTGCGCGCGTGCGTGTGCAGGAGGTCAAAGGAAGGGCATGGCAAAGAGGTTCTCAAAGTGGGGTCCGGGGACCGCCCAGGGGTCCACGTCTGAGAGGGGTCCAGGGGGTCCCCAGATTCACTGCCAACCGCCCTCCCTCTCCCCCCAAAAAATATTAATATAACAAAGAATCATATTTGAACTGGAGACCCCCCCCCCCCCACACACACACACCCTGAAAAGCACTTGGAATTGTAGGAGTTGAGGAGTTATGAGTGTCCATGGCCTAATATGCGGGTCGAAATGGAAATGAAATGAAAAGAAATGAAATTAAAAATGTTTGGGAATCACACTGCTGGAAATGCACAGCATGGAGGTGGTCTCTCTGCAGAGAGCAGAGAGCCATCGTCATGGAGCTGAGAGTGAGACTACTGTACATGCATGGAATAGTTATTGGGTGTTATAATCTGGTACAATAATGTTATTATTGCATTGTAGCAAGTATTGATTGTTGGTGTGCAATGATATCTGTCAATCAATGAGAAATATTATGTGTGAAAGTGTTTGTGTTGTTTTAGGGAGAACACATACATGGCACACACACACACACACGCGCGCGTGCGCGCGCAACTCACGCACGCAAACACACACACACACACACACACACACACACACACACACACACACACACACACACACACACACACACACACACACACAAACAAACAAACACGAAACTCACACACGCAAACACGCAAGCGCACACACACTCTTCCAGCTCTTCCTGGTTTGGAGGGGGCAGAGCCAATCAGCCAAGAGCCTTCATTATAGGACGTCCAATCACAAACTCCAAAGTCCTTATTGCCATGTCCAATAAGGACTAATTGTACTGTTTCACTGTGATACGGGCCTATCAGCAGCAGTGTTACTGGCCGCAGGGGGTGGCCGACTGGCCGCGGCGCCTGTCAGCTGGTATTTGACCAGTAGAGAGTGTTGGGTAAAGAGGACCGCGCCCCCTGGCACGGGTCTGCCACGGCCCGGGGCAACGACAGGTTGAGGCTAATTGTCGCTGGCACAGAGTGCCGTGGGCTGCATCAGGACAGCTTGTGTGTGTGTGTGTGTGTGTGTGTGTGTGTGTGTGTGTGTGTGTGTGTGTGTGTGTGTGTGTGTGTGTGTGTGCGTGCGTGCGTGCGTGCGTGTGTGTGTGTTTGCGTGTGCGTCACCCAAGTTCGGAGTGTTATCCCCAGGACAATCACTTCCTAATCTCTTCCTCTCTTCCCACTGCCCTTCATCCTAAGCTTGGGGGGTATGATATGATTTCAAATGATATCACGATCATTTCAAACGCTTGCCTCCATTACTATTAATGAAATATGAATTATTAAAAACATACTGTTGCTGTTGGTTGCAGAAACCAAACCTTTTGTTTTCTTCGTAAACTAATGCCCTATATTTGATCATACTACACTACAGCATCACACAAAGATCTGCTACTTTTGCTATGTTTTACTTTGAATCCTGAAACCTTTTTGGAAATGAGGTCTCCACCCAACAGAGACGATGATACAGTATATTGTGAAAATATCACAATATAGTATTTTCTCTATTCCCATATACTGTACCAGGGGTTCACAAACCTTTTGGACTCAAGGCACCCCTAGAAATGTATCTTTCATCCGAGGCACCCCTACTTTATATTCATGATTTTCACTCCCAGCACCTCATATTTATAGCATATTTTTGTGATTATGTTGCAAGGAAAATGTTGAAATAATAGATATTTTGATTAGAACTGACTGAAAATAACGTTGTACTACCAAGTTTAGAATTATACTAAATATTTTTTTAAGTGTTCCAAATATTATCAAATTATCTTGCGGGTGCCTCGTCACCCACTTTGAAAACCCCTGCTAATATACCACCATTGTATAACAAAGTATAATACAGCGTTAAGTGTTTAATCAGACTAATCAATTTAGTAGACTATAAAAAATCTATTAGTCTTTTTTTATCATGTCGATTTGTTGAAGAAAAACTGCTTCTCTAGTGTTCGATTAACCTCAATGTACAAGATTAAGTGGGTTAATTGCCCAGCCCTACCTATCATCCTCTGACTCATCTTGTTCTGGCCTCTACCACAGTCCAGAGATGCTGTCTCTCCACATCACTTTATCTATACCTCTGCTACCTCTTCTGCCTCCTTCATCTTCAACTGTTTCTCACATTCCCTTGGGCAAGGCGTTTTAACCACTTTCAACATGAAAGATATTTTGACCATGTTTTTATTTATTTATTTAAAAGGTTTCAAAAATAGCAAAAAGAAATTGCATATCTACAACCTACGATGTGTTGTGGTGTGACATATTTGAGCTGTTTTTGAAATGGGGGGGGGCTGAAGTTGGGTTGCCACCCTTTATGTAGGCACTGTGTGCACAAGGCTGTGTGCGCGTGTGTGCATGTGTGCAAACCTTTTAATTTAGACACAACTGCTTTTGATCATCAATATACAAGTTCCCACCGACTCGGCCGAGCGTGGCGATAAACACTGCAAGTATTGTGCTCGCTCATCACTTTCCTTGTCAGCGGTCTCGCTTCTCAAAATAGGCCGTCTTTTATTTCCAGAAGATCAGAGGTACGTCATCGTCTTCTTTTCAGCACAGGGCCCACATTGAATATTGTCTCTGTCAGGTGGAAACCTCACAATTCCAAAACTGTTACTTTTCAGGATTCAAATACAAAAACAGCAAAAGTAGCAGATCTCACAGCACGTTTCGAGCTTGCAGATCTGCTACTTTTGTGCGATGCTGTTGTATGATCACGTAGGGCATTCATTTACGGAAAAAAGTTAGAATTTGGAGATAAGAGGTTTCTGCCCGACAGCGACGATATATTTAGTCGTCTGTCCTGGGATCTAGGCTGATTAAAGCATCCTAGCACTCCTCCCATCATGCTGGGACAAACAGAACCCGTGGCCCATTTTGAATGGAAGAATGCTGGGATAGACGTAATGAACTGGCACTCAACCCTCTCTCCCTGCTTCACCTGACATGGTGGTCATGCTCACCCACACATGATGACGAATATCATACACTCAATTAACCACTTTATAGGTAGGGTAAGTGTTATTCTTTGTCTCTCCAGCTTTAATAACAAATACGTTTTCAGGTGGTTTGCACATTTTCTGCCTATCAGGAGAGAGTACCAATTTATCATCTTAAATGTTCCAATTCCAAATTTGTCATGGTCATTTTTGTGTCATCACTTCCAAATGCACTTGTTTATTCTGTATCATGTGTGAATTCTCTCTACTGATTGTTGCCTATAAAAGAAGTATCTCAACCGGAGAATGTGTCTTCTGTTTGCCAAAGAGCTGGATAGACTAGGAGACTCCTGTTACTGAACAGTGAACAAACATACTGTAGTACTATCAGAATATAGAGCTATTTAACACTTATTTTAACAAAAATGTATCACTTACCCTACCTTTAACCCTGCTGTCCCTATTTTGGGCCATTCAAAACAGAAAAAAGCTTGGTCATATGACAAGGCATACCAGGCATAAGTGGATAATATCACTGTCTGGCAGCTTCACATTCAGTGCGTCCTTTGAATATTAAGCGATGACCTTTACAGTATGTCACTTGTCCAGTGACAGAACATATGTACCCTTGAATCAGTGCATAATGTCCTGTGTGTCAACGTACCTTCACTACCTTGTCAGCAAAAATCTGTGCTAAAGCGATGCCTGGCTAAAAGTCACGTTGCTACCGCACCCCCTGTTCCAACTAGGCAAATATCTCATTATAGTGCTTGGAAAATAGCTTGTTTTCGGAAAATAAAAATACTGCAATGATTGTTATTCAATGTGGCCTGAATACCCGAGGCTTGGCTGTGTGTTGTGAAGGATGGCTTTAGGTTAGTAGTGTGTTCTGCAAGATGCACTGTAGGTGGCAACATAGACTGACTGAGTGCCACTCGCATCCGCAGTGCTCTGTGTGTGTGTGTGTGTGTGTGTGTGTGTGTGTGTGTGTGTGTGTGTGTGTGTGTGTGTGTGTGTGTGTGTGTGCAAGCAAGCGTGTGTGTTTGGCGCGTGTGCTTTTGTCCTCCATATACTTTCTCAGTGAGAATGCGTATGCGTACACATGCCTTTTGACATAGCTGGCATGTGTAGCCTATACTGTATGTACAGTATGTTTATGATAGAGTATCACACTAGATCAGTTGTTCTTACATTTGTGTATTATGAGTGTTTCTGTCTGTGTGTGCTTGCACAGGGAAAGAGGTTTATTGGCATCCTAGTCGGTGCGTCTGTGTGTGTGTGTGTGTGTGTGCTGTGTGTACTGTGTACCGGTATGTTGGTACTTCTCGCCACTCTATATGTGTTACTAGGACGAAACACAGTGATGTTCGTTGCAGTGATCTAATGAGCATTGATCTCAGTGACACGGTGTGGGCTGCAAGTCAAACAGGCTGGTCAAGGTCACAACGTATTGTAATAGTAGACACATGCTGTTGTTACAGTACAAGGCCAGACACATAGTTCTCTTCTACAGAATAATTTATGAGGCATGTCCGCTTTTTACTGAGAAGGGACAGTGAAGAGACATGCAAGGAGCCGGGAATCAGCTTTGATTGATGACTATTTCAGGTGCTAGACTGTCTTCCTTCTCCGTCTTTCTGATCTATACATATACGACTGCAGAGGGACTTTTATGGTCAAAATCTTCAAAACAGTGTATGTTTCCCTGTTCGCCAATATATATGTGAATGCATGCAACACACACACATACTGAACAAGCTCGCTCACACACAGGCATTAACACGCACACACATGCACGCACGCACACGAGGCGGTGTGAGCATGTAGATCTGCTATTTTCACAACAGAACCGTGTTATACAAAATGTAATGTCTCAACACTTGGGGGTCCCCCGTTAAAATATGACGTCGTTGTCGCCTGGAAACCTTATGTCCAAAACCGTTCGTTTTGCATTTATCATTTTAAAAACGATTGAAACTAGTGAAAACAGCCCATCTACAAGCACACAACGCCTTGCGGTGTGCTTGTAGATCAGCTGTTTTCGCTACTTCTGTGCGACGGCCTTGTGTGATGGCCTGAAAATGTTGAGAACCACTGTTGTAAACACAGGGCAAAGTTACATACTATGGCTGTGTGTGTCTATGACGTGGAGGCTGCTGTATTGGTTGCTGGTGATGAACGACCAATGGAGTTTGAAGGAGAGCATTGACGTGTGGTCATGGGACCTGCTCTAAAGCCTCCCAACATCACCAAGTGAATTGGGAAATTTCATTAAGCTCTGAAAGCCCGGGCTCTGATCGATCCTGCACCGTCGATGCATGATGTGGCCTGATGATGCATATTGATGTGAAGAGTTGGTGGCATGTGTGTGTGTGGTGTGTGTGTGCCCTATATCTACCAGTAAGGCTCCCTAATCGGGAGATAAGCGACCGTAGGTCACTTATCTCCACAAATAGGGCAAAAATGTGTTTTGCCAAAATCTTCCTGATCCATGTTGATGACATGAGTGTAGACATACTGTGTAGTGATTTTCGTGATTTTAGGGCAAAATCTGTAGGAGCAGTGTCCAAAAATGTGTTTTTAAAAATCGGCCTGGAGGTGGCGCTATATGGGACAGATTCATGTTGATGGGATGAGTGTAGACATACTGTGTACCGATTTGCGTGATTTTAGGGCGAAAATTGTAGGAGCAGTGTCCAAAAATGTGTTTTGCAAGAATCGGCCTCATGGTGGCGCTAGAAGAGGGCCATGTGAGAAATGAGGGGTGGGGTCTCCGCGCCGGCAAGGCGGACGAATAGGTACCGGTCCCGGCCTTCCCGGTCGCTCCTAGCCGGAGTTACGGCATTTTATGTGAGCTGCAGTGTAGGGGGTCCTCCACTGGGGGCGCCACCACTTTTGCATCCGTTCTGGAGCACCAGGAGTCGGTGGTCCCCGGGAATTCCCCGTGAGCAGCCCCGTTGGGGTGGTCATTTGGTCATGTTTGCGCATTTGGTCATTTTTTACATCTGGGGGTCCCCCAGGGACCTGGGGGTCCCTGGAGCTCTGGGGGTCCTTGGAGGTTGTAGTTTGGCAGCCAAGGAACGTGTGTGCAAAATTTGGCATGGATCGGGGCAACGGTTGCGGAGATATAAGCAGGGAAAAAGTGTGACGTGTGAGGTGTGACAGACAGACTGACGGACGGACTGACGGACTCACTCACAGTTTGTGCAGGTTTTGATAGTAAATGCGATCTACGGTCGCAACTATACCAGCCTCATACATACTGACTCCATGTTGAATGAACACAACAGGGACAAACATAACTGTCAGGCAGAAACCTTCCAACCTTTTGTGTTTTTTTGGGTAAAATAAAGCCCAACTTGATCATACAGCGTCACACAAAAAGCATCAAAAGCAGCAGATCTGCTGCAGTTTGAGCTTGTAGATCTGCTACGTTTGATACTTTTGAATTTGAATCCTGAAAAGTAAGTACGTTTTGGACACCCGACAGAGACGATATGAAACACAGAGATGCTCCTTCATATTAACTCATTTGCTGCCATTTTAACATTGTACTGTATGGCTTTTCTGCCATTTTGTACAATGATATATTTTTTTATATTTACATTTTTCCTAAATTCTGTATTTGCACGACAATGTCATACAGTAATGAAAATGAAAGAGGACAAGCTCTAGTTTCACCAAAAAAATATAATTTTGTATTTACAATGTACCATTCTATAGTTAGAGCCATTTCAAAACCCTTGTTTTTTGATTTTCCGAGCTTGAAAATCTAATGAAAGGGAGTTATTTAGGTTTTTGTGAATGGTCTTTTTTCAAGCACATAATGCACTTGATATATGTATTTATGGCTTCAGGCACTTAGCAGATGAGTGTACTAGTGTAATAAGTGTAATTGTGTATAACTGGAATTGTGTAATAGTGCTGTAATAGGTCACCTCTTGCCCTTAGGGCGTCTTACTTCACACAAAGAGAAATACGCTTTTTATATTGGACTGGCCCACGATGGTCTGCAGTACCTCCTCACACACACACACGCACACGCACACACGCGCACACACACACACACACACACACACACACACACACACACACACACACACACACACACACACACACACACACACACACACACACACTATACTGTAGGCTATACACACACGTACATAAACGCTATATAGGCATTATATATATATGCTTATATATATATATATATATATATATATATATATATACACAGTATAATATATATATATATATATATATCTATATATATATACACACATATATATATATAAGCATATATATATATATATATATATATATATATATATATATATATATATATATATATATATATATATATATATATATAATGCCTATATAGCAGTAAAAGCAGGGGGAAATGGTACCCCCTCTAACTGTATATTATGTTACCCATTTTCAACTGTTTTTATTTTATTGTGACACTTGCTTGGCGAGAACTACGTCGTGCTCTCATGCCAATAAAGCTCCATCGCCATAGGCCAATCAATCAATCAAAGCCGTTGCTGATCCGGTCTGGGTCTATATCGGATACGGAAACGTTTCTTGCATGTATGTGAGTTTGTACAAAACCGGATACAGTAGGCGGGCTTCAGAACGGATCACTGATTAGCCAGGATTCCACCACAGCGTACTGCTGCAAGTTTTCCACGGGTACTGCCCTGGCTGCTACCGAAACAGCACACGGCACAAAGTTAGGATGAAAGTAAAAAAAGAAACTTACAGCTAATGGAACGATCGTCGCGCTTCTTCCTCATATTCGGCCTCACTGTTACTGGGATCCATCGTATATGTTTCAGACAGCTCGTTGTACAAAGGATATGTGGAGGCCACATATGCTTGGGATTATATGGACACGACACGAGGATGTATTTTTTTACCGACGCGATTTCCGTGAGCCACCATGATCAGGCACTGCTCGCAGGCGTCCCGTTGCTGCAAGATGGGTGGACAAGATGTGGGTCACCAGCGGCGAAGGAGAAGGGGTCCCCCGGGGACTCGGGGAGCCCAGTCCAGGCGACCATTGACTTTTTGTCTACTATGTAGCTGTCCGGAGACTGGGGAAATCTCATCCCATCATCATCTCGACCGGAGCGACTCACTCCACAGAGGTTGGCCAGGGAGTCGGAAAACAAGTCTCTTTTAGTCCATTGCCCTCTTTTGCCACCCCCGGGACCCCGAAATCGGTGGATATTCCAAGTCTGAAGGAAGCCGCGGTACGTAGATTTATAGTTGTGACTGTGTTGGTTTTGATTTAAAGCAAGGGTGTCGGTTCTGGGCCCTGGGTACAAGGATTCACTGTGGGCCCCCCATGAATGTTCTTCATATGGGGATTTAAAAAATAGCAGATCTACAAGCTTGCAGCGCGGCACTCGGTGCCGCGCTGTGAGCTTGTAGATCTGCTATTTTTCAATCGCAAAAGTATAAAATATCAAAGGCCCTTCCACCTTGGGCCCTAGTAACTCAGCCCCACGTTCTTTTCCCCCCCTTGTGACATCCCTGCTAGCTGTTGACATATACTTTGTCGCTCCTAGTTTGAAATATTTCTGGGGCATTATGGAGCTCTGTATTGTATTGGCCATGGCAGTTCAGGGCTTTTCAAGTGAAAATGTCACGGGATTGTGTTTGATTTATTCATAATGGTCTCTAGAGATCGAGCCGCACTGTTGTAGCTAGTAGGCTACTGCTATAGCCTCCGCTTGGGGGGGCTTCTCCATTCTGACATGCTGCCATTCAGAGACATTCACTTCCAATTCCATAGATGGTGTAGGAATGGGGGGGTGTGTGAATGGCATGGCTGCATGTTGGAGTGAGGATGCGGGAGAAAAAAAAAAAAAAAAAAACGCATTGTGGTGCCTGGTGCCAGCCAGGCTGCAGCGGTGCGTGCGGAATGCCACCACCGTTCCTTCACTGTGGATTATGGGGAGAATTATACACTTTTATTGAGATTTATACATTTATTACACTCTTGTTTTCAAACACACTAGCTTTGATGTGTGATATTTTGGTTTCCCTATATGACAGAAGGCTCAAAATTTTTCAGGGGCTGGGGAAGAGTGTAATTTAGCATTACATAATTTAAAAGCACATTTGCGGGATTTACGGGCATGGCAGGGCCGTACAGCGGAAAATTTACGGGTGCTACGGGCATCGCGGCAAATGAGTTAAAGATGCAATCCGTAAAGTTCTATGTAACATTGGAACCTGGGTCCTGGGTATGAGTTCCAGGCAGTACTACTCCTTGACCATTAGGTGTCCTACTCGACACCAGTATCAATGGAAGAGTAGGGAGACATCCTCAAACCACTGCACATCTGCAGTTCAAGACGGCAAGTTAATATAAGTTAACTAAAAAGAGCATCCACACACTCGGATCAGCGCAAAAAAATTAATGCAAGCTATTGGTCAGCGACTTTTCTGAAGGGAGAAGTTTTCTGTAACCACGTGATCCCTAAAATGTCCATATTTTGGACATGTCATAATAGGTGAAGCCGATTTACAATGCGACACGTCACAACGCGTTGTGAGGTTGTAGATGGGCTATTTTGGGTGAAGAGATTTGGTCTAGTGTAGACTGTATAGGGAAAACAACATTGGTACAAGTATAGAGCTAACCTGGGGGAATCCCGGTTAACAAGTGGTTAAACCACTTCTTTTGCATAGATGTGAGTGTGCACTTTTCTGGTATTTTTCAAGCATGTCATCATCCGTGAAGCAGCATAATTTAAAGTGTTGGGAACTTGGTGCTTGTAGTTAGTTTATGGAGAAGTGGAGCTGCCCTGTACACACCATAGACTCTCACGCCCACACACCTTGTTCCAGTTCGATGTTTAAGGGGAATTTCCAAAAATCCCTAAAATAGATGTTAATTGGGGGAAGCCCCAGCCAACACCCAGATGACTAAATCTTTGTTCATCTCCACACATGGGCTCCTGTATAATGCACATACATTATTGTTAAATGTTTCGTTATTATTAAACATGAGAGCTTAAATAACATATGCATCCTAAAAGGTCAGTGTAATTGCGACCGTAAGTCGCAGTTTACTATCAGAACTGTCACATCTTGTCTGTGTCTGTCCGGACGGCCGGACGGTTAACGCTTGTCTTTTTTGTTGATTGACTCTCACGCTCTTCACATCACAGTGATGACAGAGCGTGATGTCATGGGAACCAAATCCCTTGTATTGCCATATATGGAGATCCCTAGCTGTGATGCCAGCTAGGGGAGCCAAATCCCTTTTATGCCCATATATGGAGATATAGAGATCCCTGTGATGCCAGGGGAACCAAATCCATTTTATGCCCATATATGGAGATCCCTGATGTCATCAATATTAACACTTATGTTGCAATGATTTTTTCTCTTCAATGTCTCGCGTTGCCATGGTTACCATAGACTTCCATGTAATTGTGCAAGTGTGTAAAAAGTGCACGCCCATGCCTAGATGATGCACCACGTGTGTAGATGCTGTTCACAGCTTTCAAACAAAAAAATCCGCTTGGAAATCCGTTCAGGCATTCATGATTTATCAGCCATTATGTTTTCTTCAGATGTAAACAAACATGGCTGCCATGTTTGAAAGAATGGGTTGGTATGGGGGTTAAACATGCAATTTCGCGATCGCGATCATGCCTAATACATTTCTGGAGGTCCAAAAAAAAATTTTTGAAAAAAAAAATTTGAAAAAAAAAAAAAGTTTTTTTTTTCAAAAACGGCCCAAACTCGGGAAACTCGGGGTTGGCACAGCACTAGTACCAATACAAACTCGGGAAACTCGGGGTTGGCACCATATGTGTTAAGCCCATATCTGTGAATGCCAATATATAATCTCTGTGATGTCAGGGGAACCAAATCCCTTTTATTGCCATATATGGAGATCCCTGTGAGGCCAGGGGAACCAAGTTGGCACCTCGGCAGAGTGCCAACTTGCCCAACCAGTAGGCCATAATCTGTATTGCCTTGGCCACAAGTGCACAAGAAGCAAGTTGGCACCTTGACAGAGTGCAGTCTAGTTTTTAAATAGGGTTGTTTAAAAGCCAGTCGAAAGTAATTTTAACCTATTGATGAAATAGCATGCTACAGTACATGGCACGGGCAATGCATGCAGACAATTTGTTCATTCAGGGGTCGAGTCCCCCAACCCACACAAAAAAAGAAAATAAAACAATAAAGAAATACATTATCATCTCTGTCGGGTGGAAACAGCATGTTACTCAAATTTGTGGATTCAAATTCAAAAGTAGCAGATCGACAATCTTAAAATGCGTTGCTTCGCGCCAGATGCTTTTGTGTGACGCTGTAGTATGATCAAGTAGTGTGTTCATTTATGAGAAAACACAAAGCACAAAATATGGAGATAAGAGGTTTCTGCCTGACAGCAACGTTATATTTTGTGGCACACATACCCCCCGGCTCCATGCAGCCATCGAGCGTTGCGTCAGCGTCAACGCTGGGAACGTTCCCTTTTTAATTATACAACAGGTAGTTCCGACGAAGCAAACTGATTGGTTGAAATGGCTCTCTACCCGTGCAAATAATGAGCACTACTGCGCTGCCTCATCAAACAAAGATTTCAGCTGTGCTGGTTGAGAAAGAGCTGAAGCACTCCCTCTCCCCACACTAAGCTAGGCGGCTATGCTAGAAGTTTTCATGTGAAGTTCAGGGACATAGTAGCTAAATGAGGCAATAAAAATTACAAATTCCTATCGAATATCTTAATTACAATGAAATGTAGTTTTTTTTAAGGGCAACTGTTGTATAATATAATATAATATAATAATATAACGCTCGAGGGTCTGCCTTATCGCGCTTATTTGCACTTCAGCCTAGAGCTTAGAATTTCAGCCCGAGCCAGACGGGACTAGGCTGGGCCGGGCTCAATTGGTCACGTATATGACAGGCTTTGGGTTGGGTCAGGCCTTTTTAATCCGGTAGGCAAGCGCAGCGCAGTATCATGATGTCTCTGTGACTGTGTAAGCTGCGCGCTCATAACTCTATGGCTGCACTGCTGCGTTGTTGGGCCGGGCTCACTTTTTTAGGCCCGATCTAAGCTCTACTTCAGCCCTGCCTACGGAACTCGCCTTCGGCTCGTTCCTGCAGCAAGGCCGGCGTGCAAATAACCGTGAATTCGCCCCTGTGAATTTTTTTACTGGGAGGACCTGCAGGAACTTAAAGGGAAAAAAATTCTTTAATCTCCCATTCTCTCGAGTTTAGAAATTGAATGAAAACGCAGCAAATAAAAATCTGGTGGTTTTCATCTTGTAAAATTCCGCTACACACCTCCATTGTAAACCAACACCTAAACGCTTCCCGAAAAATCACACAGTGGTCGTTTGTGGTCCGTTCGGGTGCATGTGTGCATTGTGTGCACCTCTGATGTGCCAGTAAACCTCAGTTAGACTTGGCTTGCCGGTGTCGTGCTCAGTTAATAGTGGATCTACATACAGTACAAGCTCACAGCACGTCACAAACGTGACTCGTTGTGAGCTTGTAGATCTGCTATTTACGGCATGCAGCACCAGCGCACGACTAAGCATAAATCAGGCTTTAGCTGAGTGTCACAGCTGCCCGGCGAACGGGGGAACTTCCTCTGAAAGGGACCCTCTCGCTCGCTTCAGTGCTCTGCTCTTGTTACACTGTGCAAGTGTACAGCTGTGCGCTTTGAAGTCGGAACAGGTGTGCGCTCCAGAAACGCACCCTCATTGCAAAGTGAGACCCTTGCAGTGAGTTTTTAAACCTCTGTTTGTAGTGCCCGGGGTTGTGTGCTGGACATAGAATATACTGTGAAGTTGTTTACACAAAGTTAGTAGCAGCTACTGGAAGAAATGCTGTTGATACAATATACAATTTTTTTTTATGCACATTTGAAGATGCTCTTTTTATTCTGTCTTTCTTTTCTTTCAGTCTTTCTACATTATTTTTATTCTGCTATTGTTATTATATGTATGTGCTGCTGCAATTTCTGAAGGAAGCCAAACCAAAATAAGTTTACTCTTATATACCTGTAGTCCTGTACACAAGATGTAACAATAAAGTACATCCTTGAACCTTGAATTTTGGCCAAAAAGCTAACGTCAAGTAGATTAGGCAGTCTGCACGCACTTCGTTGTAGTTGTAGTCATATTTTACCATAATGTCATTATTAGTAGTAGTAGCTGTAAGCCTATTCAACTAATCGATCTAATCGAGTTTTTTTGTGAAGCAACAGTGTCATGAAAAATAGATTCAAGCTCACAACGTGCTGTGAACTTATAGGCTATTTTTTAATGTTTTTTAAATGATTTGAAACTTTTTTCCTATAATATGACATGTCCAAAATAGGGATTGATTGTACACGACTATTTTATTGAATTATTGTTTATGGGTTCTTTTTTAAATATCAGATTAAATTGATTAGTTCGATTAACAGTTGCACCTGTAGTAAGTAGTAGAGTTAATATCATTCAGTATTCATCATTCATGAAAAAGTGTTGTATTTGAACACAATGAATGCATTCAGACAGGGTGACTAATGAGTCATAATTCAGCATAGTCGGGAATTACACAGTAAGGCACTTGAAACGTTGATCCACAGAGAGGTAATCAAATCTTTGTGAATGAGAGGAAAATCACCCTCCCCTCCCCTCCCTCACACCCCTAAAGTCCCTCTGCCAGCTCCCTATGATGTGTGTGGTGTAATTAAATAGATCAACTCCCTGTGTGTGTGTGTGTGTGTGTGTGTGTGTGTGTGTGTGTGTGTGTGTGTGTGTGTGTGTGTGTGTGTGCGTGCGCGTGCGTGTGCGTGTGCGTGTGCGTGTGTCTGTGTACTTCTATTACTATACTTGTGAGGGCCACATGTCCCCATTTGAGAAATAGACTTTGTGAGGGCTATTTTCTTGGTCTCATGCTTTTTTAGGAGTTTAGGTTTACAATTAGGAAGGAAGGTTCAGGTTGGGATTAGGATTAGGATGAGGCATTTAGAGGTTTAGAGTTATGCCTCTTTTTGGACATCAGTGTCGTGCACCGGAAATACAAGCTCCAAACGTGTCGCAGCGTGTGCAATTGTGAGCAATCAGCATGTAGATTGTCTATTCCGGCTTTAGGCTCGGGGATAAAAATGCCATTAAGAAAATTGCCCTAAAATGTCAATGTCCTCAAAAGTATAATAATACAAATGTGTGTGTGTGTGTGTGTGTGTGTGTGTGTGTGTGTGTGTGTGTGTGTGTGTGTGTGTGTGTGTGTGTCACACTGACATTTGGTCACAGCTGAGAGTTGACATTCAGTCCCTTGAGAGGATGAACTAGCGTGAGTTAGCCAAGTAGACACATCACAGATCATGCTCTCTCTCTCTCTCTCCCTCTCTCTCTCTCTCTCTCTCTCTCTCTCTCTCTCTCTCTCTCTCTCTCTCTGTCTCTCTCTCAACCCCCCCCCCCACCATCATCACGAGAACTGGAGAAGAGAAAGAATTGGAGACAGAGGGAGAGAGAGGTTGTTATCAAAAAAGAATGGTTTTAAATAAGTCAGAAGTGCACTAGCCTCTCTGGCTTCTCTGCCTCACCAAGGAAAGTCCATTGTTATATAAGAAGCAATCTGGCTAGCCATCGTCAAAGAAAGTTTTCGAGTGTACTGGTGGTGAGTGGTGACCTATCAAACTCTGTGACTGGAGCTCTTAGGTTTTGGGGTGTCTGTACTATATTACAAAGTGCCAAGTCCACATAAGTGCCATGAACATGTGCCAAACAAACACAGGCCAAGTGGTCGAGGTCTCGAGGGAATAGACTGAAATAGGAGGAGAACAACAGTGGTAGACAAAGCTCCCCAGCAGTACTTGCAAGTAAATATGGATAATCCTGGTCAATTATTACTCCTTTTTATAAATGAATATATAAATGAAAACTGTAATCCCCTCACGTATTAGAAGGACAATCAATCAGTCAGATCACCCCGAAGAGTTGGGTGACCATTTGACCAATAAGGGCCCAGTATTGGTCTGGTCTAACCAATTGTGTCCAGAGAATTCTTTTTAACCCGCCCCTTGGAAAAAAAGCCTTCTATATAGAAATACCAGACTCATATCCACACAGTGATATAGTCTGGCTATGCAAAGCTATGAAATTCCTGCTATGAACCACCAGAACCAAGGATAGGTGTTTTCGATGGTTAAAATGGAGTTTACAGTTACAATGGGTTTGTATGGGAAGGGGGCGTGTCTGATAAAATGAATATCAAATATCTAAATACTGAATCGAGCAACTTTAAAAGTACATGCTTTTAAAAAAAGCTTAATTATAGTCAAGAGAACTACCAGTAAGACGCCCTAAGGGAGAGAAGCGACCTCGCCCTAAAGGGGATGTCACAAGCACACAGCCAAGTACTATATAAAGAGTGGCCATTAGCCATTACCCCTGAGCCCAGGAGGCAAGCAGAATACTCTACTCTTAGCCTATCTCCCCGACATGACCCACTGAAGATTGTTACTCCATATATGGAGCTACCCGACAGGCCGACACATCTTGCTAACTTAACTAGGTCTCACCTAATAAACTCCAAACATATTTGGATCTAGGACGATCTACAGCTCCATATATGGAGCCGGCGAGGACATCTAGTGCTGACTTCAGTCTGATGGTCTCTGATGTCACGAGCACACAGTGTTGAGTGACAAATGAATGAGGGATTTTGAGTGACGGACAGGATCTCGTGGCTTTCATACTAATTAGCGGCCTACAGTCGCAATTAAAGTACAGCATATCATATGGTAGAGTCTACCATATGGGATGCTCTGATAATGAATAAGCTGTAGCGGGGAGGTGATTGGCTGGCTGTGAGAGGAGCCTTTATGATCAACCAATGGCTGTGTGTGTACACCAGTGTCTGACCCCAGGGAGAACTGTTGAACCTTAGACATCAGAGCACACACGCACGCACGCTCGCATGCACAGAGACCAGTCCGGTACACACACACGGACGCACGCACGCACGCACGCACGCACGCACGCACGCATGCACGTGCGTGCGCACGCACACACACACACACACACACACACACACACACACACACACACACACACACACTCATGTTTGCCGTTCATGGTTCTCTCCATCTGTCATTCTGTTCCATTCTATCCTTATATTACCTCCTCAAGCAGCTCCTGTCCTGTCCTGTCCTGGCAGCAGTGACTCAGGAGGTAGTAGAGAGAGGCCGCTTGGGAATCAGAAGGTTCCCGGTTCAATCCCCGGCTTCCCACAGGAACAATACTAATACTTGTTTTAGAAATATTCAGAATAAGTTTGTTATTTTTTATCCACTCATTTATTATGCTAAGGCTAAGCTCACTAGACAGAACTTGATTGAGCTCTAAACATGTGGGGGCTGCATAATACAGAGTTGAACTAGAAGAAGTGCTCTTCCGAGCACAGGTCTCCACCAGCCACGTGTCCTGGTGGTGCTATAATAGGCCAATGTAAAAAGGGTGGCATGTGTTCTTCACCAATCTTAGACCTTCCATGGCGCCACCATGAGGCTGATTTGAACATTTTGTAGTGTAATTTCTTCCTTGGCCTTTTGCGATTGTGCGTGCACAATTTCATTACAATTGCACGCTGTGTTTGATTTGAGGCATTTTGTTCGAAACGGATCAATCCTGCAAAGTTTGGAGGCCAATCTTAGCCAATCAGGATTGAATATTTAATACGGGACAGATCCGTCTTGATCATATGACTGTAGAGATACTGTGTACTGATTTGTATTAATTTTGGGTAAAATCTGAAGGAGTAATATCCAAAAATGTGTCTTACATAAGTCGGCCTCCTGGTGGCGCTATAAAAGGCTGATGTGAAAAATGTGGGGCAGAGGTTCTGAATTGGCATCCAGGGAGTGCGCTTACAAAGTTTGAAACTGATCGGTGGAGTTATAGGTAAAACCACGAATCGGCCTGTTATAGCGCCACCATGAGGCTGATGGAAGTTTGAAGTGGCATTTCTTCCTCGGCCTAGTGGGAACGTGTGTGCGCGATTTCATGTTAATTGCACTCTGCATTTGTGATTTGAGGCATTTTGTCCAAAATGGACCAATCTTACAAACTTTGAAAGCCAATATCAGCCAATCAGGATGGAATATGGACAATCAAGCAGATCCGTGTCGATCACATGACAGTAGAGACACTGTCTACCGATTTGCGTGATTTTTCGACAAAATCTGTAGGAGTAGTGTACAGAAATGTGTTTTGCAAACATTGGCCTCAAGGTGGCGCTAGAACAGGGCCATTTGAAAAATGTGGGGCAGAGGTTCTGAATTGGCATCCAGGGAGTGTGTGTGCTCATTTTGGCAGCGACCGGGCCAACGGCGCCGGAGATTAGCTGTACACAAACTCGGAGGACGGACGGACGGACGGACGGACGGACGGACGGACGGACGCACGGACGGACAGGGGCAAAAACATACTCTCCCCCTGCCTTCGGCTGGTGGAGACAATCATCAGCTTGCATTGTTAGATTAGCCCTGCTTATTGCATACGGCATATCATTTGTAAAAAAATAAAATAGAAGGGGTCCTAGGCAGCTTCCTTGTGGAACAGGGCCTTACTACTTGATAAGGCACCATTAAAATATAGTTTCTGTGACCTAGCAGAGAGATAACTTCTATACCACAGGATAGCAGAGCACTTAAAACCGTAACTAGAGTTATAGTGTCCTCGAGCAAGACACAGAACTGCCATGCATGGTTTCCTCTCTGTGTACGTGTGTCCATGATGTGCGAACGTGTGAATATTATGCACATCGTAAAGTGATTTGGAAAAAATGCGCATTCCTCTCTGTCTGTCCCCTGCTTTGTCTCATGCTGAAGGTCTCTACTGCTGTACAGTATGCTAATAGTCTGGCTGTCACACAGTAGCACTTGACTGGATGCTCGCCTCTTGGGTCCCTCTGGGACTCACATGCATGCACGCACGCACGCACGCACACACACACACACACACACACACACACACACGCACGCACGCACGCACGCACACACACACACACACACACACACACACACACACACACACAAACAGAGTACAAATGGAGGTGTATTGCTTTAAGGATTAGTATTGCAATCTGCGGCCAGGCTCTAACCTGAGAGAGAGAGAGAGAGAGAGAGAGAGAGAGAGAGAGAGAGAGAGAGAGAGAGAGAGAGAGAGAGAGGGGAGGGTCAGTACAGGGGAACAGGAGGCTGGCTCTCTCTCTTCTCTCTTCATTTCATTCTCATCTCTCTCTCCTGCTCTCTCAATCTGACACATTTCCCTCCCCCATAATCTTTCTTTACCCTTGATTCATTCTGTGTCTCTCTCTCTCTCTCTCTCTCTCTCTCTCTCTCTCTCTCTCTCTCTCTCTCTCTCTCTCTCTCTCACTCCTTTTCCACAAGGAGCTCAGATGTACTCGGATGAAAGTACATTTTTGCATTTAATTTGGAAAAATCAAGGTCCCAGGCAGAGAATCCAAGTTGCTTGAGAAGTCCTGTGTGAAGTGTCCAGAGTCAACAACACATGCAGCCAGCATCTACCAGGAGAGATTTTAGAGCGCTTGATGCTTCCGTCTGCTGACAGGCCTTATGGAGATGCTGATTTTATTTTGCTGCAGGATTTGGCACCTGCCCCATAGGCTGTAAAAAATAAATGGACAGAGCCACGCCATTGGTTTCTACAGACCATAAATTAAGCCTATTTTCCCAGCATATCCTGTCCAGAAATGGTACCCAATGAAGCTATTGGCTGGAGAGCAGGTCTTCACTCTGTATATCCAATACAAAGCCTAGAAACATAGCCTACTATAATTCATTTCACTGAATGATTCACTTAACACGTATCGTGATGATTTTAAAAATACTTTAAACTACTGACTGAAAACATAAAGTGCTAATGAAAACGTTTATTAAGATAAGAAAATAAAGTGTAAAGTTCGCCAAATCCTCATAGACTTCCATTGAGCTGAAGGTTTTTTGGTAGTGGTACTGGTAGAAGTTGAAACAGCGACATCTGCTGGGCCGTTAATTGGAACAGCAGCTTCAACAGGCTTCATTCCCAGCTAACGGAACTTGCCCCTTGACCTGCCCACACTGCCACGGGAAAATCTCGCTCTTTCAAATGACCGTCATTTCGACAAAGGAGCGCCGGGAGGGTTAGCGACTCACCCCACGGAGGTTATAGGGTAAGGGTTTGGGTTGGGTGTCAAGAAAAGATGACATGTAGTAACAGTGAAGCGCTCCCCACTGCCACAACTATTAGTAACCGGTATATAGTATTTATCACTAACTTATCGTCTCTGTCGGGTGGAAACCTCATACGTCCCAATCCCAAAACTGTGACTCTTCAGAATTCACATTCTAAAGCAGCAGATCGACAAGCTCGAAGCGCGTCATATCGAGCTTGTGGATCTGCTTTTGATGCTTTTGTGTGACGCTGGCTGTAGTATGATCAAGTTGGCTGTTAATTTATGAAAAAACACAAAAAGTTAAAATATGTTGTTGCATGGGACATAATTGTAACGTGACAATAATCTATCTATAAATGCGAGAAGTCTCTGCGTGTCTGTCTGTCTGTGTGTCTGTAATCCGCGTATCTCGAGAACCGTTCGTCCCACCGGCTTCAGATTCGGCGCGCGCGTTCCCCGCCGCGGCACGGAGTGCAGTGCCGGGTCTCGACCCGACCCGACGCGCGACTTTCCCGAACCGGCGCGAAACGTTCGGAATCTCCTTATGCGGGGTTGATTGTTGACATCAGGCTGTTCCGGAGGAAATCGGCGAAAGCTCTGACTCATTGTGACATCACTTCATAAAAGGCTCTGACATCACGTACGCCACATGAGTCAACAAAAAATCTCTGTGAGTGTGTATGTATGTATGTAATCCGCGTATCTCGAGAACCGCTCGTCCCACGGGCACGCGCGTTCTCCATATATGGGCATAAAATGGATTGCAGACAGACAGATACAGATATCTCCATATATGGACATAAATGGACAGAGGCAAACAGATGGTCAAAGATGTCCATATATGGGCATAAAATGGACGCAGACAGACAGATACAGATATCTCCATATATGGGCATAAATGGACACAGGCAAACAGATGTTCAAAACGGGTCCTATGACAACAGGTATAATGAGGTTTGCATTAAAGGGGGAACCGGCACTGTGTCTGCAACACAGTTGGAGGCACAGACAGATACTCCATATATGGGCATAACATAGACGCAGATAGACAGATATCTCCATATATGGGCATAAAATGGACCCAGAACTATAACTGCAGTGATCTCCACATATGGACATAAAATGGACGCCGACAGACAGACAGACAGATACAGATATCTCCATATATGGGCATAAATGGACACAGGCAGACAGATGGTCAAAACGGATCCTATGAAAACAGGTATAATGGGGTTTGCATTAAAGGGCGGGGCATTCATTCCCTATTTACATTGTTCCGAGTTGGCCAGGTCGCCGACTAGACGCTGGGCCGCCCGAAGGGCGGCCCAGCTTCTAGTATATTAAATAACATATAAGGCGATCTGCAATTTTCTGTGCACGACACCGCCGTACGATATATATAGCGTAAATCAAGAGTCAGTACAGCTGTTTCCAATCCATTCTGGTGTGTCTATTATTGTAATGAGACAGACTCCATAATGTCAATAGATTTGTGTGTGTTTTATCGACGTACTTGTGCTGCGTAGCGCTCAGCCTCTGTAGAGACACACATGGACTCCTGTGGCGGTTCATTTACAGTAGAATGGAACACATTGACTCAGGCATGTGCACACATAGATATCAAAGGGGGCTTGAGCCCCTGCCCTTTTACCCCACGATCTGTAAAAAGTGCCCTCTCCAGACCATGAATGCAGTTTTTAGTTTACTATGTTGAAAGAAATGAAAATGCCCCCTTTCCATGCCATACCTGAAGGCAGCATTCAAGAGAATTGCCTTGTCTAAACTCTACCGAACTTGAATGCAGTGTCTTATGTTGAAAGAATTGCCCTCTCAGTTTAGTGTGGTATCAAGTACCGAAAATAGACGACCTCCAAGCTCACAATGCGTCACAGCGTGATGCGTTGTGAGCTTGGAGGTCTGCTATTTTCAATATTTTCAACCAAAAGGCCCTTTTAGAAAATTCAGCCCCTTTCCTCTCTAACATTCTCTGCACATCTGCATTGACTACAAATACATTTCAGTCCATAGTATGAAACCAGCAGATGCCCCCTAAACACATCATAGCTGCACTTATCCCATACAGTTTATGACTTGTGGAAAGATTGATTGATTGATTCAATACTGTATTAGTCAGAAACGTAAACAGCACATGGTACAGTAAGACATTAGATTAAGGCTAAAAGGATAGCACAAAAGTTTAATTGGTTTTGGTGGTACGTACTTGGGCGATAAGTTATATCGTTTAATTTATATACATTTATTTGTGAATACATTTTGCTTTAAGATTTGTTTTTGGGCTTTTATGCCTTTATTGATTGGACAGTATACTGACAGGAAATGGGGAGAGAGATGGGGAGTGACACGCTGCAAAGGTCGTCGGGAACGGGACTCGATCCTGATCCTCCATCAGAGCCTATGTGGTATGTGCCTGGACCACCAGGCCAGCAGACGCCCCAAAACTGATGGTTTTAAAAAAAGATCAACAGCAAAAGTAGCAGATCTACAAGCTCTGCTAAGTAAGGCATTGATTTACGATAAAAACACAAAAAGTTAGAATATGGAGATAGGCGGTTTCTGCCCGACATACCTGTATATAAAAAAAGCTATAAGTGCTTTCCGCCTTTCCATGGAACATTTGAAACCCACGTTTACGCACGTTTTCGCCCACGTCTGTTCAGCATGGCAGCGATCACTAATAAGATCACAAGGGGATAAAAGAAAAACACATTTCTGAGTGTGATGAATTCAAGAGACTGACACTTTGTGGTCAAGCGCTACGAGAGAGGCAGAGTAAACTATCCTAACCACACAGCGTGGAAACACCATAATATCCATCCATCACCCGCTGGTACTCTGACATGTGAACACACTTTTGCCATGTAGCGGTTCTCATCCACACACGGAGTGTCCAACAACAACCAGACGCCATCATCACCCATCTCTTCAACCCTAGCCATGATCAAGCATGTCATCCAACTTACATTCCGTTACTGTCAATGAAAACCTCCTTTCTCCAAATCAACCCATTAAAACCGGGAAAGCATCTGTGTTATTTTAGATTTCTAGCTATATATCGTTGTTGGGTGGAAGCCTTGTTTGTCCAAAACCGTTCGTTTTGTATTCATCTTTTTTAAAATGATTTGAAATAGTGAAAATAGCCGATCTACAAGCACACAACGCCTCACCATGATGTTTTCACAAGTTTTGTGCGACAGTCTTGTATGATGAAGCAGGGCTGTACTTTGCCCTATTTTGTCTTACAATAATGTCATGTGAAAGTAGCTAAAATTGCAGATTCACTAATAGCTGAAATAAGTACAAATGTATTGGCATCAAAATATAGACCTACTTACAGTACCACGGAAAAAGTACCAAAGGGAAATTGCCTCTGATACGTAGTGGAAGTAAAAAAACTGACAGAAAGAGAAAGTACCTCAAAATCATGCTTACAGTAAGTAGTACCTGAGTAAATTGGTATAGTCAGTCCAATCAGTGAAAGTGTGTGTTGGCAGACAGTGCAGGACAGATGTGGGAGATCAGAGGGGTCGGCTTTGCTTTGACCAGAGGGTGGATCATGGCTGGACTGTGGGGATGCAGGCTAAATACGTCAGGGATTCTATTCGTTTACTGGCAGTGAAGATCTGCTGTGGCTGCAGATTATTATCACCATATTGTCACTGTCGGGTGGAAACCTTGTATGTACAAAACCCTCAGTTTTTGATCATTTTAAAATAGTGAAAATAGCCTATCTACAAGTTGACACCCCTTGTCAGCTTGTAGATCGTCTATTTTCACGACACTTTTGTATAATTATATTAAATCTTTACCTTTGCGTGACACCGTCATATGACGACACAAAAAGAAATAGACTGCTAAGGATCACACAGTCACAGCAATGCGAAGATTGGCTATTTTCACCATTTCTGTACACCACCATTGTACAACAAAGTATAATACAGGGTGATTGCATGGTTAATCAGACTAATCCATTTAGACGATTAGGCCTATGTAAAATCTATTTTCCTGTTGATTTATTGATATGTAAGAAGATTATTCGACTAACCTACATGAACAAGATTAAGTCGCTTATTGGTTATGATTGTCGGAATTGTGTCAGTATAGCGGCCGTTACTATTATGGAATGTGTCAGTTAATAATGTGCTTGACTGTTCCAATCACCACCACTCTGTTGGATGGAATTGCTTTATTTCTCTTGCCACCTGTGTCCCCGTCTGGCTATGAAGAGACAGGCATGTGCACACATACACTAAACAAAGGGGGCTTGAGCCCCTGCCCTTTTATCCTCTTTAAAAAATGCCCTCTCCAGACCATGAATGCAGTTTTTACTATGGTGAAAGAAATGCAAATGCCCTCTTTCCATGCCATTGCCACACCTGAAGCATTCAAGAGAATTGCCTCGTCCAAACTCTGCTGAACTTGAATGCTGCATCTTATGTTGAAAGAACTGTGTAGAAATCCATGCCCTACGCCACATCTCCAGTATTCACTTTATTATGCTTATTTCAGTATCAAGCAACAAAAATAGCCGACCTCCAAGCTCACTACATGTCGCAGTGCGACGCGTTGTGAGCTTGGAGTTCGCCTATTTTCGATATTTTCACCAAAAGGCCTTTTAGAAATGTCAGCCTCTGCACGTCCCTGTGAAGAGACATTATAAGATGTCAAAACAGGCTTGTGTGTGACTGTGTGTGTGTGTGTGTGTGTGTGTGTGTGTGTGTGTGTGTGTGTGTGTGTGTGTGTGTGTGTGTGTGTGTGTGTGTGTGTGTGTGTACCGGTACATGTGTACATGTGTGTGAACTTGCCTCCCCTGCTCCACCCAAGCATGGGCGTAGCAGCTTCTACTATCAGATGTGAGAGCGGACGGACTGGAGCCATCAGATGAATTAATGTCTGTCACTCCTCCCCTGTCGGTCTCTCTCTCTCTCTCTCTGTCTGTCAGTTCTCTCCATCTCGTCCCTCTTGCCGGCGCAGGCTTACGCATCCGCGGCTCAGCCAATCGGCTGGCTGAGAGGAGAGCAGAGAGGAGAACTGAGGGGGAGGAGGGGGGGAAGGGCAGTACCAGCAGCCTCCGGGGCCGGCCGCCCATCGCTCTCTCATCACAGCTGGGAGGGAGGGGAGGAGGAGGAGAGGAAGAGAGAGAGGGAGGGGAGAGGGGGATGGAGGGGGTGGAGGTAATCCAATGAGACAGAGAGAGAGAGAGAGAGAGAGAGAGAGAGAGAGAGAGAGAGAGAGAGAGAGAGAGAGAGAGAGAGAGGCAGTGTGGGGGCAACGCCTCGCAGCACCGGGTATTTCTCTCCGTCTCTCCGTTTCTCTCATCTTCCCTCCCTCTTTTCCCCCCTCTCTCTCTCCGTCTCAGGAGCGGACTCTCTCATCTCGTCTCCCGTTCAGTCCTCTCTCTCTCTCGCTTGCTCTATACGTGTGGCTGAGAGAGCGGCGCTGCTCACATCTTTTCAACCCTCTCTCAATTCTGCTTCCTTTTTCATTTCCCCTGTCTCTCTCTCTCTCTGATTCATCTATCTCCTCCCCACCGTTCCTTTCATTATACCTCTTCTCCACCGAGCCAACAAAAAGGATGCATCATCATCGCCGGTGACAAAGAGAGGAAAGGGATTTTCGTCCACCTTTCTGAATCCGATCTGTGCCCCTTCAGATCGGGCCGCGTCACGTGTTTTTCCGTCGTTTATTGGACTCATCTTTGTTCATCTGCTGAGTGGCTGCTACTAGTGGGGAAATAGGTTAGTGTGCCTGAACGGCGGCGGGCGGTAGAGGTGATTGAGGAGGAAAGAGAGAGAGAGAGAGAGAGAGAGAGAGGGGAGGGGAGATGCCTGCCTGATGGTAAGCACTCCTCTAGCTCCCCTGCGGACCACTCAGAGGACAGGGTGCCTGGGATGCCCGGATCGCTGAACTCCGACCTCTCGCGCCTGTAACGTAACGCCGTCCTCCGGCCAACGACCAAAAGAGGACGTCACCGTCGCTGTCGGGGAGATAAATAACACGAGTGAGGCAGGAAACCGGGAGGAGGAGGGAGATCTCGTACCCGTCTTTTGTTGTCGGCACCGCTTGACCCGCGTGTGTGCTTCTGGTGTGTAGTAGTAGTAGTCGGTCGAGTGGGCGGGCGCCGCCATGGACATCAACCTGCAGTCTCACCGCTTCTACTTCCCCCAGATCTACTGCGCCGAGCCCGGTGCGCAGCCGCCGCAGCTCGCCGAGTTCAAAGTCAGGTAGGTGACCTGACTGCTCCGGAGGTTTGGGTGGGTGGGTGTGTGTGTGTGTGTTGGAGGGGTGCTTTGGTGGACAGATGGATGGATAGATCAATGTACAGATCCATCAGCGACCGCTTGCTCAATGTAACAGTCGGCGGTATGAAACCAGAGCCTGGCCTTGAAATATTATTAATACTTGGTTTGCACACGTGTGTTTTGCGATCTTGTGGATCTGCTGTTTTCGTACACCATCTGGCTTCAATGTCTTCCCCCCCTTTCCCCCCCTTCTCTTTCTCAGTTTACCAAATTGCCCTCTGCTTCACAGGGAGGAAGAAACGAAAATGCCGAGGCTACGATATAGTCTCTGCAGCGGCGTGACGGATTACAAGCTAGCTATAGCGCTGCTGCATACAGTATATGAACCATTTTATGTGCGGTGTGTGAGAGAGCTGCTGCCCTTGCAGGGAAAGAAGGGGATGTAGAGGGGAGGGGGTGCATGCTAATGATGCGTTAGCTCTCTGTGCAGAGAGAGAGAGAGAGAGAGAGAGCGGTTGGGCTCTGGGGAGGAGGACACGGACAGGGCATTCATGGCGGTGCCAAGTTTGGACAGAGGAGGAGGGGGGTGACAGTGATGCAGCTGTGTCGTGGTCACCGTTTCGCGGGACTCCCTCCGTGGTCGATCTGGGCCCTTTAGCGGCCGTCTCTGTGGCTCTTTTGTTCTCGTGTTTGCGCCTGCATGCGCTTCTCTCGCCTTTTGCCCTCTCTCTCTGTCTCTATCTCTCTCTATCCCTCTCTCTCTCTCTTACACCGCTTTGATTTATTTGCTGCTTTCCCCATCCTCTCGTAAACGAGTGGAGCTGAGCGTGCCGGGGGTTGCTACTGTGGTATAGCAATTGGCGGCCAACGCCTGTCACCATGGCGATTGAAGATCGCAGACGCATGCTCAGATTATGTGAGAGAGAGAGAGAGACTGTGTCTTCTACGGGCTCTTTGTCTTCAGCTCCACCGGCGCGGATCGCTGGCGAGTATAGCTGTGGCAGCCACACGTTCAAATGAGTCACACCTGACGCTGTTGGAAATCCACTTGTTTGTTTCACCTCATGAAGGAAAATGCTCACCTGTTACTGTGCTGCGGTGTCCTCTCAAACACTCAGCCCTACAGTATGTCCATCTGTCTGTCTGTCTGACTGTCCATCCATCCATCCATCCATCCATCCATCCATCCATCCATCCATCCGTCCCTCTGTAGTTTCAGGTGGTTGAGTTTATTAGGATCCCCATTAGCTGATGCATTACACCAGCTAATCTTCCCCACACATAACATAAAAACATGACAACAAGCAAGTTAACTCATTGAGTGCCTATCCCGAATTAGTTCGGGATATATTATCGTATCACAGAGTGCCTATCCCGAACAAGTTCGGGATATTAAAAAAAAAAAAAAAAAAGAAAAAAATTTTTTTTTTGAAATTTTTTTTTTTGATTTTTTTTTTTTTTGGACCCCATCAAATCTGGTGAACATGATTTCAATCGCGATTTTGCATGTTCCACCCCCATACAACCCCATCTAACATACAGGGCAGCCATTTTTGGTTACATTACATGTAAAACATAAGGGCGATTATCTCAAGAATGCCTGAACGGATTTCCAATCGGATTTTTTTGTTTGAAAGCTGTGAACAAACTGCACAAATCCACTCCAATGCAATCCAGGATTGCATTGGATTTTTCAGAGCTCATTCTTCTCTGTTTTTTTTCCCATGCATGAGGTGTGCAAGGTTTAATCATGGCTAAGTTGACGAAAATAAGGCTTCTAAAATGCTTGGTAGCCAATAGCTAACTTCAAGCTAACTTCATCCTCTTCCTGTACATGCAGTCATGCACAAAGGAAAGTGTTCAGGCAAGTCATGGCTGCAGGGCTTCTGCATATACCAGCATATCTCTATGGGATTTTCTCTGGCCACTGGGCGCCCTCTAGTGGTGAAAGGGGTGGCACTGAATTACAGACAACTGGTGAAAGAAAAAAATGGCAACATCAGAGCATATTGTTGCTGTCGTGCAGAAATCTCCAAATTTCTTTTCGTAAAGTGACGCCCTACTTGATCAAAAGTAACAGATCTGCAAGCTTCAAAGCGCAGTGCGAAGCGTCGATCTGCTACTTTTGAATTTTAATCCTGAAAGTACCGTATGAGTTCTGAACAGGTTTCCTCCCGAAAGAGACGATCGGGCTCTTTTTTGATTGTCTTAAGTACCAGCTCTTGTCCATACTGTCTCCGACCACCAAACATTTTGTCGGAAAGGTCCGGTTCAACTACAAAATGACGTCACTCGCATCTTCTGAAAAGCATTACCCCGAATTAGAGTTCGGAAAGCTGCATGTCGGAATGTCGGAACTCTCCAACGAAAAGCTCTTATGCCTTTAAGTTAAGGCATAAGAGCTGGTACTTAAGACAATCAAAATACCGCCCGATTATATGTATGTATCAACATCATCATTCGTAGTGCACTACTGAGCTAATACTCCCCATAAAAACCATATGCCTTCAACGCTATCCCTATGGTACAAATGGTGCGGTAATCTGGTGGTTGATATGCTTCATGATTCCTCCTCTAACATATCTGATTAGTGCAGCTTTGAGAGACTCAGCCTTAGTTTTGCACTGCTAAGCAGTTCTTCCCCTGCTAAGCGCCCAGCTTGGCCAGAGCTCCACCACGCAGGCTTTTAGATGTCCTACAACAGTGGTTCTCAACCTGTGGGTCAACCAAATTATTTTGATTAACTTAGTGTGCAACAGTTTTTTTCTCACTCAACGGTAAACAAAACAACATAACGTTTAAGTGTATAGACTATAGAGGGTATCTGCACATTTCTAAAGTGACAATTTAAGGACTTTTTAATACCTCTAAAATGACAAATTAAACATTGGACAAATGGTCAAATATTAGAGGCAGAAATTGTGAAAATAGCCGATCTACATGCTCACAAAGCCTCTCAACGCGAGGCATTGTGAGCATGTAGATGTTAGCATGTAGATCTATACCCTATGCTGGTCCTTCTACAACATTACCAGCCCTATGCTGGTCCTTCTACACAACCAAGGATGAGGTTGGATGATGGGATGGGATGGGCTTTGAGATTTAACACACCGATTGAAAGCCTCCATTTAGGACTATAGGTGGAGATCAGGCTAGATAGACGACTAAAGGGTCTAAAAGCCCCACCAGGAGGCAAGGTTAACCATTTTTAACCATTTTCAAAAGTAGCAAATAAGAAATGAAAAAAGCAGATCTACTAGCTCACAGTGCACCACGATGCAACCTGTTTGAGCTTGTCAATCTGCTATTTACACAATTTGTTTTAAGTATGGCTGGTACTCAATCTTCTCTAGAGAGCATACGGTAAACATGCACAGTCAATGTCATAGCAGTCCAGCTAGTATAGTTTTCAAGGGATCCCATTCCCTAGCCTTTCTGGAAAATCTCTTCTGAAAACCTATTTCCATAGACTAGCTTGTGTCTAATGTGCTTGATTTCTACTACTACCGTATATCGTGACAATGGTAAAAGAACTGATACATACCGGTACTATGACACACACAGTGACAGGGAGCAACAAGGCCACACGTTTAGTGAAACAGGAGTACAGCATAACAGACTTTGTTCCCGGTGCTGAAAACATCCTGGGACCTTTGCGTCCTCCTCTGTTTACCACCGAGTCCAACGGTGCACTTATTGATTGTTTCTAACCTCCAGATCTGTTACTCTTACTGTATGCGATGGCCAGAGTGACCCTTCTCTTTGAGTTCATGTCTCGCATCACCAGCCACATTATTGGTCTTCTGCTAAATGTCAAAAGCTGCGAACATCAGCAAAGATCGGCAGTTTGATGCATTCGCGCCGAGCAGGGCCACAATGAATCTTCCATGACAAAACGCAGGCTCACACACATCTCTGCCCGTGCCTAGGACATTGGACATTCTCTCTTTTGCTGCTCACAAATGAGCCACGCAGACAAAACCAATCCTGCTTGGTGGTGTGTGTGGAGCAGATTAAAGAGGTTTACAGTATGGGTTTTCACAAAACCAATTCAGGCCCTTAAGCAACATTAATGTTTTATAAATCTGGTCTTATGCAATGATCAGTCACTTACAACGTGCAGGCTTAGTGTTGCTTTTGCATGCACACACACACAAATATGTCAAGTAAATCTATTCTTACATTTCCCTCTCTGCAGATTGAGTGTGTGTGTCCTAATCTTTCTGACTCCATCTAAGCACAGAGAAATTGATTAAACTCAAAAATAAATAAAAAAGTACAATCTACAAGCACACAATGAGTATGAAATAGGGCTTTAAGTGGTCAAAGAGAGGGGGAAAGGAAGGACGCGGGGGGAAGAAAATAAACTAGAAGCAGTGCTCTTCCGAGCACAGGTCTCCACCAGGCCGTGCGTACTGGTGGTGTTACTGTATAATAGGCCAATGTAAAAAGGGTGGCATATGTTCCTCACCTTAGATCTTTCATGGCAATCGGACGCTGCATGCATGATTTGAAGCATTGTGTTCCAAAAATTTGTTTTGCTAAAGTCTACCTAATGGTGGCGCTATAACAGGCCAATGTGAAAAAGGTAGCATTTGTTCCTTGACCTAGTGGGAATATGTGTGGCAAATTTCACGGTAATCGCAAGCTGCGTTGATGATTTGAGGCATTTTGTTCAAAAGCGGAGCAATCCTGCAAAATTTGGAAGCTAATATTAGCCAATCAGGATGGAATATGAAATATCAGACTGATCGGACTTGATCACATGACTATAGAGATACTGTGTACCGATTTGCGTGATTTTTGCATAAAATCTCAAGGAGTAATATCCAAAAATGTGTTTTACATATGTCGGCCCAAAGGTGGCGCTATAAAAGGCTGATGTGAAAAATGCAGGGCAAAGGTTTATCCTTAGCCTCTAGGGAGTGCGCTTACAAAGTTTGAAACTGATCGGTGGAGTTATAGGTAAAACCACAAATCGGCCTGTTATAGCGCCACCATGAGGCTGATTTAAAAAAAATTAAGTGGCATTTCTTCCTCGGCCTAGTGGGAACGTGTGTGCGCGATTTCATGATAATTGCACTTTGCGTTTGTGATTTGAGGCATTTTGTTCAAAACGGCTCAATCCTACACACTTTGGAAGCCAATCTTAGCCAATCAGGATGCAATATGCAAAATCGGACAGATCTGTGTCGATCACATGACTGTCGAGATACTGCCTACCGATTTGTAGGATTTTTGGACAAAATCTGTAAGAGTAGTGCACAGAAATGTGTTTTGCGAACATCGGCCACTAGGTGGCGCTAGAAAAGGCCCATTTGAAAAATTTAGGGCAGAGGTTCTAGATTGGCATCCAGGGAATGTGTGTGCTCACTTTGGCAGCAACCGGGCCAACGGCGACTGAGATTAGGTGCTCACAAACTGCGAGGACGCACGGACGGACGCACGCACGCACGGACGGACGGACGCACGGACGGACACACGGACGGAGGGGAAAACATACTCTCCCTCAGCCTTCGGCTGGTGGAGACAATAATTAGTGATTGGAAGGTTTAAGAGACAGGAGAGAAAGAGAGAGACATGGAGATACAGTAGAGAGAGAGATGAAACGCAAGGAGAGAAGAGGGAAAGACTAGAAGCAGTGCTCTTCCGAGCACAGGTCTCCACCAGGCCACACAAATCGGCCTGTTATAGCGCCACCATGAGGCTGATTTAAAAAATGTGGGGCAGAGGTTCTGAATTAGCATCCAGGGAGTGTGTGTGCTCAGTTTGGCAGCGATCGGGCCAACGGCGCCGGAGATTTGCTGGTAACAACCAGGCCACACAAATCGGCCTGTTATAGCGCCACCATGAGGCTGATTTGAAAAATGTGGGGCAGAGGTTCTAGATTGGCATCCAGGGAGTGTGTGTGCTCAGTTTGGCAGCGATCGGGCCAACGGTGACTGAGATTAGCTGCTCACAAACTGCGAGGACGGACGCACGCACGCACGCACGGACGGACGGACGCACGGACGGACGGACGGACGGACGGACGGAGGGGAAAACATACTCTCCCTCAGCCTTCGGCTGGTGGAGACAAAAATGAGAGAGCGAGAGAGAGGGGCCAGGAGTGAGGGAGAGAGGGGGGATGGTGACAAATGCTAAGGCTAAGCAGAATGGAGAGAGAGAGAGAGAGAGAGAGAGAGGGAGAGAGGAGGGAATGGAAGAAGAGAAACCCAAGCAGCAAACGAGGGGGTTGTTTTTGTTGTACATTGTGAATTTGTGATACCTTGTGTTGTACCATGTATTGTGGTACCATGGGTTGTGGCAGGGACGTGCATAGAATGTTAGAGAGGCAGGGTCTGGAATTTCTAAAAGGGCCTTTTGGTGAAAATATCAAAAATAGCAGACCTCCAAGTTCACAACGTGCAATAGCGCGCTGCAACGCGCTATTTTCGATCAGGATAGTTTGGACAATGCAATTCCCTTGAATGCTGCCTTTGGGTATGGCATGGAAAGAGGATATTTGCATTTATTTCACCATAGTAAAAACTGCATTCATGGTCTGGAGAGGGCACTTTTTACAGAAGGATAAAAGGGCAGGGGCTCAAGCCCCCTTTCATGTCTATGTGTGCACGTGCCTGGGTTGTGGTAACCATCATGTTGGATGCTGGGATGCTGCGATCTCCATGGAGAGCCTGATAATACTGCCAGATAACCATGACAACGGCCCATCAACACCACGGGAGCACATATGTACATACATGTGCTCACACGCACACACACACACACACACACACACACACACACACACACACACACACACACACACACACACACACACACACACACACACACACACACACACACACTCACCCAGGTACGTACTATGTACACACTTCCTCGCACACACACGCACTCTCACAGAAAACTGTACTCACCCAAGCATGCCTGCACGCTTCTTGAACACACACGGTCTGTATCTTCAATACATGCATGATGACGTACAGTACAAGGCAAAACAATCTGTCCCATTCCAGGGTTTACAATCCAATCCAATCAAGATTTTCCCCGGAGGTTCTGACCCCTAAAAACAGACACATGCGCACGCACGCACGCGCACACACACACACACACACACACACACACACACACACACACACACACACACACACACACACACACACACACACACACACACACACATACACGCTACACACATACACGCTACACACACACACACACACACACACACACACACACCTATACTGGTAGATGTGGTTTAGCAGGACCCTTTAGCTCAAACCTGCGGTTTACAACATTAGCAGGACACCACTTTCCACTTGCTTTACTAATATGTGGAGCATGTCAAAAAATCTATTTTGAGCCATAGAACACATATTTCACTTCAAAAGTTGAATAAACTCAACACAACTCAAGTTTTAACAATCTGACAAAATCCTACATTAGGAGGACATTAGATAATTAGGTTCTAAGCTCCGCCCATGTGAATTAACAGGACTAACTACATTAACAGGACAGCTGCAATTAAACACATGAAAATATGTCACTGCAGGGTATTTAAGGGTCAAATGTGATTAAATGTGACATACAGTAGCTAAACACAAACAAGGCATTCTATTGATGTTTTTAAATCTCTTCCTAAGACACATTTGTTTTTTCGCTGGCTTTTAATGTTCCTTAATTTTCCTGCGCAAATCGCTACACAGTATGTCTACACTCATGTCATCAACATGGATCTGTCCCATATAGCGCCCCCATCAGGCCGATTTTTTCAAACACATTTTTGGACACTGCTCCTACAAATTTTGCCCTAAAATCACGAAAATCGGTACACCCCACATTCTCTGAGCCAACCAAAACTATACATTGTCCACACAACTAGGAACCAATGCCAGTTACATCCGTCTTTGTGTATACATGTGACCTGACGGTCGCTTATCTCCCGATTAGGGAGTCTTACTGGTAGGCCTGTTTGTCATTTATGCACCATGTACAGCACTTCGGTCAATGTCTCTTGCCTACAGTGGTGTGTTACTGTTTCAACACCTGACTTGCCCTCAGGATCAACCATACAAGTGGAATATAAGCCAGTAAACATGCAGGACTGGAATGACATCGATACAAAGCTCACTAAGTGTTGTTGGTGCCACTGAGATGGTAAACTACAATTCAATGCAATATGACTACTGTGTGTGACTTAGCAGGCCTGAGAACAGGCTGAGAGATGTGATTTCAACATCTTCAATGTTGAGCTACTGTTAATAAAGTTCTGCAGTGAACAAACTAGCATTTTCATCCATCTTGGTCGAAGGGGGACATTGAAAATGTCATGACTGAGGGGTCAATAGACTTAAGCTTTGTGAAGTTAACTTTACAGCTCGTCTGTTATTCTTGACTTCTTTAGAGATTTTCATAAGAGATTTACTGGAAGGGTTATAAGACCAAAAACTATAGCTGAAAAACACACCAATCATGAACAAGGTTCAACATTTATTTTTTGTAGGACACAGGAATGTAGCCCTGCCCCGCTGTAATCAGACAAAATTCGGGGAAGACCGCCAAAGCACCTCAGACCGTAGGGATGGGACAATATACGATATTATCGTTTATCGTGATAAAAAACACTCACAATAATCATATTGTGGAGATTTAATTTATCGTGATATCATCCTCTGTCATACACTGGGATCAATTCACCTTTTATTTGCCGAGCTGCATATCCAGTACTATTTAAACCCTCTATAATTGGTAAAAGGTACATAATATATGTACTTGATACAGTAGTTTTTCACTCTCTACCAAATCTCTTTGCCAAAAAATAGACGATCTACAAGCTCACAATGCTTCGTGCTGTGAGCTTGTAGATCTGCATGATTACTGCATGATTGATCTGTCGCAAAGCCCTCTCCCTAACTGTGAGGATTGGACGACAGCGTAGCAAAACACTTCCACCCAAAGTTGGCTCCCATAACCCGCTAAAAAGCCCGTACCTTGGCCCCCCATCGACCGGGAGAGACGGGGCCAGCACCCAGGGGGTACCCAGGGGCCCAGCCACCGCCAGGGCTCCCCACGGACCCCCTGGGAAAAAAATATGGGAAAATAGTCAAAAGTAGACGATCATAAATGTGACCCGATTAGGGAGTCTTACTGGTATATAGGCAAATTAATATCAAAAACATTTATATTACATTATTACGGCCATGGTGAAAGTTGCTGCTGGGGGACCTGCTACAGTGATTATAGCTACCCAGAACATTTGAAGGGAGCATTTTTCAAATCATTTTCCGAAACCAAAATCTGCCTTAGACTGCAGCCTGTCGATTGTAGGTATAAATTATCGATACATTTGTTGTTTTTGGGTCAGTTTTAAGTGCACTGCAATTAAGCAATGACATTGTTTTTTCCAGCGGGTAAATGCACAGGAAGAAAAATTAAGTGAATCTTTAAAATATAGCAGATCCACAAGTCTAGGTATGCAGGTCGCCGGTTCGATTCCCGATCCGGACGACCTTTGCCACATGTCATTCCCCATCTCTCTCCCCATTTCCTGTCTGTCTACTATCCTAACAAATAAAGGCATAAAAAGCCCAAAAAACTAATCTTAAAAAAAAAGAAAGTCAGGTCTGAGATTTATCACCCAGCCCTACTTTAATGTTGAGTTACATGTTGTATGACATCATTTTTGTAGCTGCAAGGAATAATTATGGCAATTATAATTTGATAATTGATTTGCAGTATCTCATAAGCTACAGTGCGTTACTGCATCCCCATTATTCAGTTGCCTGCAAATGTATAAATAGGCTACTTTTTCCAGAATTATGTTTAATACCAGCGTTAGTCCAGAAACCCCCACATTTAAATAAATCAAAACATCTATTTTCAATAAAGTAGTAAATGAGGATCTCCCTCAATTGATCTTTTCGAGAAATTAAATAAAGGTTGAATGAATGCAAATCTTTTGTATTGCTAAATGCTCATGATGTCCCCGAACATGCCATGACAAGGCAAATGTTTTCTTTGGATATTAATGTTATCACCACCGGCACCACCAAGATGGTTACTTTGTCAACTATCATTATTCTGATATTGCTACCATGCTGTTATGTAAAAATGTTCATATTCTGTTCACACAGTGGTTCTCAAAGTGAATTCCAGGTTGGAATCCACTTTGAGAACCACTGTTCAGGCCCAGGGACTCTGACACTGTTGTTTTTGACAACAAATTTTGATTTAGTTTTGAATAAAATGTCATTTAATTTTAGTCATAATTTAGTGACCTGAAGAGTTTTAGTTTTAGTCTAATTTTAGTCGACTAAATATCATACATTTTTAGGCGACTAAATCTACAGTTCATTTAGTCAACTAAAATGTATTTTGGCAGGCCTTGATGGCATCGTAATGAGTGATTTTACACTTGGTTGTGTGCTGAAAATAGCAGATCTACAAGCTCACAACGCGTTGCGCGACACGTTGTGAGCTTGTAGATCTGCTATTTTCAGCACGCAACACTTGAGAACAACCAAACATAAAATGACTCTCTACTCCACTAGTCCCTCCCTAACGTTTTAGTCTAGTTTTGATTTTGTTGACGAAATTGTCAATATAATTAGTCTTAGTTTTAGTCATCACAGCTTAGTTTTTATTTAGTTTTTGTCAGTGAAAGAAATGCAATCGACAAATACTTTTCGTCATAGTTTTAGTCAACAACATCTACACTGCTCTGACAGTACAAATGGAACCAAATGAACACTAAGTCTCATGATGCAAGGTTAAATTAACATTATCTGTCTGTCTGTCTGTCTGTCTGTCTGTCTGTCTGTCTGTCTGTCTGTCTGTCTGTCTGTCTGTCTGCCTGCCTGCCTGTTTGTCTGCCGATTGTTAACCAATTTGAGTTAAGCTCTCCTCCACTCTTTTCAAAGATTTCACCTTGTGCAGGGAAACCCTTTCACTCATTCTTTCCACTGTAGCCCACTTGCTGATTACTAGCTTGCAATGCAATCAGCCACTGATCAAATTCACCTGTGCTGCCTGCCCATCCCCCATCCCCCATCTCCCTCACTGCACTCACTCAAAACTGTGTGAGTGAGAAGCTGCCCCTCCCCCCACAGTCAGTTGGTTTGTTTGTATGCAGTCTGTACAAGGCAAGGCTTTAAATACTGTGAATATGTGTGAAAGTAAATCCTACGTGTTACTTTATGCTTAGGGTAGTCTTACTAGTGACTATATACAAATGGAACCAAATGGAACTCATAATCTGTGTAATCTATGCACATGGCTTATTTCTTTGTTCTGGTTAGTTAAAGCAGTGGTTCTCAACCTCTGGGTCAGGGAATTATTTTGGGGAGGGGGTCCCCAGATGATTATCTAAATGACTGTGCACCATTGCTTTCTCTCTGAACAGTAAACATACAGCATAAGGTTTAAGTGTAAGGGTATCTTCAGATTTCTAAAGTACCCTTCCGTAATCAATGGGGGCAATTTACCCCTTTTTGTGCAGATATATGACCGATTTGTTGCATGTCTGAGTCATCATGACATCACTGAGATGCCATAGACTCCTACCTACCCACTGTCTGACGTGACCTACCACTGCCGGATGCACCCACGCACACGCGCACACACGCACCTCATCCCGGATTGTATAACAGATTTCTTAAGCCCGGTTCACAATGCAACATGCTAGCCCAGATGATCCTTTTGCCGTCCTATAACCTAAAAGCCTAACATGGGTTGTGACAGCACTGAGAGTAGAGACGTGCTACAGCCAATCAGAGAACAGGACAGGTGGCTTGTTTGATTTAATTCACACATTATTTTCTTTTATATAATTAAAAGACTGTTTGTCTGTCTGGATCAATCCAGTGATATAACTTTAATAATTCTCGTGGGCGAATCCAGGTGTGACAGAACACTCTCAATGGAGCTATTGTAGTCCAGCCTGAGGATGCAGTAGCCTAGACTCCGAACCTCTTCAGGCGATAAAAGCAATATAGTTGCAAATTCTTTATCCTCACGTGCGTTGTGTCCCACTTGAGCTCCTCTTTATTGTGTACTTCAAGGAACTTGTGTACTTCAAGGAACTTTAAATCCCTGCTCCCTCAAGCAAGGAGATGAGGATTAGATTTGAGTCTGGAGGAATCAAGCAGGTTAGACTGATTGTAGTCCGAGCATTTCAGGCAAAAAAGTGTGCGATTCCATCAAAATACTGCACAAACTGGCCGGACTATAGTAACATTGTGTCACATATGAGGAAATGGCATATTCGGGACAACCTTGGTAGTAGGCTAATAAGGCTATGCTTTATTCAAGCCAAACGAGACACTCTATTTGGTGCTTTATGATCCCACAGGGAATGCTACAATTTGTCAATCAGTGTCATCACCGATAAACAAACTTTTACTGCACTGTTTTTACAGTACAGTAAAAGTACAGACAGTACAGTACAGACAGTACAGTTCAGTGATAAAAGGTCAAGGTCACAAGCTTATTTAGAATAATTTGACCTTAGAATTGTAGTAAGCTACTTTGGTGTCATATACTGTATCTGAAGGCTAGTGAAGTCACTGATCTACAAGATGTACCCACAATTCGTAACACAAGAATTTTGCCTATACTGTGTAATACTGTGTAGAGGAATAATTCTAGAATCAGTATCGGGATTTAAAGGGATATTCCATTTAAAAAAACTCTGCCTTGCATGGGTCTGCCTCCCCAGGCTCAGGGCCTCTCCCCACACACACCCATTGTAACTTCAAACTCCATTATATTTTTTTCTGGTGACTCATACTACCCTCCTAATACATGAGCAGGCCATGTTTTTTTTTCGATACAATTTTTCATTTATTTGTAATAATTTTAATTTTTCAAATTTTCCCAAAGAATTATTAAAAATAAATGAAAAGGGTTATTGAGAAAACACGGCCTGCTCACGTATTAGGAGGGTAGTATGAGTCACCAGAAAAAAATAGTGTGTGTTTTTAATGAAGTTTGAAGTTACAATGGGTGTGTATGTGGAGAGGCCCTGAGCCTGGGGGGAAAGATAACATTTACATCAAATATATAAATATTAAAAACTGTTCAGGGTGTTCATAAAAGCCTGATTAGATGATAAAGTGACCAAAATGATCTGTAGGCTTGAACTTAATTAGCATTTTTACCCAAGGGTAAAAATGGTGCCTGGGTGCCTGCCTACTCCTGTATGTCGGAGTTAACTTAAACTCATATGTACTGTACATGATGTCATGGTCATGATGTGGTCATGTGATACTGTATATAGGAGCTACGCTGATCAGCATACATGACTGTGCAGAGCTGCTACCAGTGGTGCTTTGGGGTTTTCTTTTCAGGGCGGACGGTCATTTATTGACGTCACATGCACGAGCGCCTTTAGATGTGTGCGTGCTAACTAAAAGTTTGCTTTGAACAAATCTCATCTATCACAGTAATGGAGCCAGGTAGCCTGAGACACGCACAATGCACATACAGTCACCGCTGGAAACCTACAGTAGGTGTTAAAGTAGCCTATCCATATGAATAGGGGGGTATGTGCAAGCCCACCACTCACTGCCTGCCTGGTAAACCTGTTATGCGAATTTGATTACCATGGTCATCACTTGTATAGCTACACATTTTTAAAGTGACAGTTTAAGTACTTTCTAATACCTCTAGAGTGACAGTTTAAATTAAACATTGGCCAAATTGACAAATATTATGCAGAAATTGTGAAAATAGCCAATCTACATCCTCGTGAGCATGTAGATCTGCTATTATTATTAATTTAGGGGGTTGTGTCCTGAAAAGGTTGAGAACCACTGCATTAATCCATTTAGGCCTGGGGCCGATTCTAAAAATGCCTTTTAAATCCGGCCAAGATTTTCATTAAGAAAACAAATGCAATTCATTAATAAAAAATAGAAACATGTAAGAACCACAAAATGTACAGTCAATTGGATGAGTGGTTTGTAAAATATGCATAGCCTCCTTGGAGTGAGCTAAAATGTTGGCAAACTTGGAAAATGGACATTAATATAAACGTGATTTTTTTGGGACGTTTTGATTAATTATTACACAAAATAACAATACAACAATTGCAATATCTGGTTAAATTTGTATAATTAAGAAACATTGTCTGTATGTTATGCAAATCATGTTGCAGGCCCATGGTGTGGCAAACCACCAACATGGTAGACCCCTGAACAGTGTTTATGCCAAGTTTAGTGTGGATTGGAGCAACGGTGTGCCTGTGGCAGCCAGGGGCCCCTGGGAGCCACATTGGGCCCCTTGTGTTGCTATTATAATGGCCGACCCCTGAACGGTGTTTGTTCAATCAAGTTTAGTGTGGATCGGAGCAATGGTATGCCTGTGGCAGCCAGGGGCCCCTGGGGGCCACATTGGGCCCCTTGTGTTGCTATTATAATGGCCGACCCCTGAACGGTGTTTGTGCAATCAAGTTTAGTGCGGATCGGAGCAACGGTGTGCCTGTGTCAGCCAGGGGCACCCGGGGGCCACATTGGGCCCCTTGTGTTGCTATTATAATGGTAGACCCCTGAACGGTGTTTGTGCCAAGTTTAGTGTGGATTGGAGCAACGGTATGCCTGTGGCAGCCAGGGGCCCCTGGGGGCCACGTGGGGCCTGTGGTGTTGCTATTATAATGGCAGACCCCCAGAACGGTGTTTGTACAATCAAGTTTAGTGTGGATCAGAGCAACGGTGTGCCTGTGGCAGCCAGGGGCCCCTGGGGGCCACATGGGGCCCTTGGTGTTGCTATTATAATGGCAGACCCCTGAACGGTGTGTGTGCCAAGTTTAGTGTGGATCGGAGCAACGGTGTGCTTATGGCATCCAGGGGCCCCTGGGGGCCACATGGGGCCTGTGGTGTTGCTATTATAATGGCAGACCCCTGAAGAGTGTTTATGACTAACGTTATTCACCCAAAATGCTATGTCATTGAAATGTTCATAAAAACATGTATGTGCATTAACAGGACTCTGACACCCAGCCAATCAGGTGCTTCAAAACATACACTGTGTGTGAATATTCATGAGCTTGTGTATGAACATGCAGTAGCATTACACAACCTATGGGGGCGCTGTTCAGACACAAAAAAGTCGGGTGTATGTGTATTAACAGGACATCAAAAAAAAAAGGTGGATTTGGGCTCTCTAGACCAATAGAAACACTTCTGCTATTTCAGAATTGTCCATGAATTAGCAGGACACCAGTCCTGTCCTGCTAATCCAAAATGTCCTGTTAGTGTGGTGTGTATTCAGGCCAATTGTCCCGTTAAACCACATTTACCAACACACCTACACACACACACACACACACACACATACACGCTACACACATACACGCTACACACACACACACACACACACACACATAATATTTAGGTCATCATAATAATCCCTACAGCTTGTTCACGCTATTCACCTCCAGGGATGACTGACTTAAAGCAGAGAGATCCTGTGCATGAATTATGATTGCTTCAGGATTACTTTATGTTAGGGATGGGACGGTGTAAAAACATTACATGTCACGCTCATTGTGGCCAAAAATAATTGCGACTAACGATATCATCGCGATAATCAGAATAGGCTTAAAAATCCTAAAATGGCACTTTTGCTAACCACTTGAACCCTAGTATTCTTATTCTTCAAGTTCACCAAAAATAACCGCTCTACAAGCTCTCAGACTATATTGTTCTTGATCCCAGTATATGACGGAGGACAATTTCACGATAAATGTAAATCTCTGCGATGCAGTTATTGTGACGATCATCGTCACATCCCTACTGTATGTCAGGAAGGCTCCGTCTTTTTCTTCTGTCCCAGATGAGACATTATTCGCCCATCATTGTGCTGCAACTGCAGATTAAGGCTTGTGTCTGTCCACCCCACAAAGGTTCAGACACAAGAACCACCTTCAGAAAGCAGCGTTAAGCCTGAATTATGCTTTGTCGAAAATAGACGATCTGCAAGCTCACAACGTGTCACATCTGTGCTTGTAATAAATGAAACAGACTTGTGGGGCAAAGGCGCCGTTCCTACTGGTATATGTGTTTATTTAATGTACATGACTGTCGCTTAGGTCAATGGTTCTCAACCTGTGGGTCGGGACCCCCAGGGGGGTCCCCAAATTATTTTGGGGGGTCCCCAGATGATTAATAATTAATAGCTTAATGTGAGACATTGTTTTCTCACTGAACAGTAAACAAACCAACATAAAATGTAAGTGTATAGAGGGTATCTGCACATTTCTAAAGTGACAATTTAAGGACTTTTAAGACCCTCATGAAGGGTAACTAAAATTAAACAAAGAATTCCAAAATCTGCACAAGAGTAAAGCTCTCCCTGGGAAGGTAGAAGAAATGTAGTTGGTATCTTTTTCTAAACAATAGGTATCCATAATGGTCATTTTCACTATCAAGAAAAGTCTCCACACAATGATAAATGATTGAATTGATTTACTCAAGTCATGGTAGTCCAAAAATCTCAGGAATGTATAAGAAATGTTGTGCGTCACTGTTGTATGATGGAACATAAGTGAAGCATTAGGGGCCGTGTGGAACATTTTGGGCCACTGAATTCACTGACGGATCCTACTTGGCAGAAATAGGAAATGCAAACACACACATGCATGTGCACACACACACACACACACACACACACACACACACACACACACACACACACACACACACACACACACACACACACACACACACACACACACACACACACACACACACACACACACACACACACACACACACACACACACACACACAGACCAGTGCACACTGGTCTTCTGTGTGATTGAAAGAAGCAGACAGAGGTTCCAGTGCACAGATGACAGTGGACAGATGAGCAGACAAACAGATGCCTACTGCACGTAGGCATCTGTACACTGACTCCAGATCAGATCCACCGGCAGCAGACACAGTATACCAGAGAGCAGCACTTAACCTAATGCACACTCTGCTATGACCTGCTCCAATGTAAATATGCCTGTACTCTCTCTCTCTCTCTCTCTCTCTCTCTGTGTGTGTGTGTGTGTGTGTGTGTGTGTGTGTGTGTGTGTGTGTGTGTGTGTGTGTGTGTGTGTGTGTGTGTGTGTGTGTGTGTGTGTGTGTGTGTGTGTGTGTGTTTCTCCCATGTTGGGAAAGGAGACGGATCACAGCGCAGAATCCTTGGTGATATTCATACAAGTTTTATGTATACACATTCTTAGAACAGAATCTAGACGCTGAATGTTGTCTATAGCAGCATCTCCCAACCTGTGTGGGCCCCCAAATAATTGGCAAAACACTAAGATGTTATTGATAATAAAACGTGAATAAAATAAACATAAAATACCAGTAAATAAAAAAGTACCACCGTGATACCAATAAACAGGAACTTAAAGTATACTGTATTTGTTTCTTCCAAGCCGGAACAAAATCGATTGATTAATCATTCAAATAAACATGCTCGCTTCGGGGTCCCGGAGATGAAATGGAATCAAATGTGGGTCTGTGTGTGGCCTGATGCATAGCAAACTGGGGGTCCTTGAAATTATGGGTTCTCTTATGGCAGTAGTTCTCAACCAAATTATTTTCGGGGGTCCCCAGATGAATAACTTACTGTGCAACATTGTTTTCTCACTCAACAGTAAACAAACCAGCATAACGTTTAAGTGTATAGAAGGTATAGGCACATTTTAAAGAGACAATTTAAGGACTTTTTAATACCTCTGAAATGACAAATTAAACATTGGCCAAATTGTCATATATTAGAGGCAGAAATTGTGAAAATAGCCGATCTACATGCATGTAGAGCATGACAATTTAAGGACTTTTAAGACCCTTTTAATACTTCTAAAATCAAAGTCAAATATTAAAGGCAGAAATTGTGAAAATAGCCAATCGACAAGCATGTAGATCGGCTATTTTCACAATAGAACCGTGTTATACCAAATGTAATGCCTCAACTCTTAGTGCTGGGGGGACCCCAAAATACGATTATTTTGGGGATCGTGGCCTGAAAATGTTGAGAACCACTATCTTATGGGGTTCCCTGGCATATATTTTCAAATGGGGGTCCAGAGACTATAACATGTGTCAATGTTTGAGAACCACTGGTCTAATAATAGCACCTTAAATGTAACCTTCCAATGGCTCTCATGTGTTCTCCATGGTCCCATTGTCTTCCGGGGAGAGAGGAAGCACAGCAGACCTCTGCTCTCACCTTGTCTGCTGTCTCTCTGCTGGGACATTCTGCCTCTGCCAAATGGAGACGCATGCATTTTTTAAACGCCCTTGCTGCACTTCTTTCTTTCTCTCCTTCCTTCTTGTCTTTCCATCTGCCTTTCTTTGTCTCGTTCTCTCTTTTAGCGATTGGGATCTTTTTCAAATCTCAACTATAGAGTTCCAAGACCGCCTATATTGCCAATGTTTTGACTGATATTTTGACAAAAAGTGCAACATTTTCTAATCAATTTGAAAAATGAACAAGCAAACAAATGAATACAAATATGTAAATTATTATGTATGTTATATATAACTTCAGTAATATGGAAAGAATATTTTACTTTAATTATACAATGAACAAGCAAACGAGCATCATATTTTAAACACCTCTGCAGTGAGTCGGCAGTGGCTCAGGGATATAGTGGCCACTTGGCAACCGGAAGGTTCCCAGTTCGATCCCGGACTCCCCAGAGTTAGTGTCGAAGTGTCCTTGAGCAAGACACTGAACCCCTAATTGCTCCCAATGAGTAGGTTGGTGCCTTGCATAGTTTCCTCTGCCATCGGTGTATGAATGTGTGAATAATGCACATTCACAATCTATGTAAAGCGCCTCGGAAAAAAAACGCTTTATAAATGCACCATTACTTACCGGTACACCGATGTCATCAAAAAAGTCAAACCGTGGTCGATATATGAGGTTTGCTTATACTCTCTTTGTCTCCCACTTTACTCTCTCTCTGCCTACTCTGTCATTCTTTCCCTCTCTGTTTTTCAGTGAATTCAGTGGCCCAAAATGTTCCATACGGCCCCTAATGCTTCACTTATGCTTCAGTCCATCGTACAACAGTGACGCACACCGGACATTTTCTCTTGTTTTTCTCCCTCTCAGCATGGGGTCCAAGTACCGCCGTTAGCCAACTCATGCCGGCCTCCATCGCTCAAGTGATTGACCCCAATTACTCACGCAGCACGCGCACACGCGCACGCACGCACACACACACGCACGCACCCACACACACTCCCTAATAATACCTCCAGACCTCGACTGTTATTTCTGTTTTGAGATTTACGTGCAGTGCCTGAGGTGTTTAATCTAGTATTAAACACCCCAGCCAACAGTGATCGTGCAGGGATCCAACTTCTCTGGGGATAAAAAACCCCAGACTGGAATGAATGTCTGCTCACTGCTCTTCGTCATACACAGCATGTGGTTTGATGCTCTCTTCAAGTCAGCAGCAGTGTTAGAAATATAAGAAGAGCAAGGGGGGAATTCACACAGGCTCCCTGAAATCTCAAAATACCCCTGAAACCAGTGGGAGGGGAGCTCAAACCGCAAAGGGTACTTCATGCAGTTGACACTACTGTCTATTAGAGCAGTGGTACCCAACCTTTGTTCCCCCTTGGAGCCCCCCCATCTAACATCTGACAAAAGCTGGGACCCCTCAAACGTGCCTGCACATGCATATGTGTCGTGAGCTCGTAGATCGACTATATGTGTGCTAATTTCTTACACCATTTTGACTTTTCTTTATTTTATATTGTCTACTATTTCTTTTAACAATATGACATGCCCAAAATAGAGATGCTAGGCTGAAAGTGGATGAAACAAAATTATGATAAGTTTAAAGGTTTGGACTGTCTCCCCTGTGATCTTTGGCTCCTCCCAAGGGGTGGCCTTAGAGTTCAGGCTTATTTATATCATGTCAGAATCAGAAATGACTGGGCAGCTAGTATGTTAGGGAACATACTGTAGGCTCATTTGCTCTGTCTCTGTACTGTTGTATCAGTCAGTGCTCAGCAGCTTAACTGCTTTGTCGGGTTGAGTTCATGGAGGCATCGCGCGTTTGTTTGCAGCATCATGTGTTATGTCTGCTAGTGAGGCTTATAGCAGAGGATTTAGTAGTCTTTAAAGACATATAGACGACCACCTGATCTTACTCTTTCACTGCATCGCCTGTACAGTACATGTTCTGTACTCTCTCTCTCTGTCTCTCTCTCTCTCTTTCTCTCTGCTGTCCATCCTCTGACATAAACCCACCAATCCAAAACAATCCTCTGTTCAATTTGGTGGATGGATGGATGGATGGATGGATGGATGGATGGATGGATGGATGGATGGAAGGATGGATGGATGGAAGGAAGGAAGACACAAGTTGGGTTGAGATAATACATTTGCTTTTCTCAAGTCACAAGACTTTTACTTAGATCAAAAAGGTGATTTGGGTGAAGATATGTCACTAGTTGTTGATGATGATGATGATCCGATAAAAAAGTGTATAATACAGGGTTATGTTGTTTTTCAATTATTATTTGTTATAAGAAAAGAAAGGGGTAAAAAAAACCTACTTCTCGATTACTTGATGAACACATGAGCCAGATGAAGTCAGTTATAGGTTCTAAATAACAGGTCACTACATTATGATGTTACATTATACTCCCACTGTCTGTGATTGCACCTTCTTCACCTTCATTTTATACCTTATTTGCATATATTTTATATATTTGTACAGCCTTTCTTTGCTGTAGTATTATAGGTTGAAATGTCTGTTTCTGCCTAACGTTTCTTGTGAAGATTCTAATGGGTGGTTTGCGATGAAAGTTAACAACAAGTTTTTTTTATTTTAGGTTTAACCGCCTGTTTCTCCAATACGTTTCCTGGATATTCTTATGATATCTCTTGCATTATTTTAGAGCATTGGCTGACAACAAAGGAACTGAATCAGAGCCGGTCGAAGGTGCAAAGGGAACAAAGATAATTTCATAATAACAACATGTAGCTGTTGGCCCAGCTTTTCCTGTTCCTGTTTAATGTTCCTCACTCATTGAGTGCCTATCCCGAATTAGTTCGGGATATATGATCGTATCACAGGGTGCCTATCCCGAACAAGTTCGGGATAAAAAAAAAAAAAAAAAAAAAAAAAAAAAAAAATTTTTTTTTTTTTTGAAAAAAATTTTTTTGAATTTTTTTTTTTTTTTTTTGGACCCCATCAAATCTGGTGAACATGATTTCAATCGCGATTTTGCATGTTCCACCCCCATACAACCCCATCTAACATACAGGGCAGCCATTTTTGTTTACATTACATGTAAAACATAAGGGCGATTATCTCAAGAATGCCTGAACGGATTTCCAATCGGATTTTTTTGTTTGAAAGCTGTGAACAAACTGCACAAATCCACTCTGGATTGCATTGGATTTTTCAGAGCTCATTCTTCTCTGTTTTTTTCCCATGCATGAGGTGTGCAAGGTTTAATCATGGCTAAGTTGACGAAAATAAGGCTTCTAAAATGCTTGGTAGCCAATAGCTAACTTCAAGCTAACTTCATCCTCTTCCTGTACATGCAGTCATGCACAAAGGAAAGTGTTCAGGCAAGTCATGGCTGCAGGGCTTCTGCATATACCAGCATATCTCTATGGGATTTTCTCTGGCCACTGGGCGCCCTCTAGTGGTGAAAGGGGTGGCACTAAATGAGTTAAAACCTGCGTGTTTGTCGGCCCAGATGATTTCCCATGAAACCTCTACTTGCCATCCTCGGCACCCTCTAGGCTGAGGAAACTCTTTTAATCGCTTTACACAATCATCTGAGAGAGAGAGGGGGCTGTAAAAGAGTCCTCGTCCGTCCACACACACTCTCTCTCTCTCTGTCTCTGTCTCCGCAGGCTCTCAGACAGAATTAAACCATAAATACGGACTGTTTTTTTTATAACACGGGGAGACTTGTGGCGTGTCCCCGTCGACCTCCGTTGGCTTGTTGTCGGCCTTGTTGCAGCAGCCTTTATTAGCGGTTTACAGCGGAACAGCAGCAAGGCCCCGAGGCGAGGCAAACACTTCCGCTAGACACAGCAAATTGGTTTAAGCATGGTTTGCTGCCTGTGTGCAGTGTGACGCGCCTGCCTGCCTGGGAGAGCTTTAGTGGCTACACAGCGTCATTACGAGTCATATAGACACGTGGTTGCTTAGACGGCCCGAGTGGTTACCACTCATAGTATTTTCGCTGCTGTGAATAGTCATGTGCGTCTGTGAATAGTCATGTGCGTCCACACTGTCACACGCGAAAGACACATTATAGCCTGCGTTATACTGCTGTAGTTGTGGCACACCGAAAATAAACAATCTACATCACACGAAAGCATTTTCGGTGAGCGACACCCGTGCGCAACCAAGTACAAACCTCACATTAGATTATCACGCTCGTGCGCGAGACGTGCACAACACATGTGCACACACGCATTCAAACAATAACAACCACACACACACACACACACAGGCTGCACAGGACCAGACAGTAAACGTTGTGACAGTCAGTCAGGCCTAGCTATGTGCACACAGTGCATCCTGCATTGATATGCAGGCAGCTCTGCAGTGTGTGCTGTAATTAAAACACCGTCAGAGAGACTCATTCATAACAGCACATCCCTCCTCCTCCACAGACATATTTTCTAGGCCAAGTGAATATTTCACTCCAGTTGTCAGGACAGCCGATTAGCGTGCTCTTGCGTGCACTCAGCGTTCTGCAGGGTCTGGAAGTACAGGGAAAGAGAGTGTGTGTGTGTGTGTGTGTGTGTGTGTGTGTGTGTGTGTGTGTGTGTGTGTGTGTGTGTGTGTGTGTGTGTGTGTGTGTGTGTGTGTGTGTGTTTGAGCGGTGGTCACACGTCTCCTTAGCGTGAGCTTGTGTGTAGATTTGTTTGTTAGTTACTATGTTTTTTTTTACTATGTATTGAGGTATTGATTGATTGAGTTATTTTTACATATAGTTAATTAGTATCATTAATGGTAACGCTTGTAAAGCGCCATTCCCACCGGGCACGATGACTATAAAGATATATCATTTTAAAAATCCGGTGGGAATGGCACTTACAGAAAGTAAGGAAGAGGGCCAATTTCTTTCCAATTTGGCTACCCGTGCATATAGCCTACTATTGGCACTAGACTGGGGCGGTTTTGACAGTGTGTGATAAGCTGGATGCTAACACATACAGTACAGAAACACTGCTACATTACAACAGTAGAGTCTGCAAAAAAGGATCTGGGTCAGAAGCAAATCCTGCTCTCTGGGGAGAGCATTGGTCTAAAAACGAACACATTCTGGTTCAAGCATGTCTTGCCACCTCCTCAGACTCGAGCCGTGCACCCATTGCTGCTGAGCTTGATTTATATTGTTTGTTGTTGTGAGCGGGTGTCGTGTGGCCTGTTGAAAATACTGTAGAAGAAAAGCTCAGTGAGCTTGTAGATATGCTATTTTTGGTACATGATCATGTGACAGCCAAACGAAATTAAATATACGTTAAGCAGGGGTGGGCAACTTTGATGGCGAGGGCCACTATATTTCCACCTTCACTCCAGAGGGCCACATTGCATATTGCTACAGTATGTCCTACTTTGTCATTCTAGTATCGCATACAAAAGAAGCAAAAATAGCAGATCTACAAGCTCAAAACGCATCGCGCTGCGATTGCGTTTTGAGCTTGTAGATCGCCTATTTTTACTTCTTTTGAATTGGAATCCTGAATTCTTTTTTGTTATGTTTTAATTGGAATCCTGAAATGTAACATTTTGCTTTAATTTCAAACGCATTTAGTTATTTACTCATGTTAAATTTATGAACTTAAATACAAATACATTGGACATAAAAAATTACTACTATACTAGTCATTAAGCTACTAATATAGGCTGATGGAATTAAAGCAGGTTTGGAATTGTAATTGCTGAAATCAATAATATATCAGTATTCTGGTATTAACCTGCGGGCCGCATTAAGCGAAGGTGGGGGCCGCATGTGGCCCCCGGGCCGCCAGTTGCCCATGTATGAGTTAAGCCATGTACCGGTATAGGCACACTTATCGTCTCTGTCGAGCTTTAAACCTTTTATGTCCAAAAAGTACAGCAGCTGCGCTCAAAACACGCTACTACTTTTGATGCTTTTGTGCGACACTGAAGGGCATTTTATTTACGTAAAACACATGGTTTTAACTGTTGCACCCTGTAACCACCACTCAGCAAGATGTTGACTGTGTATCACTGACTGTGTGATGCCAACCACCAGACAGACAGACAGCATGCCTCCAGCACACTCCACTGCTGTTTTTGTACCATTAATGAGTAAGCATGATTAAAAATAAACTCTTCCTCCTCGTAACCTAATTCAATCAGAGCCAGTTAACTTTTGGACGCAACCACTTTAAGTTGGGCAGATCAGCCTCTTTCATGATCCCTCCCGACAGGATGTTTAAATGTCAGCCGTTTCGATCTGTGTCCACTCTCTCCTTTCAGTCTCTCTCTCTCTCTTTCTCTTTCTTTTTTCCTGCTGCCCCCCCCCCCCATCATCCCCCTCTTCTCTGCCAAACCTCAGATATGCATGACTTCTATGTAGGCTAAGCAGCATCCAGCAATAAGCAGGCTGACAGTTTGTGTTTTTGCTGGACGGAAATCAAGTAGCATTTTCATATAGATGAACAAAGGCTTATGCACACACGCACGCACGCACGCACGCACGCACGCACGCACGCACGCACGCACGCACGCAGACACGCACACACACACACACACACACACACACACACACACACACACACACACACACACACACACACACACACACACACACACACACACACAGCTTTGCAACGTATTGTGAGCTATCTCATATCTTTGCAATTTTCTTCTGTTGAATCTTGCTGCTGAGTGCTGACTAATACATACGTACAATAAAAAAAAACTAAAATTAACACCAAAACTAATAAAACTAAGCCTTAAAATAATAATAATAATAATAATGCTTTAAAACCTAATAAACACTAGACTGAAATTGAAACCAAAAAGTCTAAACAAAATAAAAATGTATGGGATTCTTTTGAAAAACTTTTGAACTTTTGACTGTGACATTTTTACAAATCTTTTGAAATAATAACCAAATGTAGGAAACAAAAACTAAATAAATGGGTATTTAATCCATACAAATTGGTCCACAACTCATATTATGGGTCCCGACCCATTGATTGTGGGTCTAAATAGCAGGGGTGGTGCTTGATGCTCTCTCTGAGTGCAGCAATAGTGACGCTTTACTGCTATTTATACCAGTTAGTGTGAACTCTGAGTTTAGCCCAGGCTCAGGTTCACTTCACTGCTAATGTAGTCTTTCCCAGAGACCGACTGCAGCCATAAATGTTTAAGCTGTCAGCTGTTTCTCTCTCCGTGCTGTGCAGCTTTGATGTCTCATGTGGTTGGTGTGTTCACACACTCACACACAGTTGCACACGCACGCACGCACGCACGCACGCACGCACGCACACACACATTATTTTATACCAGTAAGACTCCCTAATTGGGAGATAAACGACCGTCACGTCGCATACACAAACTTTAGAAGGCAATCGTAGCCAATCAGGAGGGAATATGGGAAATGGGACAGATCCATGGTGATGACATGACTTTAGAGATACTGTGTACCGCTTTGCGTGATTTTAGGGCAAAATCTGTAGGAGCAGTGTCCAAGCAAGTGATCGGCCTGATGGAGAAATCAGGGGCGGAGGTTGTGATTTGCCATCCAAGGAGTGTGTGTGCAAAGTTTGGCATGGATACGGGGCAACGGTGGCGGAGATAAGAGTAGAGGCAAAAGTGTGACATGACGTGTGACGGACAGACGGAGAGATAGAGTGACGGCCAGACAGCCGGTGGAGCTTTTCATAGTAACTAACTTGCGACCTCACGGTCGCAATCACAGCCATCGTTAATCGGTGGTCTAGGACTAGGAGAATCAGTTTCGGCCTTAAACAAATCTGGCATTAGTCGGGCTCTAGAACAGGGGACGGGGTCACTCACACGTGCCCACCATACAAGCGGCGGCATTGTGCCGTTACACGGCCCGAGTGTTTGCAAGCAAACTACTCGGCATCATGAGATCTCCGTTTTTTTCGGGAGACAGAGAGCATTTTGTTGGAGGGGTTTAGAGGAGCAGTTTGTGGTGAGGATTGTTCTGCCAGCTATCTCTCTGGTTTTGGCTGTTCTCTCTCAGCAGCTGGCTCCGAGGCACACAGAGAGCTTTTGTCATCCACTCTCGCTCCGCTTTCGCTGCTGCCGAGTTTGCCGCCCGCAAAAACAAAACACTATTACTTCAAAGGCGACGGCAAATTGAGCCTGTTGGTGGTTAAGACGCTCGCCTCTGGAAACACACGTACTCCTGGCTGACCTGAGATCCAAGCCCACCAGAGGCTTCAATTCTCTGTCACATGTTTCTCTTTAGATTTGTAAATTAGCTATCTCAATACCTGTAGAGACACACGCACCGCACCGCACCGCACACACACGCACACGCACACACACGCACACGCACGCACGCACGCACGCACGCACGCACGCACGCACGCACACACACACACACACACACACACACACACACACACACACACACACACACACACACACACACACACACACACACAGGTCAAGTCCGCTTTAACCACATGAACCCTAGCATCCCTATTCTGGTTCAAACATTCTGGGTTTTGGAACATTCTAACTACCCAAATCTGGTCCCTGGCCCCCCCAAAAAACAGGTGGCAGCACTCAAGACATCACACTCCCAAGAGGGTCAACCCAGGTGAAGGAGAGTACAGGAGAACACCAAACACAGTGAACACCGGACACATCAGGGGCGAGGGGACATGGGCAGGCGGTGACCACGGTAGAAATAAAATAAAATACAATGAAGGAGTAAGACGAAGGGAGGCAGACCAACAACTGTGCTTCTTTGTCCTTTTTCTAGTCCACATAATGCTCTGATCATCAGCAGAATGCAGTTGTGGTCTAGCCTTTCTCTCAATTTTCTCTCCTTTAAGACTATTGTGCTTTCATCAGCACTGCATCATACGCACATGCACACACGTGCACGCATACACACACACGCACGCACAGACACACACACACACACACACACACACACACACACACACACACACACACACACACACACACACACACACACACACACACACACCACAGGGAGCTGGTATCCAGCCGAGGAACGTAGAACTCACTGAATGCTGTTTGATCACTGTGAGAAAGGCCAGTAACAGAGGAGGAAGGCAGAGAGAGAGAGAGAGAGAGAGAGAGAGAGAGAGAGAGAGAGAGAGAGAGAGAGAGGGAGGAGGAGGAGGTTGAGGACAGCATGTTTCTCAGCTCTGTGACAAAACAAGACAAAAAGATATTCCCCCAACCCAATGACGGTAGATATCAGCAAACTGCATGTCTGTTCATAATGTCTCAGTGTTTTTCACCCATCAGAATGTCTGCTGTGAAAAGTTAACTTTGTTCTGGGTATACACCAGAGTCGACCAGACACCAGTCATGTTGCCATACCTTAGCAACAGGCATGATTCATTTATTTTAATAAGTACATTCTTTTCCCATTTCCCTGTAGCCAAGGTATGGCAGCTGCCATACCTTGCCATACCCAATAATTGACACTGTTTCAAATTCAAAGACGGCAAAAGTAGCAAGATCCGCGAGCTCGAAATGCGGCGCGGATCTGCAACTTTTGATGCTTTTGTGTGTGACACTGTGGTGTGCTCAAGAAGGGCGTTCATTTCTGAGAAGAAAAAAACAACAACACAAAAAGTTAAAATAATAAGAGTTTTCTTTCTGCATGGCTAAGTGTGGAGGCTCCAGGAAGTGGGACAGAACAACAAGCTTTGATGTAGCTGTGCTGTCTTGAGGCCAGTGTTGGTGCATCATGAACATGCTGAGACGTCCCATTCTTACCATCTTCTAAACCCTCACAGTTTTCTGAAACACTTGTGTTGCTCTAATATCAGTGGTTCTCAAACCTTTTCATGTCAAGGACCCCCAACATTTGATGTATTTGGAGTATATATGTACATTTTCAAGATTTTTAAAAAATAGCATGATATACAAGCTATATAAAATAATGGTTAAAGTGGTTAAAATATAAAGTGACACAGGTGCTTTCCATGTGGGTTAAGATTAGACGGATTCAACATTTACTGTTACTATTTGTTACCGTAGGACACATGCACGCAATCCGTCATACACATTAACAAGAGTGTGTGTGGAAGTCCCAGACACACGCGCACGAGTGCTGCACGCACGTTTCTGGTTTCTGCTCGACAGCAACGATAATTATGGTTGTGCACACGAGCGTACGCACGCACATGCACGCACACACACAGGTGGTTACTCGGCTCCCTTCGGGAGGTGTCCTTGAGGAGGCAACCGACTGAAAAGGAAAACTTACTTGCTTAGTCGACAATAGACTTCACTGCAGGATTGTTGGCAGCAATTCTGGGCCTCATGAAAATATATGGAACGTGTAATACAATATACTGATGATGACTACAGTAAAACTGAAGGCCTCCATGTATACTCGGGCCTCTCTCCGATGTACTTGCATAACACATATCAGTAGATGGAGTTGATACAACATTCACGAATGTCAAACGCCATAAAAAAACAAACAAAATATGAATAAGACCCGTGCCGTGTTGTAGGAGCGTATACAGACTACGACAGTGTTTTGCCACACACCAAGAGTAAATACAGTTTAAGACTTAAGTGTTTTTCTATAGGGAACAATCACAGCATTATCTGGTAATGGACGATTTCTCAATCCCGCACAATACAGATTAAATCACAGTTTCCAAAAACACCCATTTGTGGGTTGTGGATCAATTTTTGTGGGTCCCTTAATCTTTTGTTTCCATTTTGTTTTTAATTATTATTATTTCAAAAGATTAAAAAAAAAAGTTCCACAAAAAGCTTTTCACGAATAAAAAAATGCAATGATTTGAGTAATTTCATTCATAAATAAAATGTAAATAGAAGAAATTCCATAAATTAGAAAACAAATGTCTAATGGTGCGTTCAAACCTGAAGTTATTTCTTTTTTTTTTGTCACTTCTATCGCTTCACTTTGTTCGCGCAGGTCTGCGTTGGGAAAAAAAGAAGAAAAAAGAAAAAGGCCTCTGTTACTGTTGTTGTTTTGCTGTTGTCACGCTGTTTGGATCACTTCCCTGACATTTCCTTACAACATCAACGCTAATTGGCTGTCAGGACGTGATGGGTGGAGTTGGGAGGAAGCGAAGGTCGCTTCAGTTGGATTTTTCCAGCTGGGGTAAATGTCTAATTTCTCTTTAGGGTCACGGGCTAAAAAGTTGGGAACCGTTGGATTAAATGGCCCGATGTAGTATGCATCTTCTTCCTTGTTCCTTCTACCAAACAACTAAGATAACGGGTCAATCCATGGCCGCTTATTTCGCAGGCACTCAATCAATGGCTTTTACACAGTTAAAACGACTAGGATTTCCAACTGTAGCTTCTCCCGTGCCTTTACCCTTCTGGAGGACTACCCACCATGCAGCATTGCTGCAAGGGCCCAACCTTTGAGACCACATCCAAACTTTTCCCTCACAAGTTGTCACCAGTGTAGCTTGTGAGGACCAAGAAGATTGATGGCTGTCTGTCGGTCTAGAATGTGCTTTTATACCTATTTGATGTCCCTGAATAGTGACCTGCCACCTTCTGGCAGTTACAAATCGTGAAATAGCAGTTCCATAGAATCCCCTCTTGCCTTGTGATCTGTGGTTTTCCTCATAACACAGTTTTTGGCTTGGTCGAAAAATTGTCCGCCAGTAATCAGTTATCTGCCGACACAGCAGATGACTTAACTGATTGAAACTCAAGTTGTTTGCAGTGGAAAGGTTTTTCTCTGCTACTGTATGAATACGCTGCTGGTGTGTCTTAAGGTTACTTATCTTATTGTAACTCTTGTTAGACTGTTTACAAACCTTCTCCTGTGTGGAAATCCTGGTGTGTCTTGAGATTACTTATCTGACGGAAACTCTTGTTACACTGTTTACAAACAAAGGGTTTTTCTCCGGTGTGGATGCGCTGGTGTATCTTCAGACTGCCCAACACATTGAAACTCTTGTCACACTGTTTACAAGAGAAAGGTTTTTCTCCTGTGTGGATACGCTGGTGTGTCTTTAGGCTACCTATCGTATTGAAACTCTTATCACACTGTTGACAGTGGTAAGGTTTTTCTCCTGTGTGGATACGCTGGTGTGTGTTGTAACTCGCTAACGCATTGAAACTCTTGTCACACTGTTTACAACAGAAAGGTTTTTCTCCTGTGTGGATACGCTGGTGTGTCTTCAGAGTACCTGACACATTGAAACTCTTATCACACTCTTGACAGCGGTAAGGTTTTTCTCCGGTGTGGATACGCTGGTGTGTCTTCAGGTTACTTAATTGACTGAAACTCTTGTCACATGTTGTACAATAGAAAGGTTTTTCTCTGGTGTGGATACGCTGGTGTACCTTAAGCTCACTTAAGCATCTCAAACTCTTGTTACACTGTTTACAGACATGGGTTTTCTTTCCAGACAGCAGTCGATGTGTATTTACTTCTTCTACTGGAGGTGTTATTAAGGCTGTAAACTGTTGATGACTGGAACGTCTTGGTTCATCTGTGTCTCCTTGTTCCTGGTTGGTTAAAGAGTTGGTTATTTGATGACAGGCTACTGAGGGAATTTGTCCGTTCTTCCGCATTTTGGCACTAGTGGTTGTTGTGGCTCCTTTTGTATGTGCCTATGGAGAAAGAGACCCGAGACTTGAAGCAATATGGACACTCAGAACAGAAGGCCTGCAGTTTCAGAATTGGCATTGGCAGAATGCTACAGGTATGAAGTAGACATATAAAGGCATCTTCACACTTTATAGAGGTTGTTAAATGTTCTGGTATTACATCCCGTACAACACACACTGCTGCTGTGCATACCTAGCGATGCAGATTTGTGCAGGCATTGTAGCATTTACTCCACGTCCCCAGAAAATGTCCGGGCTCTGAAGCGTGGCCTACATCTGGCCTAGAACTGGTCTACATCTTGGCACAAATGGCTCAAAGTTTGTTGTACGCCCAGGGTCTTATTGGCCAAGCTTCTCGGGACGCTTAATGAAATTAGCTTAGATTTTCCCTCAAGGACTATAATTCTATTTGTGTGTGAGCACGTACACGCGTGTTTGTGTGTATGTGAGCGCTGTGAGCTTGTCGATCTGCAAATTACCTGCGAAAGATTCCTCCGCAATATGGATGCTGGGATTGAAGTGGTTAAGCACAGCTTGTTTCCACCACTGCAGGTGTAAATCCATAAAAAGTGCCTATACTGCATTCTCCACTCACTTATTAACCAGGAGGTATTTTGAGGGCAGACAAAGGATTTTCCTCCCAGTCTCCCACCTATAGATAAGAAGAGAAGAATGGTAATGATTTCCATCCTCCCATGAACGTCTTTTGGGACAACTGACTATATTTGTATTAGTTCTTCAACAGAGAGAGAGAGAGAGAGAGAGAGAGAGAGAGAGAGAGAGAGAGAGAGAGGAGAGAGAGAGGGGGGAGAGAGAGAGAGAGAGAGAGAGAGAGAGAGAGAGAGAGAGAGAGAGAGAGAGAGATTGATTGATTTTTATGTGTATGGCCTTTTATTTGCTGTTCTATTTGGAGCGGTGATAGCTGCTGGAGAGGAGAGGAGAGGAGAGGAGAGGAGAGGAGAGTAGAGGAGAGGAGAGGAGAGGAGAGGAGAGGAGAGGAGAGGAGAGGATTCATCAGGGTAGAGCCTGTGTGAGCCAAACATTAACCTTCAGGTGACTCTGGCCATTGTGTGCCCGGTAGTGTATTTGTTCGTTATTCGTGAACACAGTCAAACCAGCAGACATTTTGCAGTGGTAATGAATTATTTAGTTTTATGAAGCTGATTACATATTCATCTGTCTGACCAGTTAACATAGCAAGGAGTGAAGAAAAACATTAGTATTTAGTCATTCAGTCGTTCATGTTCATATTTTTCATTTATGAAATACTTGTGAAACTCAATGACCCTATCTTGGGCTTGTCATTGTAGGTGAAAAGAAAAATCTAAATAAGAAATAGACAAAATAGCCCAAGTTCACAATGAGTTGCGATGTGAGACACTGTGAGATAGTAGGTAGGCTATTTCCAAAAATCTTTTATATATCGCTTTTCTGAGTACCCAAAGACACTTTACATGGTGGGTATCCACAACTTTCCAAAAAACTTTCTCGCGGAAACAGGTGGATAGAGATTAGAGAACTAAGAATAACAACTTTAATAGGAAAGACTAATGAATACAATAAAAACCATTAAAAAACATTAAAGATAAAAAGTACAGTGGAATGAGTTAGCTGGGGGAAGCAATTTGGAAAAGGTGGGGTTTGAGGACGGTTTTGAAGGTTTGGAGGGTGGGGGCATCTCTGAGGGTTTTGGGGAGTGCATTCCAGAGGGAATGCCCAGATTCTTGAAAAGGTTTGAAAAGTGTTGAAACACTTTGGGACACCAGGGTGAAAGTGTTTTTAAAAAAGGGAAAGAAAAATAATTCTTTCCCAAAGAATTTCACCCGCTTCTTTACACCTATAAACTTGCAATAAAGCTGATTGTACAGTGTACGATGCAGTTTAAGAATGCATACATAAGCCAGACAATAGCCCCAGGTGGGGGTAACGTGATCCACACATCTACAGTCCATACTGTATCATTCACTAACTGCTGTCTGGGAGGAGGCCAGGTGCTTGTGAGTCTATCGGTGATTGATGAAATAGAACAGCTCTGCTTACTGTTAGGCTAGGCCTACAGCTGACATTACCTGTACTGTACTGTACTGTACTGTACTGTACTGCCCATCACAGTTAGTTTCACTTAGTTTAAATTCGTTTTTGAAGAGGGTTTGCTAGTTTAGTTAGTCAGACAGAAAACCTCTTATGTTCATATTATAACTTTATATTTTGTAAATTAACGCCCTACGTGATTATACTACAGTGTCACACAAAAGCTCCACAAGCTTGAAACGCTATTTTTGAATTTGAATCCTGAAAGGTAACAGTTTTGGACATACCGTACACAGTATGAGGTTTCAGAGGCGTCAATTGGGTATGGCTACAGGGGGAAAATGTAATGTAATAAATTCATCATGCCTGTTGCTAAGGTATGGCAACATGGCTGGTGTCTTGCACGCGCGCCTTCACGTGACACCAGTAATGTTGCCATACCTTAGCTTTTGCTGAACTGTGAGGTTTCCACCTGACAGAGACTATGGGGTTCCAGTGGTGCAGTCTGTAAGTTATTTTGTTCGTCCAACCTTCCCCCCACTCAACAACCAATGTTATCAGTTACTCCACAGCCAATTACCAGTTTTATAGCTTGTGTTTTATTACCGTCAAGGACAACTACTGAACCATATCTATTTGGCAAATGTTATTTGGCTGCATAATATACAAGACTGCGGTGCAGAGAGGTCTTGAGATGATTAAAAAGCCAATTCTAAAAAGTTATTCTGCTATAAGTTCCGTACGCTCCGCCATGTTGCCGTGCTATCAGTGTTGACAAATGTTTGCCTGAGTTTCCTGGTTGTATGAAGTTGGACATTCCATCTTTACGGCATGTCTGGAGCGCGGCATAAATCACAAGCACCACTTTATGAATCTGGACGCTGTTTCTGTATCTAGAGCCAAGAGCAGTGATGGAAAAAGTACACATATATTTGACTTAATATGTAAAAGTATCAGTACCGCAATGCAGAAGTTACAAGAAGAAGTCTGGAATCTTGTTATCAAAATGTACTTAAAGTACCAAATATTTAGGGATTTATAGTGGTTAGTGGTTCTCTAGATGGGGTCTGCAGGGATCCAGGGATCCTTCAGGCCTCCTGGAGTGGTTCCAAATGTACATGGATCACACATGACAGTATTTCATAGTATGTGATGTTACAAGGATCATAGATGACAGTGTTTCCCTTGTGACAGACAGACAGACAGACAGACAGACAGACAGACAGACAGACAGACAGACAGACAGACAGACAGACAGACAGACAGGCAGGCAGGCAGGCAGGCAAACAGACAGACAGACAGACAGACAGACAGACAGACAGACAGACAGACAGACAGACAGACAGACAGACAGACAGACAGACAGACATTGTCTATTATACAGTATGTACTGCACTGCAACCCAGGCTGTATGAGGACACACCCTGGAAGGATGGCATTTAGAGAGAGAGAGAGAGAGAGAGAGAGAGAGAGAGAGAGAGAGAGAGACAGACGAGAGAGAGAGAGAGAGAGAGAGAGAGAGAGAGAGAGAGAGAGAGAGAGTGAGAGAGTGAGTGAGTGAGTGAGTGAGTGAGAGTGTGTGTGTGTGTGTGTGTGTGTGTGTGTGTGTGTGTGTGTGTGTGTGTGTGTGTGTGTGTGTGTGTGTGTGTGTGTGTGTGTGTGTACGCACGCACGCTCGCACGCATTTGTGTGTGTCTGGGTGTAAGTGTGAGTGTGTGCGTGTGCGCCCGCGCACCATCAAGGTTGGTTCAACAGCCTTTGATTTATTCATTTCCTGCAGAGCTATTGTTAATCTTTCAGCAGTGGAATTGAGTGGTACAATGGTACGGTATATATTTACATACTGTATGTTTGTGTGTGTGCATGAGTGTGTGCGTGTGCATGTGTGTGCGTGCGTGCGTGTGCATGTGTGTGCGTGCGTGTGTGCATGCGTGCGTTTGTGACTGTGTGTGTGTGCGCGCGCCCCATATCTGTCACTCACTGCCTCAGCTCCTATACAGCACCAGTCTCTCTCTCTCTCTCTCTCTCTCTCTCTCTCTCTCTCTCTCTCTCTCTCTCTCTCTCTCTCTCTCTCTCTCTCTCTGGTTCTATAACTCCAGTCTTGTTTCATTTATTCATTGCTTGTGGGTCTTTCTTGGCACGCCATCTCCTACCAGTTGCCTGGAAGTCCTTTTTAAAAATTAACAAAGTCGACGAGTTAAGCAAAAATAAATGAACCACATGGTTGCTTGTATAGCTGCCGCTGTGTTCACATCAAACTAATGCACCATGCGGTGACGGTGTACCGTATAAAACCAGGGAACATGTGACGCGCTTAACATGTACCGGTAAACGTGTTGGGGAAAAGTGTTGAGCTTGTTGTTTCAGAACGGTTTCAAACATTTTTGCTTTTACTGCAACAGTAACTGCCTGCTTAGGATGCAGTTATTTATACCCGAGGCACTTTAACATAGACTGGTTGCTAGTGTGTGAGGTACGGTGAGTGTAGAGCTGGAAATTGGAATATGTAAACGTACACTGACACTATTTATTTTTGTCCTGTTGTTGTACCGTCTGTCTGCATTAAGGATTACCATACACAGCAAAACCCCTGATTGTTAATTTATCTAGGATAGTATAGGGTCTATTTATACACTCAGACTGCATTTATACTGTAGCACATTTCTAGATTGTCTATCTTGTATTGTGTGCATGTGTTTCTCTCTCTTGGTTATATTTCTTATCAGTTGTTCAATCACTGCTATCATCTCTCCCGATGGTAAAAGGTGCAGCCATTCATTCACACACACACACACATTCATATGCCAACGGCGAGGGAAACCAACCTGCTCATTGGGAGCAATTAAGGGTTCAGAGTGTTGCTCAAGGACAGTTCGGCACTAACTCCAGGGGAGCCCGGGATCGAACTGGGAACCATCCATTTCCCAAGTGGCCACTCTACCTCCTGAGCCACTGCCGCCCCAGTCTCTCCTCTCTCACTCTTTCTCTCCCTTGATCTGTCTCTTCCTCACTCACTCTTTGTTTCGCACTCTCTCTCCTCCTTCAATCTACCGGTATGTCCTTCCTCATCTCTCTCTCTCTCTCTCTCTCTCTCTCTCTCTCTCTCTCCCTCTCTCTCTTCCCCCCTCTCCCTCCCTGACACAGCTCTTTCAGTAGAGACCTTGAGGGGCTGATCCACAAATTGCAGCTTGGCGACGAGGATGCACTAGACACAGATGGAAGCTCTTCTTCTTCCAGCCAAAACACCCATTCCTCCCATTCTAACGAGTGGGCTGTTGAGCTTTCTCTCTTTAAGGCATTATAGCATTAGCCGCCTAATTTATACACAACAGCGTCGCTTGCCAAAAATAACCAATCTTCAAGCTAACAACGCGTTGCATCGCGACACAGTTAAAGCCTCCCTCTTTTGTGCCAAAGTGCGTACGTTTCCCTGTATGTCTGCCCGTTGCCAACTGAATACAAGTGCCTGAAGGACAATTTCCATAGCGTTTCCTGGCAGCCGTGTAGTGGGGTTTGGCCCAGTGTTGCTTAGTCACTTCCATGTTAACCCATTGAACCCTAGCGCCCCCTGTTGAGACGAGAACGTTCGCTGACAAGCTCACAACGTGTCTCAATGTGACACGTTAGTAGATCTGCTATTTCTGGTGAAGAGATTTTGTGTGGAAGGAAAACAACTCAGGTCTGTTTCACTAAGTGTAGAGGGTAAACAATGTTATACTGCATCATTATGATGGTGTTCTACAGTTAAAATTGTTGTTTTAAAAGGCATTTTGAAAATCTTTCTCACCAATAATGCCCAGAATATGGATGCCAGGATGAAATTGGTTTAGGGACAAACAGTTGCATGTTGCTCTCATAATGTAAATGGCCCTGAAAGTTTCCCGTTGTGGGATCAACAGTGTTTCAGCAGGCACTGCCAGGCAGAGTGGAACTTTGGGAAACTGGAAGGTTCCCACGTAGATACTCAGCTTTGGCTGCTCAAAACAGCCAAGCAGCATTTGCCACGCCTCCAGGTCTTAATTTAAGGCATAAGAGCTGGTACTCAAAATAGAGCCCGCTGGCTCATCCTGGCTTCATGTAGAAGTGTCCTTGACTAAACCCTATGAGGGTGTTGTCTTGCATGGTTGCCTCCATCATCGGTGTGTGAATGTGTGTGAATGTGTTAATGTAATGTGCCGTATTGCAAGACTGTTTGAATAAAGGTGCTATAGAAATGCAGACCTTTTATATTAGCCAGAGTATGTGTTTGCATGTGTGTGGGTGTTTGTGTATGCACAGAGATTAATTCAGTCACTCACTGTGCGCGCACACACACACACACACACACACACACACACACACACACACACACACACACACACACACACACACACACACACACACACACACACACACACACACACACACACACACACAGACTGCTGTCAACGTTCATTAAGAACATCAGCAGATGTTGGATGAGTGTTTGATCATGTTTGGATTCAGACTGTTATTGAAACTGAGGATTAGGAGATCAGCCTGCATCTCATCCTTTTCCATCCTGACCTCTGCTACACACACATCACACTGACCTCTGGTAGGCTACACACACATCACGCTGCTACACACTCACACATCACACTGACCTCTCGTACACACACATCACACTGACCTCTGGTAGGCTACACACACATCACGCTGCTACACACTCACACATCACACTGACCTCTCGTACACACACATCACACTGACCTCTGGTAGGCTACACACACATCACACTGACCTCTGGTAGGCTACACACACATCACGCTGACCTCTGGTATACACACATCACAATGGAGTGGCGCTCCAGCACTCATTTCAGCCACTTGTTGATTTGGAAAATGTGTGCTTTCGTAGTTTCCTTGTAATGACCTTTCCAAAAATGTACAGACTGCTTGCCAGCTGCTGTCCCGGTGAGGCTAAATATTCTTTTTTGGAAAGGACGTTAGAGTGCTGGCTTCTCTCTCCTCCTCATGTTACTTTCCTTGGCCGAGCACCTACTGTAAATACTACATTTTGGGAATGTTGCATGGCTTTCAGGTTTCTCTAATAGTAGTAGTAGTACATGCCCCTCTTCTAGTGCCACCATGAGGTTGCTTTTTGCAGACAACATTATTGTGTATACAATACATGCGACCTGAGGGTCGCTTATCTCCCGATTAGGGAGTCTTACTGGTAGTAGTTCTCTTGTACCTGTGATATAGGAGGTCCCTCTAGATTGAAATGTAGGGGTATATGCCTGTAGGTAATAAGTATAGATGACTGTGATGAATGCATGCTTTTGACTACCTCAACTCACCCATCATTTTGTTTGTTGTCTGTGTTTTGTGTACCGAAGCATTTAAGCTGTTGACTCCAAGACACATTTCTCCTATGGGAGACAAATACTGTAAGGTGAACCTTGACCTGGCTTTGACATAATGGTGACTCAAAGTGGGGAACCCCAAGGGTCCTTGGGGGGTCCCCAAGGGGGTCCCCAGCAAAAGTAGTTAATTGCATCACAGTCATTTTAAACACTCTATCCATTTATCTGTGGGCTATTCAAGAATAGCAGATGTACTTGGTGCCGCGCTGTGAGCTTGTACATCTGTTATTCTTGAAAACGGCCTGAACTCGAAAATGTTTCTATGATTAAAAGCGTCTGCTAAATGCCTAAACTGTAAACTGTAAACTGATTTAAGAAAACACAAATCTTCTCTTCTGGGCATCAAGTTGGGGGTCCTTGACACAAAAAGGTTGGAGAACAGTGTCCTAACTGATGGAGCCTCCACCTGGCCATGGATCAATAGTTTATCCACTCTTTGATTGATTGTGATTGAACTGTTGTTGCCTCTCTAATCCGCTATGTGTAATTAACTCTCTCTCTATCTCTCTCCCTCTGCCTCTGTCTCTCTGTGTCTCTCTCTCTCCAGTGAGCAGAGTATCTGCCAGGCGCGGGCCTCTGTCATGGTGTACGATGACAGCAGCAAGAAGTGGGTTCCCATCAAGCCGGGCCAGCAGGGCTTCAGCAGAATCAACATCTACCACAACACTGCCAACAACACCTTCAGGGTGGTGGGGGTCAAGCTGCAGGACCAGCAGGTACGCACGCACTCTCACACTCTCTCTCTGCTTCTAGGGGTCCTTGGAACAACATATTTTGAGATAGGGGTCCGTGGCCGAATACTTATGATTTTGGGGGTCCTTGACATGAAGAAGTTTGAGAACCACTGATTTAGAAGAAGGATTTAGAAGACATTTATAGAATTGGATCTACAAGCTCGCAGCACGGCACTCGGTGCCGCGCTGAGCCTGTGAGCTTGTAGATCTGCTATTTTTCAAGATTTAAAGCGTAGAATAATGGTTAAAGTAACTAGAAGTTTGCAGCCCTTCGGCTTCAGCTCATGTCTGTCGGTCAGTCCGTGACGCTATAGAGTCATGCTAATACAGCACGTCACTGATTGCCTCTCATATGGGTCTGCTCAGTCGGCTGTCACTGCATAACACGCTGATTCACCGTACGCACCTCTGTCAGCTGGGGTGCTCCTGTCGCAGTAGGATAACACACAGTTCAACGGACACCTGTGTGTCTCTCTGTGTGTGTGTGTGTGTGTGTGTGTGTGTGTGTGTGTGTGTGTGTGTGTGTGTGTGTGTGTGTCTGTGTGCGTTGCCACTCGCCTTCATCTTTCGGGGGAATTGTTGTGTATAACACGCAGTTCCACAGACGGATTTCAGCCCGACCGGAAGGTCGCTTCTCGCCTTTTCGACGAGTTACTTGTGATTATTATTATCTGTTCATTAGTTTGGCCATAAAGTGTTCAGATGAGGCTGCCTGTGTGCATGTATGTACTGTGGGTACCGGTAAGTCACTCATATAGGTCACTGTCTTGAGTGGCTCAATGCACAATACAAGGCTGTGAAACGTCATATTTTAGACCTCTAACTCGCTATCTTATTTGGCTCACGATCAGTTATTAATAAACACAATTCATATAGGGAATTATATTCACTAAATGCCATGTGAGCTTGTACAATTTACAATTTAGGCATTTAGCAGATGCTCTTAATCCAGAGCGACTTACAATAAGCATCAACATTAATACATCAAATGCATAGAAATATCAATCTAGAGATAAATAACGTAGGTAGACCAAGCATCTAATCAGTGAAAAAAGCTTTAAATGCTTTAAAAAGCTTTAAAAAAGCTATCTAGTTTTCACGTAGATCTGCTATTTCCGGCTTTAGGGTGACCAAAAAATGTAAGAATGGCATAAATCACTCCTAAATGTCGATGGCCTCACAAGTATAGTATGGTATAGTGTGTGTGACCCACTACTTAATTAGTGGTGGTTAACGATGTTAATCCCCCTCTCAACAGAGACAACCTCTCCGTCTGTCGCTCTCCCAGCAGACTTCATCTCATTAGCATGTCATTACATCTCATTAGCATGTCATTACATCACTGCTCTCGGCAAATCACTCATTGTCCTGACATGGCCACTTTTGTCCTCATCTTCACTACTAAATTCTTTTGTGTTATATCAGTAAATCCATTTGATTACTATTAAAAATGTATTTTAGTACATTTCAATCTATGATTTTTTTTAATCAATCAGTAGATTATTTAAAATATTTGTTATTTGGGTGAAAGGCTGTACATCACTGACACAAATCGAAAACCTGGCTTCTGGATTGCCAACAAAAACAACATGTTATGAGTTATAACTCATAATGACAGCATAGCCGGCGGCAGGACTCAACGGCTAATCGGGCCATCCGCGAGCGTAAGGTTGCGACCACTATGCAAATTAGTGTTTCACCTTTGTTTTCGAGTATTTGCCGGTTTCACTGATGGGGCCAAGGGGGGGTCCCCCTCGTGCCGCTGGGCCTCATCTGTGTTGGGAACAACTGGCAAAGGAGAAAGTGTTTCGGACATGGTAGCAAACTACTTTTTTGACTCTGATTGACGACCCTGAGCGGAGCGTGGAGCGAGCGCGGAGCGAGAGATGCAAAAATCAAGTTGAGCGACGGATCGGCGGGGAGCGGAGCGGCCTGGTGGCCGACCAGAGTGATGAGCGAGTGGGACAAGAGTCCTCTGGAGCGCGGAGCGGCTTTTGTCACCGCTCCACTCCACTCGTGTGCCCTGATGGCATTATAATGGGACATATGACAAATCAAAAGTTCAAATATGGTTATTTTGTGGGTCGCGGCCTGAAAAGGTTGAGAACCACTGAAATACTGTATCTCTCCATCTGTCTCTCCTCTCTCTACTCTAGGTGGTCATCAACTACTCCATAGTGAAGGGTCTCAAGTACAACCAGGCCACGCCCACCTTCCACCAGTGGAGGGATGCCAGACAGGTGTACGGACTCAACTTCGCCAGCAAGGAGGAGGCCACCACCTTCTCCAACGCCATGCTGTTCGCCCTCAACATCCTCAGCCAGCAGGATGGAGGTAGGAGCATTAGCGTTAGCACTATATGCACACCCACCATCTAGAGCAGTGGTTCTCAACCTGTGGGTCTGGACCCTCAGGGGGGTTCCCAGACTTTCAAGACCTTTTTAATTATTAAAAAAATCCATTACTGTATCAAAAGTAATCAATAAATATATACTATAAAAACTTATGACAAATAGCGGAAATTGCCGTTCTACAAGCTCACAGCGCATTGCAATGCGGCGTGTTGTGGGCTTGTAGATCTGCATTTTTTGCCAATTCTTTTGGACATATTTTTGTCAATTTCCAGGAGCGATATAAATCCATTGTCAGAGGGCTCTGACTACCTGTCTGTCTGCCCATCTCTTTTTATGCCCATATATGGAGATTGACTTAATGCCGGGCATGCACTCCCTCGGGTCCTTTGTAGGCCACGTAAACCGAGATTGAAGTCCATTGTCAGTCAGTCAGACTGTTCCCGAGATGTGGGACGACATTAGTGACACCCACCGTCCACCGTATAATATAGGATGTTTGAAATTTTTTCAAATGTTTGTCATGCCCAAAATAGTGATTCAAAATTGGTTAATCATTATCAAGGAGGAGGCATGATGGGGGGGGGGGGGGGGGGGGTCTTTGAAATGTAAAAGTTTGAGATCCACTGAGGGTAGCGTGACCAGACAACAACAACAACAGGGGTTTTGGGAAGCACAACAACAACACGGGTTTGGGGAAGGCACTGTTTTCACACCAACAAAATCCCTTCCCATGTTGCTGATGATGGGGGTGAATCTGAGGACACTGGTGACACTGGTGAACCCATTTAGACAACTGCCACTCCACAAGCCGTCTTTTCTTACATTCCAGAATCTTTATTTCCTTTACTTTTTTTTCCCTTCTTTATTTGGGGGAATTTTATAGTTTATTTCAGACAGAGTCACAGGAAATGAGAGCAGAGAGAGGGGGTTAGAGTCACTGCTTTTGAGTCATTTTGTCCATGTCTATATTGTTGGCAGGCATACATAAAATAATTACCATTTTATGTAGTGTAGTGCCAGGGCAAATTCCATTTTAACTAATGCCATACTTGGCAATAAAGTTCTCCTGTGTTCTGAACAGCAGAGCCGTTCCCCAGAGAGTTTGCTGCTCTCTGTAGAGGCACTTTGTTTGGAGTTCATGTGCAATACATATGACTTCATAATGAAGTCTCCGTCATCTTGTTGAGGGCTTGTCCCAGCAGTGGAAAGATGAATAGTGGTATAGGAGCAACATGGGGAAAAAAGTTAATAAATCACAACCAGTGTGAACTGAAGTATGCTTTTTATGAGTTAATTTCGTCCCGTCCCGCAAAGCTTCATTCAGTAGAGCCTGTCGAAAGGCTAGAAGCATTCAGTGCTTTATCATCAAATTATAAAATTAAAGGGACCATAATTTGCAAAATATCATGGTAATTGAAAGAAGGGTTTAAACTAATCGACTGAAAGCATTAAGTATTTATGACAATGATAACTAAGGTAATAAAATCAAGCATGAAGTCTGGGTCAAGCGTCCATTGTAATCAATGCTGTGGTAATCCTTCTGCAGCCAGCACTACAATACTGAGAACGTCAGGGAATAATTTGGCACTTCCTCAGGATGAGTTTCATTTCCAAGATGGCACGCTTGCCGCCTGATTGAAACAGACTGATATTTAAGTGGGTAATCTCCTCATACAAAGATCAGTCTGATGCTATTGATCTCGGCATGGGGTCTCGACCCTGCCAATATGGTCTGTCCACTTCACCACCAATGTGTCTTAGCAAAAAGGAACAACCTCCTTGTAAGACCATGTCGCCCTCTACTGTGCGGTAGAAACCTCTTATTCCACATTCTGATTATGTCCTTGAATATGTATTTTTCAAAGCAAACTTCTGTAACGAATTTGTATATTATTTAAATCATATTGAGCTGCTATTTGTTCCAAAAGCTTTATACCTTGTATATATATATATAATGACACAATGCGACATACATTACATAGCTCTGTACCCCCTCCTATGTTCCCCATTTTCAACTGTATTTATTTTATTTTGACACTTGCTTTGGCAATGTAAACGTACTGTACTTGAGATGTAGTGGAGTAGAAGTAAACATACTGAAGTACAGTAAAGTGGAAGTACTCCACTAAAGTAAGAAATCCTCTAAAGTGTACTCAATACAGTGCTTGAGTAAATGTACACTTAGTTACTTTAGTTTATACCACTGCTGTAGTCCAAATGAAACATAGTTAAATGTGGCCATGCTCAACTGTCAATAGTAGATTGGCAAGTTAATTCAGACTACAACAAAAAACTATAGGCTATATGTCAAATTTGATTTGGCTCAAGTTATAGAAATGTAATCTTAGCTTAATTTGGTTTAAGTAAATCATCCAAAATGTCTATTTGAAGCCCGACTTCAACGCAATCCAGACAATAGAAATAATGGCTCAATACAGGGATTTGTTTTCTTATGAACTGTAGGGAGGTTATCACGTCCCAGCAGGACGTCAGCTAATGGTTTAAGTGAGCGTGTAATGTCATCAGCCACAGACCACTCTGCCTGTGACCTTTACCGCACCCATATATAACCTGGAAGCTCAAGGTTCAAGGTTCAAGGTTCAGTTTTATTTGTCTCCCAGGGGAGAAATTTGTCTTGGAGACAGAGTCACAGCTGCATACATATAAACACTTAACAGAAAAAACAAAAAACAAAAAACACAAAAAAGAAACTAAAAAAAAAAAAAAGACAGCCAAAAAAATACACATACAACCCATAGAGCCTGTCCTCAATTAGTTATGTGTCTATCATTTAGCATTTTGATTGACAGAGGAACAAACGAGTGCTTATATCTATTATAGTAGCATGTTGGGGTCCTAAATCTCCTGCCCGATGGCATTAGATCGTACTCTGGTTTCAGAACATGCAAGGGGTCGGACAAAATGTTCCGAGCTTGTCTTACTACTGCTTGCTCAAAGATGGCTTGAGGGGTGATCGGGGGGGTGGCCATACCCATGATCTTCCCTGCCATATTTGCTAGTCTAGCTATTTGAGACTTGTATGCAACAGTCAAGTTACCAAACCAGCTAGACATACCATATCTCAGGATGGATTCAATACTAGCCCTATAGAAGGTCAACATAATATTTACACTGACTCCAAAAAGCCTTAGTCTTCGAAGAAAGTGTAGACGCTGGTGTATCTTAGAGCATAAGGTTGTAACATGCAAGTGCCAACTCAGATCCTGATCAATCTGCACTCCTAGGTACTTATAGGAGGCGACCTGCTTGATGTTATGGTCATGAACACTAATCATGCTGTGGTCTCCTATGGACCTGGGGTCTACTATGACCTCCTCTGTCTTATTTACATTTATTTTCAGATGATGTTGATCACACCACTCTATGAATCTGTCTACTCCAGATGTATGGCTGAGGATGTTAGAATCACTATTGAGCAGGCTGAGTATCACAGTGTCATCTGAAAATTTAATAAAGAATTGATCAGGATGAGAACTGACACAATCATCTGTGTACAACGTAAAAAGAAAGGAGGAACTAACTGTTCCTTGGGGCACCCCTGTACTCCCATATGTCTCCTCGGAGAGCACAGAGTTAAATCTCACCCTCTGTGGTCTCCTGGAGAGGAAGGAGAAATACCATTTTATAATAAAGGGGTTTACATTCAGCTGTGCTAACTTACGCAGCAGAATATCTGGATGAATCGTATTAAATGCAGAAGAAAAATCTATAAATAATAGTCTAGCGTATGCTACCTTACCCTCTAGGTGTTTCAGAGTGAGATGTGCTACTGTAGAGATTGCATCGCATGTACTGCGTTTCTTTGCATAAGCAAATTGATACTGGTCTAATCGAGGTCCTACCTCCTTTCGGAGTTCCTCCGTCAGAATCCTCTCCAGTGATTTCACTACATTTGATGTTATAGCTACAGGCCTATAATCGTTATCCTCGACCGGACATGCTTTTTTAGGGATAGGGACTATTACTGACCTTTTCCAGAGCTCTGGTACTGTATGCGAGTCTAAAGAGAGCTGGAAAAGCCTATGCCACGCTGGGGCTAGTTCCTCAGCACATGTTTTTAACAGAGAGGCATGCATGCCGTCTGGTCCTGTAGCTTTATTTGTCTGTATGGTTTTAAACACTTTACACACTGTGTCCAGCTCTATAACCAGTCTGTCATTATTAACATCACAATTCAGTTCATTAATGACTTGATCACATCCCGTAGAAGTATCACATTCGAAACGCATAAAGAAGTTATTAAGTTCATTTGCCCTGGCACTCTCATCTAGAGCAGCAATAGGCTTTCTCTCTGATTTCATGTTTGTCATCTCCCTGATGGAGTCCCAGAGTCTTTTTGTGTTCGAGTTGGCCAAGTCCTGTTCTGCTCGTTCCTTATATTTCCTTCTGGATTCTTTCATTTGTATATTCAGTTCTTTCTGTGCAGCCTTCAATGCAGCCGTGTCTCCTGAACTGAAGGCCACTTTTTTCCTCCGTATACACTCCTTGATTTCATTTGTGAGGTACGGTTTATTATTTGGAAACTTTGTCACAGTTTTCTGTGGCACTATCATGTCAACACAGAAAGAAATGTACGCGGTAACAGCTTCAGTAGCTGTGTCAATATTAGCCTCCTCAAAGAAGGTGTCCCAGTCCGTACACAGAAAGCATCCTTTCAGTGTCTCAGTTGTGTCCCTAGACCACACATGTACAGTCTTTTTCACCGGCTTACTAGATTTATATATAGACCTGTATGTCGGCAGAAGGTGTACAGCGTTATGGTCGGACATTTTTACCTTTTCATCCTCAGAGTTGCCTAGTGGGGGTCTGGCCCTAGCTATATATGCCCCCTTAATGTTCCCGTAACACTTATCCAGGATTTTCTCCTTTCTTGTGTTGCATTTAACATACTGCTGGAATCCTGGCAGAAATGTCTCCAGGTTACAGTGATTCAGGTCGCCCAAAACCAGCATGGTCGCGTCTGGCTTGTCCTGTAGGTGCCGATGCACACAGTCCGCGATCCTAGTCGATGCTCTGGTGGCATTTGCATCTGGTGGAACATATACAACACATACAAAGATGTTAGAAAACTCCCTTGGCAGGTAGTATGGTCGTAGCGTGATGCATAGCAGTTCGAGATCGGGATTGCATATCTTGTCTCTGACCGCAACGTTGTTGCACCAGTTATCTCTGATGTAAACACAGAGCCCTCCAGCTGATAGCTTGTTGGAGCTAGCCCTTCTATCAGAGCGGATTAGCGTAAATCCCTCTATTTCTACCAAACTATCCGGCACTTCCTCATTGAACCATGTCTCGGTGAGGGCACGTACCTTTCTTTCCCCTCGGTGAACACCAACAACTCCGACTCACGGTACTCAAAGCTCACTGTCATGAATCACTATTCATATTTACATGCACGGTTGGGTGCACATGCACAAAAGCCCATACGCACGCGCGCACGTGCACTACGCACGCACACACAAACACACACATCTGCATACTAGTCATTGTCATGAAACAAAATCTACGTCATGTGGAGAAGGGTGTGGTGAGTCGTAGTAGCACAAGAAGCAAAAGTAGCAGAGCTTGCAGATCTGCTACTTTTGATGCTTGCTTCTGTGTGATGCTGTAATATGATCACGGCCTTAATGGAACACAGGTTATTTTTGTCTCCTCGATTTACTGCTTCCCTGTTTGCTTTTTCGACATACACGGTTTGTGTATATGGATGGAGATTGATTTAGGTAATGAGAGAGAGAGAGAGAGAGAGAGAGAGAGAGAGAGACCTTCTGATGTTGCCAGTGTGTTGCACCCCCCCAGTTACTGTAATTAGAATGGGTCATTGAGAATGGAGTGTGGGGAAAGTAATTATTGATGCCTTTATCTTTTAACTATTCAGTATGTATAATTGTTGATACATGTTTGAGGCAATTTGTGACTGGCAGCATGTGCGCAAATGCTGTTCAGTCACTGTCGTCACACATGTATTGAACAATACAAGTTTTGTTGTCAAGTTGTACATGTATCTCATTTATTTTGAAGTAAAATGTGCTGCCATTCTATGAATTTTCTCTATTTTAATAGGGCATAAATATTTTTATTTGTATGCCCTAAGGGGCCGAATGTGGTGGAAAAATCCATATAACAATCATTGTGGTATTAATTTATTAAATGTATTAGATGATGGGTTGACATCATCACCTGTTCCTCCCTGACAAACCCCTTACAAACAGACGACTCACACAAATCTATTACAATATGCCGACTGTGTGTGTGTGTAACTATAGAATAGAGACCATGTAAGGAGTCACCATCTGTTGTTACCTTTCTGGACATCTCCTGGCTATGTATAAATGTGTGTGGGACATGGGTGTTTAGAGGCTGATGGGGGAAGCTCTGAAGGGAGACGCAAGTCTCTCTCTCTCTTCTGTGATGAGATCTACAATAAAGTATGAAGTCTGATTCCTGACGACGCAGTCCTGCATCTTCCTGATTTGTTTAACTTACTTATAGTAACTTCAAAAACTTCCATTACAAGAGCTCCCATGGGCCTCCATGCTACAGAGCAACGCTTTTCATCTGCTTGAAGACAACACAAGATGGCTAGCACACAGCCTCAGTCACACTGACAGACAGACAGACAGACAGACAGACAGACAGACAGACAGACAGACAGACAGACAGACAGACAGACAGACAGACAGACAGACAGACAGACAGACAGACAGGCAGACAGACAGACTGAGCACAGCACATCATAGTACACACAGACTGATATCACTGGATAGACAGTCTGACAGGGGCCTTTTCCACCAGCAAAGAACCGGTTCTGGTTCTTCCTCCCGCCTATGGGATGAACCAGAGGTGAGCTTTTCCACCGAGAACCGGAGTTGGTTCTGAACCGTAAAAGTTGGTTCCGAACAGGAACCACAAAATCCTTGGTTTTTGTGGTTCCTGAGCCAAATCCTTGTCCCTGGAGCTCTGGTGGAAACGCAAGCCGGTTCGCAAGAACGAACCAAGGTTCCCAAGAAAGTAGAACCGGCACTGGTTCTGGAACCGGTTCTTTGCCTGTGGAAAAGGCCCCAGAGAGTGTACAAATGGAACCAAATGGACCCATTGTTAAATTGGCACTCAGGACTTTTATTGTGTAGATAACCAAACTGCAGTCAACTATGAACACATACACTGCAGTTACCTCACTGTGTGTGTGTGTGTGCGCCTTTCTCCAGCCATGACTGATTGATGATGATCAAAGTGAGGATGAGGCTGCTGTCTCCTCAATTCAAAAATGCTGCGGCAGCCCCCTCTAGCGGTGGCGAGGGCTAACGTCTGTCATCCACAAAAAAAACTTGCAAAGCTGTGTTGTGAAAGGAAAAGGCTGTTGGAATTGGAAATGCTAAAGCAAAATCATTGTTTTGCACAACACAGTGACAGGAAGATAATTGTTTATTTGTGGTGTGTGTGTGTATGTGTGTGTGTGTGTGTGTGTGTGTGTGTGTGTGTGTGTGTGTGTGTGTGTGTGTGTGTGTGTGTGTGTGTGTGTGTGTACAACCACTGCAAGCTCCTATCCACCTACACTACAATCAATCATTTGCCAAAATGCCGATCTACAAGCTCAAAACACGCAACGCTGAATAAAGAAAACTCAACTATGTTTCACAGGGGTTGACACTAAGGTCTGAGAGGCACTTGAACATCAGGCAAGTACAGGTCTTGCCCGAAGGTCATGCCTGCTTGCCCGAAAAGTAAATCGTCATTATAAGATGATATGAAAAATTTTAATTACTTTTAATTGAACTCTTATTTCTTTACTTTCTGGGGCTGTGCAATAAAAAATATCATACCTCAATACCTCCACATCCTAGTACCTAAATAGCTATGATTGAATATGTGTATTTCACACTTGTTACATTCCACAGACCAGAAGACAGAGCGAGCTGGCCACTTTCAGGTGTTTAGACATATATCTCGTGTTGTGTTTATAGTCCCCGCTCAAATGAGCACTTGCCCGGTCGGGCAACCTGAAAGCAAACTTCACCTGCCCGAAGGTTTTGTTTACCTGCCGGCGGCAGGTGGGAAAGCCTTAGTGTCAATGCCTGTTTCACTAAGGGTTTCATTATTTAAGCATCAATGTACAGTGTTTCATGGTGAGAGACTTTTTTCATGGGCTTTCATTTGCACATTTACCGTGCTCTCCGTCACCTTGTGTCTGTATCTCATCAGCGTACGAATAAATTAACTAACCTGCAGTTAGCGATGCTGCGTGGTGACCTGCGTTGAAACAGGAGACGGGGTGGG